>NC_081172.1:10327500-10656500 GCF_012432095.1 Onychostoma macrolepis | reverse complement strand
CCAAACTTAACCTCCTGGAAAGGTTTTTTTTTTGAAGATCAGCTAATTAAATAGTTTTTTTTTTTTAAAAACACCAACGTTTGGTTATCTCGTCATGGTTGGAAAATGTAAGGTTTTGTTCAACTGCTGCCAACTGGGAGTGTATCGAGTTATACAAATGAGTTAATCATCCTGGCTAGTGATACAACACACACACTCGCACACTGTGTTCATTTACTTCCTTGTGGTCTGAGGCTCTGGGATTTCCAACCAATTAAAGCTGTAAAAGGCATGTAGCAAGAAGGTTTGAAATGAATCAGAATTTTCTTTCTTAGTCATTTACTTTATCACTTTTTATTTACAGAACACCCTACTTCCTTTAAGACATTAACAGGGTATATTCGCATTATCTAAAGCCTCTCAGTTGAGGCTTTGGCATGATATGGGATCTTTTAAAAGGCCTTTTAATGTCAGACGACTTTTATTTTATATTGCTCTTCTCTCTCTCTGTTTTTCTTTGCAGGCTCTATTGGGGATCTTAATGGAGGTGAGGATCCATCTGATGATGTAAGCATGTCAGGAGAGGAGGGCGGAGCTTCAGACCAGGAGGACTCTGCAGAGTGTGACGGTTCAAGTCCACCTTCATTTACACCACTTTATAACGAAGGTGAAATGACGCATGC
The DNA here is from genome assembly GCF_012432095.1 of Onychostoma macrolepis. Taxonomy (NCBI): domain Eukaryota; kingdom Metazoa; phylum Chordata; class Actinopteri; order Cypriniformes; family Cyprinidae; genus Onychostoma; species Onychostoma macrolepis. The sequence continues at coordinate 10,655,838 of NC_081172.1, read as the reverse complement.
TAAACCAGCTGTTGTATGAAAACCATCAGAAGCTGCCCAAATGTTCTCAACAGTGTGTTTATGGTCTGACATAACCTGTGTTGTTTTGTGATGAAACAGTTTTAACACTGATGTTTATTGATAACAGTATTACATATCTCGCTTTCATCTGATCACCTGAAAAATGGGTACATTTTTTTTTTAAAGAGTCTTCATGCTCCTTTTTTCTGTACATCAAGCTTCAAAAAGGACAAAAAAATACCATCAAAGCACCCTCCATGAACTTCTGGAGCCATGTGATAGATTCTTTGAAGTACAGACTGAAATTTTTCACTGAAAATCTGCTGTAGCTTTCAAATAAATGTCATTGGACATGCCATTAACGTTTGATGCTGCTGTCCATTCTGGCACAATGCATCTCAAGTAACTGACTACAGAGTTATAGTGTGGAATGAGTCATTATATTAGGTAAGGCATTAGGGCTGGGCAATATGAGCAAAAATTCATATCTCGGTATTTTTTGGCTGATGTGCGGTATACGGTATATATCTAGGTATTTTGTATTTGGATTAAACAAATAAAGTGAATGTAAGCATGAAGGCATATATTATGTGCAAAAAGGGTTAAAATCACATTACATTCTAACATTGTAACATTGCAATCTAAAAACAAAAATAATGCTTTTAAAGCAGAAGTTAAATTTACTAAACTAAAAGTGAAAATAATAAAAAAGCACAGACTAATTGAGTAAAAAGGCTATTTTGATTACCCCATTACACTTTACAGTTAGTGCTATCATACACATACACTTACTTGTCGGTTTAAAATTCTACATATGTCACATTTATTTTCCAACTACAAATATTTCAGCAAAATGTATATTTTAGTCAGAGTTATTGCGCTCTGTCTGTTTGGCGCGCATGTGCGTGGCGGCGCTCGTTCTGAATGGTCTGTGAAGTTTAGCGGAGAATCGCAAATCAAAAACTCACGCACTTCTGACTGCTTTCTAACATTTACAGATGGAGAATATACCTGTGAAATGTAAGTTATGCTTTAAGGAAAACAGCACGTCTCTTGTCAGCGGCACACGCAGCCTTTCTGTCAGAGCCGCTTTAAACTGAAACTATAGGCTACTATATCTTACGATTTTTTTTTTAAAAGCCCTTCATATAAAGCCTGATACATGTAGAGCAAATTGTGTATTATGCACTTTCTCCGCAGCAGTTCAGTCTGTGTCCTCCCTAGATATTTTTTTTCAGATGCGCTCGTATCAAACTACTTATATCAATATTAACGGTATTGCTTCATACCGTATCGCTTATAAAGAATATATCGATATATCGTACAAACTCGATATACCGTCCAGCTCTACAAGGCGTTATATTATACTATTTTTATGCTATTTTTTTTAGCAATAACATTTATATTTGTGTAGTGTTTTTATATTTTTAAACTATATATATTTGACCCTGGACCACAAAACCAGTCTTAAGTCGCTGGGATATATTTGTAGCAATAGCCAAAAATACATTGTATGGGTCGAAATTATCGATTTTTCTTTTATGACAAAAATCATTAGGATATTAAGTAAAGATCATGTTCCATGAAGATATTTTTTACATTTCTTACTGTAAATGTATCAAAACTTAATTTTTGATTAGTAATATGCATTGCTAAGAACTTCATTTGGACAACTTTAAAGACGTTTTTCTCAATATTTTGATTTTTTTTTTTAACCCTCAGATTCCAGATATTCAAATAGTTGTCTCTCAGCCAAATATTGTCAGATTGTCCTAACAAACCATACATCAACGGAAAGCTTATTTATTCAGCTTTCATATGATGTATAAATCTCAATTTCGAAAAATTGACACTTAAGACTGGTTTTGTCGTCCAGGGTCACATATATACATACATACATACATACATGCATACATACAGTGTTTCCCACAGGATTTTGTGAGACTGTGGTGGGTGGACCTCGGTCCCTCTAAGGGGGTTTTAGAGAGAGAAAATTTAGAGTTTTAAAGTTAAATTCATCTATGTGGTGCACTTTGAGAGTTCAAAATTAAGAACTCCAACACAGGTTCACTGTGCAAACTTAAAGAAAAAGCTGGTGAATTGACATGCACTTGAGGTTTAAAGGGGGACTCAATCCTCTTTTTAGTTGTGATATAGTGTCTCAGTCTAAATTACACTCACACCGGTGAATTTGGAAGCCAAACAAATTAGAATATAATGATAATAATAATAATTTTATATTATTATTCCTATGACAGTAATAGCCATATATTGGAAAACAATTAAAGTGTAAAATAAATGAAAGTGAATATTTCACAGGTATATTATTTTACCTTATTCTACAGTAGGGAAATTACAATACTTTTGTCCTAATTTCTACATGTGCAAGCAGGGCCTAAAACTAACTTTTTGCCACATCTGCCATTTTAATCACGATACAAACAAAATTTTCTAGTGACTTGAGAAAATCTACCAGCCACAAATATTTTTTCCTGGCCATTAAAATGTTTTTGCAGTTGCTGCTACCACAACTACTAAAATTATTTAAAAAGAAAATGCCATTTGAAATTAGAACCAACCACTGCATTTTAATCGCAATACAAACAATGATGCTACATGTAGATGTAGCATGAGTAGTTTTTTTATTTATTTAAATTTGATTGTATCATGTCAACATTTGAAGCAAAAACAGAATTGACTGACTTCAGCTTTGTGAAATTATGCTAAAACCTGCATAAAACAAAAGCAGAAGACATTTCACTCTCTGACAGCATTACGCTTATGGAAGAGCGGTGATAAGAGAGAAAAATGCCATCAAAACTTCTCTTAAGTCAGTTCAGAAATAGATTCATATAAACCACCACCGCAATATTTATATTTTTCATCCATCCAAGAGTGAGCTTGCTCTGCCTGTACAATATTTTCTTTGTTTGTGTCTGTTAATTTTAGTCCTTGCTTGCAAGAGATAAAACTATTAACTTTTATTTTGGCGGAAACTAGTTGTGCTTTTATTTTGGCGGAAAATTCCAGCTTCTGTGAAAAGAGGTTTACAAACACGTCTCATTTAAAATCTAATTAAATCTCATTAAAATGTTGCAAATTATGCTGATGTGAAAACAAAACGTAACTGGTGCCTGTTGCGTTCTCAGATGCACGCTAAACTCACAGCACATTCAAAAACAGACTTCACTGTGAACGGAGCCGCTCTGAGAGAAAAAAACGATTACGATCTGATCGCGTGCGCAAAGTGCGCACTTGGCTTTGAAATACACAGCGCAAGCAGGCTAAAGCACAAATAAATTAATGTTCACCTTTTATTTGTATTTAGCCTTCATACAAACAAGAAATGTGAAATCACTGTCAAATAAACATCTCAGACTCACCTTATTAATATTAATATCTTTAACTTCAAACTATAGGCTAACATACACTACCAGTCAAAAGTTTTTGAACAGTAAGATTTTTGTTTTTTAAAGAATTCTCTTCTGCTCACCAAGCCTGCATTTATTTGATCAAAAATACAGCAAAAACAGTAACATTTTGAAAAATATTTACCATTTAAAACAACTGTTTTCTATTTGAAAATATTTAAAAATGCAAGTTATTCCTGTGATTTCAAAGCTGAATTTTTAGCATCATTACTCCAGTCACATGATCCTTCAGAAATCATTCTAATATTCTGATTTGCTGCTCAAAAAACTATTCTTTGAATAGAAAGTTCAGAAGAACAGCATCTATCTGAAATAGAAATCTTTTGTAACATTATAAATGACTTTATTATCACTTCTGATAAATTTAAAGCATCCTTGCTAAATAAAAGTATTAATTTCTATCATTTCTCTCCCCCCCCCACACAAAAACAAAAACATGTTGCTGGAGACGGATTATTATTGAAAATGCAATCTGAATCTCTGCCAGTAGGAGGCGCTTGAGGGCGGTAGAACTAGCGGTTTTCCCCAGTGATGGCTGTAATCTAAGCAGCTCTGCTCCTGAACGCTACTTTATCAGATAAAATGAAAATGCGATCAAAACTATTCTGAAGACAGTCGGTTCCCTTCAGAGATACATTCATATAAATCACCCACGCCGCATTTTGATTTTGAAACTTGCAGTGCTCATGTTTATTCAACGAAGTCAAACGCCACAAATAAATCAATGTATTGCACATTAGTAATGTATATCGAAATATCAGAAATGTGTTTAAAAATCATATCACCGTTATTGAAAAAAAATATATCGCGATACATATTCGTCGCAAGGACAGTCTGGCACTTCTGACTCACAGCCTGTAAGTATGTTTTCATGTTTAAAGAATTTGCCACTGACTATTCAAACGAGAGTTTTGAGCAGTATAGAGTAGCGCTTGTTGTTTGTCATTTCTCCGAACACAAATGCAGCCATGGTAATGTTTACGCGGCACAATGCAACGCGACGTGTAAAAAGGCAGTATAAGTTATTATAATCAGTAATTATGTCCCCACTGAATGCAACAAATGCCTCATTTATAATGGATTTTATTGTTTTTGTCTCGTCGCGCCGGCACACGGCAACACAATTTGGTAAGGGGCGTAACATTTCCGTTACACGCTTGAGGTATTGGGCCAATCACAACGCACTGGATAGCTGGCCAATCAGAACACCCCTCGCTTCTCAGAATGATGAGCTTTGTAAAAATCAACACGTTTCAGAAAGGCGGGGCATAGAGGAGCAACAATAATGTACAGTATGTGGGAAATAATGTGTTTTTTTTTTTTTTTACCTTAAACCACATAAACGCATTGCATTACACCAAATACACAAAATAATGTTCTTTTTAGCAACGTCATATGACCCCTTTAAAATTATTTAAAATAATTCAGACATTGATGTATTTGGTTTGGTTGACTTGTTGCATTTTCTATCTGTTTTTCCAGCCGCACGACATTTAAGTCACATTTTTAGTTAAGATTTCTGTTTTTCCTCTTCTTTTTTTTTTTCCTTCCTTCTTTTAATCTGGAAAATTCCTGTTCTTGTGAAATTGGGGACTGAGGAGATAAGAGCCGGTTCGTTGGCTGCTTTTGATAAACGCATGGAAATTCTGTCAGGTGCTAATCGTGACTAGTTTAGAGATTGCCCTGTTTTGTTTGTGCGCGTGTGTGTGTGCATTTAGACATACGAGTATGTGGTATTCGCAAGTTTGCATTCGAGGTGCTATTTGTCATCCTCCTATTTTCCGGTGTGAAAAGAGGGTCTATGTTAACGTGTTTCTTTAGCTCTTTTTTTTTTTTTCCCTCTATCAATCTCTCGCCCCCACCCCTCGGGGCTCCACTGTTGCCCGGTGCTGCTATTATCAGCCTCTGTAAATCAGCCGTGTTTGACGAACCTGCTCTTTCAACCTGCGATCAATACCAGGTCTTTATCAGGCCAGCAGTGGCTAATAAAGGCAAGCTCCCTTATCCACCATCTGGGAGAGAAAGAGACAGGCGATAACCAACTGATAACTGCTTCAGAAAAACACTCAGCCAGTCACAGGACACACAGTGCCGATAACCACCTGTAAAACATAAATATAAACGAAAATACCACCTTTTAATAATCATTAATGGCAGGGCGGCTGCTGGTCTCCACGTAAAAGGGTTGGTCTGAAGCGATCCGAAGAAAGATCTGATGAAGTCCTCGTCCGTATCAGCAGAGAAGCTGATAAACCTTAAGCAAAGATGGCTCCGTGTTCCCGAACACCTTTTGTTATCTCAAACCCAGTGAGGCGGTTTGATCGCGGGCCTGATCTGGCTTATGTTTTCGCCGAGGCTGAAATAGTTAACTGGATGGAAACATCTTAGCTAGCCCCACTTTGGGGCACCATGTTGGCCTCAGAGATGATACAGTCGAGCCCTTTGTAACTTACAAGAAAAGAACTTGACCCTGCCACGATGATCTGTTTGGGAAAAAGAACTCTCAGAAAATTGACTCTAAAAAATGAGGCCAGCCAGAAAGAATGGAGCAAGTTGGGTGACTTTGCCCTCCAGGTGTGACGAGGGAAGTTGCTGTTATCAGATGAAAGGAGGTTGTTGGGTTGGGGATGCGGTGTGTGTGTGTGTGTGTGTGTGTGTGTGTGTGTTTGCATGTGCTGGTAGACTAAGGAGACTGTCGAGGAGCCAGGATGGTGGCAGCACCCATCCACCCCACCCTCTTTTCCTGATACCTGCCGTCTCTGCTCAGATGATATGGGAGATTATATTGATAATATTAAATGCAATAACTGTGGCTCCAGCTCCTCTCCCCACGCTGAGCGCTGCTGGATAAAATCAATGTGCCATTCAATGTGATTTATAGCTGAAAATAATAGGGCTTCTTAGGCAGGGAGGGAGGCGCGTCACGGGACGGCATGTGCCGGGACAGGCTGAGAATGGCGGTTGGGCCTGGGTGGAATTGTCGGGGTTGACGAGAAGGGCGTGTGTCTGTGTGATTTATTTAATGATGAAGATCTAATCTTCAGCCTGTTGCATTAATAACGGCAGCTCTGACCTGCGTCACACAGACGGACATTTATGGCCGGTATCGATCGGCAGCTATCGCTGTTTATCGCCACGGGAATGCAAGGGTAAACATGCCCTTTGTGCACCACAGATGAGCTGTAATCGAGGTGGGGTGAAGGGGGAGGGAGTTGGGGAAGGGGAGAAGATGAAAAGTGGAGTGTGGGAGAGAAGAGGACAAGAAGTCATGACCGTTTACCCGTATACATGCAACAGTGGCACTCAACCAACTGAAAGAGAGGAGAGACTGCTATCAGCAAGGTGATCGCTTTGATCAAAGAGAATAACTAATCATTGGCATCAATGTCTGGGAGATCTGTACTCTGTCTTTCACACTGATGAAAAAGATCGGACTTAATAAAAGGAAGACGCTGGCCGTCTGTTGGCAGGGGTTTCCAGTTCTCGCTTGGTAAATCAAAAGGGCTCGGGTGTATACTGAGATGTTGTGTTGCTGAATGACACAGGCCTCTCTTTCAGCCACCTTTGATCATCAGAGCAAGACCACCACGCTCATTTGTTGAGTATTGGAGAACTGTACAACATAAAACATGAAACATCACACTCATGATCCAAAAATGACCAATCGTTTATATAAATAATAATTAAAAGGAAAAATATTGATATTATGTTTAAGGTTTTTATCATTTCATGTTTTATGATTTAAAATGATTAACTACCATTTGGAAGTTTTGGACAGTAACATTTTTTGCTTTGAAAGAAGTTAATACTCAAGTTAATAAAGTGATAGATTTTACAATATTTATTTTTTAAATAAATTCAGTTAGAATGCAATGATCAAAACTATTTTAAACACTGATCATAATTCTTAATAAAGTTTCTTGGATCACCAAATCAGCATATTAGAATGATTTCTGAAGGACCATCTGACAGTGAAGATTGGAGACCGCTTTGCCATCACAGGAAAAAATGTTTTAAAATATATTAAAATAGAAAACAGATATTTTTAAATTGTAATAATATTTCACAATATTGCAGTTTGTACTGATTTTTTTTTTTTGCTTTGGTGAGCAATAAGAGACTTCTTTCTTTGATCAGTAGTGTGCTGTTATATGACACATGATAATATTGCTTTAAAAAAAAAAATAATTAAACCAAAATAATTTTTATGGTTAGTAGTAAACCTTTTCTCGCAATCACACACCATTGGCAGCTGTGACAAATGTTATTGTGAAAGTCATGGAAACAGTTTGTGATTAAACAAGTAATAACACAATCATAAAATAAGTAACATACAAAATAATCTCTAAAAAGGGTGACTGGGACTCTCAGCATGAAGCAGATCACTCTAAAGTGGACTAATTTGCAATGACTAACTAATTATTAAATTTTTTCATATATATATATATATATATTTTTTCATATGTATTTTAGCGATCATAATACAAAAACTTTTGTCTGCAGAATGCTGTGATTGACCAAACAGAACAAGTACCCCAGATAATATAGCACAAATTAAATTGCACAAACAAACTTTTTAGAACTGGACTAATAAGTATGTGTGATGCTGTTTCCCTTACAAATTGTTCCATTGGCTTTCCACAGAGCCAAGAACCCACGAGTCCCTGGCGGTGCCGGATGAGAGTGAGGAAGATGAGAAAGGACCAAAACACTGTACAGAAGATGAGGAGGAGGAAGAGGCAGATGGGGAAGGGGAATCCCAGTGGAACGGCCCAGGTCAGTCTCTGTTTAACTGACGCATGACTCACTGGCTCCTCAGGAAGGGCCAGCTGTACTCATACTGTCAGCTTGGCGGCCATGAGACAATATAGGCCAGGACTTTATCAAGTTTCACATTCAAAATAGAAATGATTCAGTCTGAACTGCCTGTAAATTATGGAGTAACTACTGTCATTCTCGTATCACTTTGGTGAACCAACCGTACACTTCCCAACACTTAGTCACTTTTTCTCAGTGCTGCAAAGGTTTACCACAATCCCGTGACATCACAGGCACATCTGAGAATTCAGCCAGTTCAGATAATCTTTCGATGTGCGTTCCATGGAGCCTCATTAAACAATGCTTTAACTGCAGGGTCAGATTACAATGTTATCATCTAAATACTTGACTGGTTAGCTTAGGAAAAACTGGAGTTTCATTTATTGACCACACAATGTATCAGAAATGTAGTAATTGTCCTGTTTTGCTGTAAGATAACCAGTGCAAATGAATCATACTAAGCTGTTTTACCATTGAACACTTTATTTTCTCTGTTTGTGGTACAAAGCAGCTGAAAAAAACAAGAATGTAATATAATAATTATTTATAATAAATAACATTGTATAACAAAATTTGAACTGATGGCATTTTTAAATTGATCCTGTTTGGTTGCCACTGCATGTTCAATCTGGGTCCTGACTAGTCTTTGCTACTGGAAATAAAGAAGACATCTTAGACCAGTCTAAGGTGATTTGTTGGTCTTACCTGGTCTGTTTTGGCCACTTTAAACAAGTTTTCAGTTCAGGTTTTCAACCTTGGTGGGCCTTATTCTTTGCAACAATGTTCCTAGTTGTTCGCCAATGCCAATCACTCTGTTAAAGACTCAAAATTGCAAAAGCATGATAATAAGTATGCATCAACCTCTAGGATGTTTTGTGTGTTATATTCTTGCCCTCAAACCGGTTGTATAAAATCTAAAACATCCTTAGAACTTCAAGACTTTACTGTACTCGCTGTAAAAACAAACTGGGAATCTTTAATATCGGCCTGGATAACGTAAAACGGCTTTTTCTATCGTTTTTCTCCATCTTTTTCTCTCAGGACCACACGGCTGAGCAGTACAGCTTATAGCGATAGTGGGGATCTAGTAGAGTATGACATGATTCAATATGCAAGGCATTTTCTTTATCTCGAATATTTAGAAATCGCCTAAATATGTGTGTCTCCCTGTGTGTATGTGTGTTTTAATTTTTCACGTCAAGGATGTGTTTATTATCGTCCTGTTCCAGCCTGTCCTTTTAACAGTAATTGGAGTGATATTAATTGCTGTGCGGTTGCCGCTTGATGACAGCGCTGGTGATCTGAGCGCGATAGGCTTTTTTTTTTTTTCTTCGCAAACTAACTGCCAGGAGAATGAGGAAGAGGGGGAGAGAGAGAGAGAGAGAGAGAGAAAGAGAGAAAGAGGGGGGAGCAGGAGAGAGATAGGCCTTCTATCAGTACTGGAGCAGGCGCTGCCTTTATCAGGAGCACGATTGGCAAAAGGGAAACTTTGACCGGTCTGAATTTTTCCCTTATCGTCATGACCCCCCCTCACACCACCCCACATCCCACCACTGGTCTCTCCATCACCACTAACACCCCCTGACGAATGCAGACATGCACTTCTTCCTTGTTTCTTGTTGTTTTGGCCCCTCAGCATCAGGAGTGTGTTTGTTCTTGCATTCGTTTAGTGTATGTCACCTCTTTCTTTCCTCTGGGAAGTGAATGTTGGGTTGTATGGAAAAAACATTTTATCTGGGACTGTTTGCGCTCCTCCCATTTTTCACTGTAATTAGTGTAGTTCTGGTGTTAACGACCAGACTGATTCCATTTAGAGAGGACTGAGCCTTGTTTGATGATGTCACCTCCTGTTTTACCTCTTTCTCTAGGGTTTTAGGTGATGGTCTGAACTGAGCTGGACGATGACATCATTGAATTCAATAATGAAATGCCTTTAACTGAAAATCGAGTGTTTAATCTTGTCATTTTACATTATTGACACTATTTTCCTATTCTAATATTGGAAAGTTGCTTTGACACAATCTGTATTGTTAAAAGCGCTATATAAATAAAGGTGACTTGACTATGAAGGTGTAGTGGCAGGCAAACCCATCATTTCTGCATATTTTTTTCAGTGTCTTTGTCATTCTGAATACATACTGAATATATCTCTGAAAGTGTTTTCCTATTTCTGTTTAACCTTTCGTATGTTGGCCTTATGCTTCCTGAAAGTTCTCAGCTGGCAGGTTCTCATCCAATGTCATTCTTATCAGTTTGCATAAAGCTTTATTGTATACGCATAGACAAACACATAGATAAAAAGATAGAGATAGAACATGGGCCATAAATAAACAAGTATGCTTATTTATATGTTCCTTATCAGCTGTAAAACTCACATCTTTAAGAAATGCCAGTATATTGGGCATTTCTTATACAGTTTGAATTCTGTATAAAAAGGAACAGCATTTGAAATATATTAGTCTTTTAGCGTATTATACAACTATTTAGAAGTGTCACTCGAATATATTTTTTGAATGCTTAAAAAAATGTTATCAAAGGATAACGCATATCACAATTCGACGACTTCCGCAATTTAATTTGCACGGGTGGTCTATCCGTCCTTTAAAGCATCCGTACGCAACGTCCGTGGAGAACTCTTGCTTGTTGTTTGTTAATTGCTTCTGTATCTTTATAGAATATTTTTCAGGGTGGGGTTCTGTTGAATGAATTGATAGGCAGTGGTGAGGCAGAAGTGTCAGGAATGGGTTGATATGGCAAAGCAGCTTTTTAATCTATAACGTGTCCTGCTGCATGATATGCAAAATAAATTATGAAGAAAAAAATTATCTTCAAAATGACCTTGCTGGCTGGAGGGTTTGATATTTTCCTCTCTGCTTAAAATTCTTGATATGCAAATGGCCGTCACAGTAATCCCTTCTAGCTGGCGGACCGTTGCTCCTTTTTCCCCTTCTCCCCCTCTTTCTTTCTCTCTCTCCATCTCGCTTTCTCTTTTAGAGTTTCACAGGATGGAATTAGACCTTGACTAAACTAGCTTCGCGTATAACGGTCCTGCTTGCCCAGCATTCTCTCCCCAGCAGCATTCCTTATCCACACAAGTTATTCAAATTACTCCAATAAAGCATTATAATGGCAATGATAATAATGATTATTATTATTTACCCGGTGTGGTGGGATTTTATCATATTTAATTATAAAGGATCGGAGGGAGCAGCGTGTGCATATTATCAGTGGCATTTAAATGCTGATAAATTATTTGCGGGTGCTGGAACTGGCATTGATGAGAGGGCTGCAGGGACGCTGATAGGTGCGGAGGTGTTGGCCAGGTTTTACAGCGTCAGCAGAGAAGCAGGAAAATCTGCATAGACCTCCTGAAGAGTCCTGAGCGCTGGAAAATTAAAAACATATCAGCACAGCTCAGAAAGGGGGAGAGAGTGGAACTAAATTTAAAAAGAAATGTATTTGCAGATGTCAGTCCAATGTCATGAAATGTTCCTGCAAATACATGCACACACATATTGGAGGTGTTGCTGCAAATATATATTTTTTTTATTGTATTATATATATTTGTGAGTGTTTATATTATATATTCAAGTTTTTAAAAATTTAACAGTAAAAGTCATTGCACACCGAGTCCGAAATGTTTGCATGCGTTTTTTCATTTTTTCGTATTCCTCATCCTTTCCTATCCAAATGCTTGCTACGGATGCGAAAACGCAGAAAATCGAACCTGATCCAAATTTTTTTATGATGGACGAACGTTTCGGAGGCAGTGTGTAAACCTGATTGACACACCGTGAGGTCGTTAAAAAAATTATTTTTTAACGTGCGAAAATTTCTGACTAAAATTTCTGACTCCATGTGTAATGACCTTAACTTTTAAAAAGTATGTTAAGTTGGCACCGATAGCCTTGGGGGCAGCGTGGCGACATATAGACCAATTTGGAGTAGACACCACAGTTACGTCACTTGCAGCTGTGCGCGTATAGCGGTGGCAGAAAAACACTGGTAACAAGTGAAAATCCATGGTATAAGAGAAAAAATTATTTTTGTGCCTTTGGGTGTCAGAATCGGAATGCAAATAATTTGTATAGAATACTGTCGTCCAAGACGCCATTTGTAACTAAATGCAACATTTTACGTGACATTTGTAACTAAACGCGACAATTTAAACGGACTATGGATGAAAACGGCTATGATTACTCTACTTTTAAAGTATAAATTTGATTTAAACAATAGCTGTACATAATATTCACATATGCAGTTCATAGGGAATGTATTGTATTAGCCCTACAGTTACAGCATGAAATAATTTTTAAACCTATTACTATTAACAATTTACATAACATTTATGTATTTTATATCATAATTCTGACTTTTTTTCTTGCAAATGCAAGTTTGTCTTTTATAACTTTTTTTTTTTTTTTAACTCAAAAATAGCCAGTTTGTCAATTCTGAGGAAAAAAATGCCAGAAGGGTTATAAACTCATGATTCTGAGCTGAGGGGAAAAGAGAGAATGATGAGTTGTTTTTACTTATCAGAATTCTGAGATAGAATCTCGGAATTGCGAGGAAAAAAGTCAGAATTTTGAATTTGCCTTTTTTAAAATTATTTTATTCCGTGGCTTCCATAGACTGCTATTTGAAAACCACATAGGCTCCGCCCACAAAAACGTCATCACCGTTTGCACACACCGAATTGGTCTATAGCGCCGTTGTGCTACGATCCCGCACCCCCCCACTTCGCTTCCTGTCACTTCTACACTGTCCTATAATAATAAAGTAAAAAAAAAAAAAATGCCAAAAATAAATCTAAAAAAACTACATTTAATTTTAATAAATCTATTAAATATTTTTATTTATTTATTAAGATTATTAATTATTATAATTAGCTATATTACTATTATTATTTACTAATATTTCATTAATACTTGTTTGTCTAAATAGAATCATTTTAGACATTGAACTTGGATTTTTCTTATTTTAGCATTTCAATTTTTTCTTTATACTTTTTGTAAATATTGTATACTAATTTTTTGGCCATTTTAAGGTGAAGTGTGTTTTTGAGTTCTTGCAAAAATAGTGATTGTTATTAAACGGGTTTCTCGAACACTTCCATTGGTTGGACAAAGAGCCCTGTCCCAAACCAGTATTGCTGTGTCAGGCTGATTGTGATTCTTAAACTAATAAGAGTATCAAAGTTTAGATATGTCACACTGGTTACACTTTTCACTGTAAAAAAAAAATCACACTTCAGCTTTAGATAAAATGAACCTAAAAACAATATTACTGTTCAAAGGAGTGAGCAAAATTTAATTATACAGTGTAGCACGTGGTAGTCCTTGTTAAACATATTTATATTGTTCTCAGGGAGACAAAAGCGCCTGCAGTCTGAGGTTTTATCAGACGTGTCTACAACACCCGACTGCAGGAGTGAAATTCACTGGCGAGTCATTCAATCTCATCCCTGGACCCATTGTTTCGCTGCTGAATGAGGAAGCTTAGATCAGAGCGCCGGAGTGTATGGATATAATATCCAATTGTGCTCCGCATTTCAAAGTTAATTCAAAAGATCATTCACAAGTTTATTTTGATCTGCTGTCACTCTCAATGGAAGGGCATTGGTGGCACTGATGCTTTGCTAGACCTTTGATGATCTATATCCTGCTGAACAAAGCTGAATTTCTTTCTTTTTTATTTTTCTTTTCTTTCCTTATAATTTCTTGTATGCCTTTGGGGCATAATTTAGTGGAAACCTGAAACCACTATGTTGGTCTCTGTTCAGACAAATTCAGCTCAGCCTAAACATGCTAATAATCTTGACATGCTGTCAGACTCATAAATTATGTGGTTAGTGTGGTTAAGCGGATTTGGGTTACACATAACAGTTCAAAATAAATACTAACCAAAAAAAGACTCGTACATAAACTTAAAACAAGATTATGATATTATATACACACAGATCTGTAATTGTGTACTGATCATGAATCTTCTGCCTGCTGTAAGAGCTCTTTTGGTTCTTTAGAAAAATAAATTTAGAGAGAAAACTGGAAAGTTTAATGCTGCAACAGGTTCATGGGAAAAAAAGGAGCATGATAGCAGGTGTTTTCAGAGAGCTACATAAAGTGCCATTGTACTGTACAACAGCACCTGGTATTTTGCCAAGGTACCAAACTTAATGTATTTTTTCTTCATTCCTGTGTCGGCGAGAATGTTTTGGCAGCACAGATATGCCAGAATGACAGCCTGGGAAGTTGATGGTTTTCAGTTATTCTGATTATCTTGCCGCCTTCTGCGAACGTTCATTATTTCTTCCTGAGATCCGGCTGTGGTCGTGCTGCACTATGAGGGTCTCGGGCGAAGCTTGTTATCTGAGACTGAGCAGAGCGGGACCAGCGTCAGACCGTTAACTTCCATTCTCAGTCGCTCTCACTTCCCCACGTTCCCCTCTTATCCCAGCACAGCGTGTTCCCCAGATTCCTGACCTGACATGTGGGAATTGTAATTTGTCTGTATCTGTTAATATTGGTTGTATATTGAATATTTAATTTGTGCATGCTCATTTCTTGTTTTTACATTTAGATAATCTTTGCTGCCATCTAACGCTCACTTAAAGTTAATCTTTAACAACACTAATAATTAATAAAAAAAAAAACACATTTAAATCTAATCTTCAGCAAATCACAACATTAATTTCCATATGTTGCATTATAATACTGCATATTAAAAAGTAAAGTCAATCATTTGGAATGTTAAAAGTAAATTTGGGTGATTTTATTTTTGAAAATATAGTATGGTATTTTACTATCTGCAGTTTATCAGTTATTAGCCATATCTATTGGTAACTATTAGCTAATGGTACGCTGTAAAAAAAAAAAAAAAAAAAAAAATGTGTGATTAAAACAGAGAAAATACTATTTCAGTTTTTCTACTTAAATTCCACATTTAATTTGCTGTGTTACCTGCTGTTTCTTTGTAATCAATAGTGAAATTTACTAGCAATTTCTGAGTTAAAACTGTTTCTACATTGATTCTTTTCAGTGTATTGTCCCAAAATGTAATATTGGCATCCCTGCTGCTAGACTAACATGTCTTAAATGCATTAAGAAGTTTGTTTTTGGTTTTTTAGCCACTTTTGGTCATGGTGGGCCAGCACAGCCACTGGTACATGCTTTTTTTCAACATCTGAAAGAAAGTGAAATAAGAAATCAAAATCGGTAATATCATAAATTAACAGTAACCGATGTCTTGAGTTTATCAGGTTATATTTTTACACCGATGAGAGTGGTTTTTTTTTTTTTTGCTCTTGGCATGCATCCTAAACACCTGCAGAATGCTGGAACTTTATTGTGCACGGTGGGCTGTGGGACAATCGTCCCACACTTGTGGTTAAACGGAGCTCAACGGCAACCTAATACACGTCACACGAAACTCTCAGACTGAAACAATTTATATTTAGAAGCATTGTGTGTGAATTACGCGTATGGCTCACACAATGATGATTGACTGTGAAGGAAGGGGCATTTATCTGTAATTAAGAACATACTCTTCCCTCTCTGTCTGTCACTCACTTCCCCTGTTGTTGATTGAGAGGTGTGGGCTTTAATCTAGAGGAACATTTCTCACTGCCGTCCCCTGCTGCTATCTCTCCAGCTGCTCCATGTGGCCCACGAACTGGCGGCAGCAGCCGGGACACTGCCATGCCGATTACCAGCCCTATCAGATGCCTGCGCTTTCCTGCAGTTTCCTGTTTCTTTCTCTGTGCCCCGCATTTCAGTTTGTCTTTTCTCCCTCCTGCCCTATATCTTCCCTCCACCAGGCCTCGACTTCTCTGTGTGCCACTTGCATCTGTCATTCGTAACTTGAAAACAGTTGAGCATTTTTAAATATGTGAGAAATATCTGGAGACATTTTATTTTGTTGAAATGGAGACCTTTGCCACATCTGCGTGGTTGTTTTGCATTGATATAATACCGATGGTTGGATTAAATCCAGTTAAATTAAATATTTGAATAGTTTCAAGTTTATTTCCCTCAGACATTTAGGCATAGACGGTTTCTGATTTCAGTTTGTTTTATGGAGTACAACAAACACATTTTTAAATGGGCAGTGGACTCAAACCATACTTAAAAAATGTAAGCATTTATTGTAAAGAAAGAAACCACAAGGACACTTTTAAAGTAAAACATACAAAAATACTTTATTACCTTGGGACTGGCTGGATTAAAGCAATTAGAAAAATGTTTTGAGAAAAGGTCTAGTATCATTTGTTTGCAGATTCCACTTGGTTTTATATTTTGTTATATAATGCAGTGATATGCATGCATTTTTTAAATGCGTGTTTGCGCCCACCAAAGTCGTGTTTTTGGCATTTAAATTCTCTCAGCCCTGTATTTCAGTGTAATTTCCCATATTTTCTTTTCAGAACTTAAATCCTTACACCGCTATCATCAAAATGTCCTTTTTTTCCAGCCAGAAGGAGTTGCTAAAGTAGACATGAAATAATTATTGAATTAATTATCAAAGTCACATACCGTACAATTAATTTGATGGCTTTTCCCGGAGTCTTTTCCCCTGTCTATGCAGCGAGAATGTCAAGAAACATTTTCTAATTAATTTATGTGTGATTATCAGGACGAGTTTCTGGAAGGTCCTCACTTTCAATTTGTGAAAGGGTAACGGTGGTGGAAGACAAGGAAAAAAACGCACACACACAAGATCAGGCCTGCAGTCATACAGAAGATTATAGAGCATCTATATGGTCTCTTAACCAGAAGACATTCAAATATATAAATTAATTAAATTGCAGCATTAAGGGTGAGAATTAAACACAAAATTATTATCCCAAAGCAATGTATTACCTGTTAAATATCATTTAAAGCCCCCATGAAATCAAAACTGGAGTTTTGTGGAATTTAGTTCATGTGCATTTGCTTTAAAGCTAATTATGTAGGCTAAAATCCTTTTAGAACATATATTTGCATTTAAAATGCACAATGTTTCTCATGTAGGATGACATTTTGGATCCAGTCAAAAGCTACCTAGAAACTAATTTCCCTGTAGAAAACATTTATGGCTGTGATGCAACTAAAGCCTACTGACCCCTTAAAATAAAGAGGAAGCATAAAGTTTATGTTCCTTTTCTGTAGATATCACCCTGTAAAGACTAACAGCACCTTTTTACTTGTCGCCCCCTGTTGGTTTGGGTGAGTGGACACTTTAGTGAGGCTAAAGTTAAACGATCTAGTATGATTCATCATACACCAATTTGTTTTGCTGTGTGTTACAGTCGTTATTCTCTTGATTCCTTGATACATTATCCTGGTCAAACATTATTTATACCGAAATATATTTCTATCAGACCTGCATTTCTGCTATAAACTCGCTTCAACACTTGGTCTCTATGGTGGAATTTAACATATAGCTCAAAGTCTTTATTTGTTTCTCCAGGCGTATGTCTTCAAAGCCACATCTTTGCAGGAGTGTGGAACGCTTTCTGTTTGAGCATAGTTCATCTTCCCTACCCCTTTGCATATTTTATGTTTGGCATCGGCTCTTCTCCAGGCCTTGTGTTGGTCAGATAAAAGTTCAGAAGTACAGTTAAGAGAAATTAGTTGTGTAAACAGTAGTAAATGTCAATGATAAAGTTCTGTTGAAGCTCATCTGATGAGAGTGGCAAGGCAGGTGTCTTATCTCCACCCAGCAAAAGAAGGGTAAAATGGAAATATACGATGCCTATCCCAGAAATTTGTATCTTCTCAACTGAACTCTTTGACCCACGGACGCTTGGGTGAGTTATCAGGGACTGTTTGTTTGAGTGAGTGAGTGAGTGAGTGTGTGTGTGTGTGTGTGTGTGTGTGTGTGGGTTGTTGATCACTCCTGTTGAACTACAGAATAACCACTCCTTTACACACATGCTTGCTGGCAAACACACTTAAACACTCTATTTCCACTCTGTATGGGTTAGGAAAGTGTGGGATTTGTCATTCAGCAGAGGTTAAACCCCACCTATTAGCGTAGGGTCGGAGTGTGGCTCCGATAAAGATTTCCTGTTGTACTGTGTCAAAAAATCAATGGCCGCGGAGCGATCTGCTCATTTGATATCAACAATAGTCTTTTTAAAAATCAATTAGTCCTGATAGAGAAGCCCAAGGAGCCACGGAAACCTGAATGGGGCGACTGGATAACTACATGCTCTTTTTAGCCAATAAAGAGGAGTCACTGGGGCTTTAAAAAGATGAAGTGACACAATATTGTTGTTATGAGAATATGAAGATCTTTGTTTGTGTTGGACTGATATTGAGTGTTTTTCAGGAACATCTCTAAGGTTAAAGCTAAAAGGGAAATTAAGTATCAGACCGTTACTTGTCAAATATCAAAATATATTGAGGGGAGAATTTACTAGGAGTGAATTGTGTTGTTTAATTGAATGCATTGTTTTTAGGGATTCGTTGATATTCAAATTCTGGCTGATACGGTTAATATTTAATAGCCTATAATTGTTTTTGTGGATATTATGGTGACAGACTCATATTTAACTGATAACGGATTACTTCCTGATTGTGCCGTTGAAACATTTTTTGTGAAGCTGCTTGGAAACAACATGTATTCTGAAATGCATTGGAATTGAATTGAATGTTGTGTGTAATAACTGATAAATGGTTGATATCAAAGTTCTATGCTGTTTGTCTAAATGAATAAAAAAAAAATCTAAAATCTGTCATTTTAAATGCTACAAGTGAAATTAGGTATCACAGCGTTATAATGTACAGTATGGAAAATAGATTTTTATTGATTTTGTGATTTTGTTTTTTAAAGATCAACTTTAAAGGAATAGTTCACCCAGAAATTAAAATTTTCTAATTTACTCATCCTCATCCAAGATGGATTTGTTTCTTCATCAGAACAAATTTAGCATTACATCACATGCTCCACAATGGATCCTCTTCAGTGAATGGGTGCCGTCAGAATGAGAGTCCAAACAGCTGATAAAAACATTACAATAATCCACACGACTCCAGTCCATGAAATTATGTCTTGTTAAGTGCTTTATGCAGTCGCCTCTGGCCAAAATATGTGTCCATAATTATCAAATATTGACTGATAACTAGTATGGTATCAATTTATCGGTATCTTTAGTTGTATTGACGTAAGATTTGCTAAAATAATAATACAACAGGTATCGACAGAGACATAATTGCAAAATCGGGGATGTTTGTGTTATGTAATTCTTCAACTGTTTATTGAATTCTTTATGTGCATGTGTGTGTTCACAATTCCTAGTGCCACAGGCCATCCTTTCACTGGATGTTGTGCGTAATAATTACTGTTTTCTCTTCTGGAAGTTTTATTGTTGTACATTGGCTTTTATAACTAACAGTCCGACTAACCATAACAATGGTTACAGAGTAACCCAAAATATCTTTGAAAAACAACCCTGTCATGCATACAAGAAGCACAAATATATTCGTTAAAAAAATTGGTCATTAAATGAGACTGTTGGAAATTTTGGATGCCGCTGATTTTTTTGGTTGGGTTCAGCTGAGTTGAGGTGAATCCTCCTTCAAAGGAAGTGTGTGGCTGTGATAACTCTGAGTATGACTGGTCGCACAAGAACACCCACCGTGGAGTGATTTGTGTTGCCTTCAGGGTGTTTACCACACTGCTGCTGCTCCAGAATTGCTCTTTTGTAGACCGTTTCCCTCTAGTACGTTATTATAGCTGAATTCAGCTTTCTGTTTCTTTCTTTCTTGTTTTGTATGATGGTGTTGCGTTAATGATAGGGTGATTTTCTTTTTTTTATATAGCACACTGGCTGCTTTGGTGTCTGTGGAGGCAGGCGTATTGATAAGGCTTGTGTGGACACTGCCAGTGTGTAGAGCTATTGATAAGAGCTGTGTGGACTCATCGCTATCGATAAGGGTGGCGTACATTTTTGGGAACCGGTCACGCAGAGCTATCGATAAGGTTGATGGGGTTATTGTAGGGGAGTTGCTATGGCCCAACACAAGGGCAGCGTCACGAGTGTGTCAATGTATTGTGTGGGAAAATGGTAGGGTTTTAAAGATAAGACTTCTTGGTCTTTAGAGAGGAGGTGTTTGGGTTGTTCATGAGGGTTATGGTTGTGAATTGTCAAGCAGAAGCCCTCGAAACAATTTAGCTTGATGGAAGCGTGCATCAGCATTGTGTACTTTAACACTTCCCTCTTGTTAAGAATGACCACAGGGTTATACAGTAGTTCTTTTTATTATTTACTATTAGCAAAATTATTTTAATAGATATGCTTAGATTAGAAGACATACAGTAGATAGGAGCTTGGGCTGTGGACGTAGGACACTGGACTTTAGACTGCTGATAGAGGCCCAGCCTGTCATTAATAACACCCCAGCCCAACCCAACCCACCACTGACTGATTTATAACTAATCATTTAATACTACCTTTTAGACAATTGCAGTTATATTTTCTGGTAAGTCTCACTCTGTGCCGTGTTTCTGTCCAGAATCTGTCCCATTCCACCCATGTACCCTTCTCTCTCGCTCCTGTTGCCCTCTCTCTCTCCCTCACGCCCTCCCCCGCTCCACGTCTTGGCTGTGGGAAAGCCATTTTATCAGCGTCTGTCTGTTGTTCTCTGGTGGGGATAGATACAGAGAAGATAGATGAGTGTTTTGACATGGAGAGTGTTAGACAAACACTCTTATCGGACCCAGCACTTTAGCCCGACCCCCAAAAGCGAGACTGGTGGGGGGGCTAAAGGGAGGGGGGTAGTTAAACAGAGCTACACTGGGATGAAGATGCTGGAACGGACTGGAGCACCAACACAGGTTGACCTCCTCCTACTGAAGAAGTTACCAACTGTAGTGAGGACATTTTGAGCTATTTCAATAAATGTATGTAAAATTTAAATATGTAAAATACTAGGTTGAGTGAACGGTTGGCTTTTGTGTCAGCTGCTCCATATCTCTATTTGTGGAGTCTGTGTTTGTTCCTGTGTGAGGCCTGCGTTTGTGACTCACCAAAGCCTTGACTCCCATCACACTGCACTTATCTCTTATAGGAAGTACAGAAGTTGTGTCCAGTGTCACAGCTCGGTGAGCGCCAAACTCCCCCTAGTGGTACTAGACATAGTAGTCCATTTTTGAATTGATGCTCAATAATGCTAAAGACTGAAATAGATATGGTTTTCTGTGGTGTTCAGAGTGGTTTTAACACATTACTGTGTGGTTGCTACAGTAGGTTGTTGCATACTGGCCCAACCAAGTCAAAAGAGCCTCAAAGTAACTATGGCATTCTGGCTCCTAGAAAAGGTCCCTTTGTGGGATTTTTTTTTTTTTCTTTCTTTTACCATTATTATTACTTTTTTCTTCATTTAACCATGTATCAGTCTAATATATATAATATTAAAGTATCTGATGTTATTGGATTTTATTTATTTATTTTTTACATTTAGATTTAATTTTGGCATTACCTAATTCCACATGATCAATTCACCCCTTTTTATTTTTTTATTTAATGTATATTTACAATTCGCACGGAATTCACACAAATGACTTATTATTTTAAATTCATTTTCATTTTTTTATTCACCAGCATCAGTAATAATATTGTAATATGTTATGTCAGAGGTGATGCCTGATTTCACCTCTAACATTGAAAATGATTGGTTTTGGTGTTTTAGTATTATTGTTTTATTTAGACAAAATTGTATAGACTTTTAACAGCGTCCATTTATCAGTTATCGGCCATAACTTGAAAATAATTATCAGCTTATTGGCTTATCAGCTTGAACTGTAATATTGGTGCTTCCCTACTTAAATATAAACAATAGCAGTCACCTTAGCAAACACCACTAAAAAACAAACTAACACTCCTGCTCTACCTGCTTTTAATTATTGTTCTGATGTATTTAAAATCTTTCTTGCTCTGTGTGTAAACAGATGATCTTATGTTAAGCGGCGGTGCTGATGACTTCAAGGTCCTGGCCCTCAGGGACTTGTCAGATGACACCGTGTGGGGTCCGTTTTCTGGCAGCATCCAATCAGAGGAGACCACAGATGGACCTGCCAATGAGGTAAGAGGGATATGTAGGGGTCAGCGATCTATTTGTATATTTGGTTAAGATTCCTATCTCAGCTCTGTTGTGTCATAGCATTAGTTATAATATCCCTGGTAAAAAATATAATTGGTAATATCAGTGGACACGTTACCATATACCATAGACTTGAATTGTATTAGAGTATCAGTCATATTTTGGAAGTGTATCTGATCATGTGATGTCAGCTCTGGGAGAGGTTTCCTGGCTCAGACCATGTCCTCAAACGTTTCGGAGATAACACAGGCCCGTACACACTCTTACACACAGGCGAAGTTCCTCGCTTGGCTGATTTCCATAGAAGATGGATGCATACAAAAATTGCATATGAAGTCGTTTTCCAAACTGGTTTGATTCAAGTGTGTTTAGGCAACGAAATACAAGCATCGTGTGTAGTGTTAAGTAAAACCGGAATGAATTTATCATTCACCTCCTTGGCTAACCTATTAAATTGAGGATGAATGGGCAGACGTCTGCGTTGCACTGATTCAAAGTGAGGAGTATTCCATGGGAGTATGGGTGTATGCAAATGGCAATGCATGTCTTGAGCGAGTGTCATCTTTTTTCCCCCTGAACTGCGCTCGGCCGTTCCTGCACGAGATTGGCTAGACCCCCCCCACACCCCCCAGACGGACGCTTCTCTTTTATCTCAGCGTGGCGCCATCCTCTTGGACAACAAACCCCAGTGATTGATTTCTACTTGATAGGCTCTCATTTCTAAGATTTCATTTATTATGAGAATTTCTAAGGCCGTGCACCCAGCGCTCCCTCCCCTCCCTGCACCTTTCCTTCACCTCCTCCTAATCTCTCTCCCTTCCTCTTTCTCTCTCTTTTTTTTTTTTTAAATCTCGTTATCGAGGCAGGGCTTTGTTGATGATTTTCAGCTCAGAACTTTCACATTCGCATTCTATCGCATTTGCTCTCGCTCCGCTATCTCTTCGTTGAAGGAGTGTGTATCTGGCAGAGATAGTGTGTCGAATCTCACATTCCTACGGCATCTCTCGCCGTCCCTCCACATCCTCCTGAGTCTGGAGCTGCTGGGGTCACTGGGCGTCAGGGTCCGTCCTGTCACGGCTGTGCTTGTGTATTTCTCTGTCTCTCTGTTATAGAGTTTCATCTGAGACATAACGTGTTGGGTTAAAGCAAAGTGGGCTATTTGTAAACACTGAAGTCAAGTATGACATTGTATTTTTTGTATCATAGTTTTCTATTATATTGTATTTTTGTATTGTAGTTTGTAATGTTCAAGATGTTAAGAGAGAAGCTGAATGCGTCATCCATGAAAAACAGATCCTTTTGTATTGATTATCACTTTCAGCTGGCTGTTTTATGTAAATCTTATTATTTGCATCTTTATTGAAACCACCATAACATATTTTATCTATTTGAATGTGTTTTTGATTACTCAAAGACTGAAAAAGATTACATAAACTGTCATTTCGTTGTTTCCAGGAAGTTTTTTTTTTTTTTTTTTTTTTCCTTTTCTATTTTGGTTAAATGATTCTGAACAGATCCATTATCACTGTCACAAAGGTTTTAGCTCCAAAATCTGATTGGATGAGCCACGTTTGAAGCTGTTGTGAAATAACTGTTATGAACACACCTGTTGTTTTTTTTACTTTTTTTTTTTTTTTTTTTTTTTTATAGACTTCTAAAAAAAACAGTTAATGAACTACAGTGTGCCCAAAGCTTATTTGGACAAATAACACACATTTAAAAATATATGAAAGTCTTTGGATTATAGAACAAACCAGGAGACTGTGTGAATTTGAGGGAAACTTATGTACACTTACATCCAGTTCTAACATCCATTATAATCTCAAACCAGTTTGAAGTAATTGCAAGAATTATTAGGAAAAGTGAATTTAGCTCTAGCTGTTTGCTATGGATATTTGTAAGTGTGACTGAACTGTCCAAAAGTATTCACACATTTTTACTAAATATAATTAGGTTTATGATTATTATATTATGTAATTTTGTAATATTATGCTTATGATATTGTGTTAAAATATTGTATACCTTCAAGTAATATTACCTTCAAAGTAACAGTAATATTATGCAAATATTACTCCAGTCTTCAGAAATCATTCTAATATGCAGATAGGGTGCTCAAGAAACATTTCTTAGCATTATTAATACTGAGAACAGTTGAGCTTCTTAATAGTTTTTTTCAGGATTATTTGATAGAAAATTCAAAAGAACAGCATTTATTTGCATTAAATGAACAGCATATATTAAACGTTTTTACTGTTTCCTTCAAATTAATTGCATTCCTGTTGAATAAAAGTAATATTTATTTCTTGAAAAAAAAATCTTTTGAACGTAGAATATTATATTTAATATATTTTGCATGTTTCTATCCTTATTCATATGTATTCATTGTACTGTAAACATGTAAGGACTTGCCATTGATGCCATGATTAGCCTAGTTTTGATGTTTACACGAGCAGAAATGTCAGTCAGACTTTTGGTGTTCAAAAAAACATTCGCTAGTTGCGAGTGCAGAACGACTCCCACTTCCACGTCGCCATTGTTCTTTCCACTTCGCATCTCCTGTTATTTCGTGGAACATCGCCTGAAGGCACGATGGTAGCGGGTGGGGAGTTCAAAGCGTTATCATGCACCGAGCGCCTTTTCATCATGTTTTAGAAACAAGCGTCCCAACTAATCCCCCAATAATCTCTCCAGGAGAACTGCTCCGATAAGCCCCGCCACCCACTGCTCTCCAGCCCACTTTTTTAGGGGAGCCCCGCTCCCCCCTCTCTGCCACCCCACAAAGGACACGTGAAGGTGAGCGCTCTTCATCTTCTCTCTCTTTTCCTCTCTCACCCAACCTTCTTTTTCGCACCACCAGGGTTTGTTTACCCTCATCCCAATCTCTGGTTTATCTACATCTGTCAGTAGAGTGATCTCAGAGAGTCACCCCTCGCTACACATGCTTTTCCCTGAAAGGAATGCATGAATACCCTTAATTATTGCCCCTCTCAATTATCTACATAATGATAAAAGGGGAAGCAAGTCAGGCTTCAAATGGGAGTCCAATTGAGAGCATCACACGTTGGCACCTGTGGACCTCTTGGAGGACTTTTCCCTTCTCTTCGCCCTTAGAAGTTCAGAAATGTAGAGGACTAGGTTGGAACATCAGAAGGCGATGTTCAATGTAGAGAGATTGATCAAAAAATGTACAGAAAATGAGATTTTAACAAAACATGGATGAAGTGTAAAGAGACACGGGGGGCAAGTAATTTAAGTATTTTTTGTCTTTTTCGTTAAAAATATCTTAATATTCATTATTTGATTAATAGTTATTTCATTAATTATTAAAAATTAATCCAAGAAATTTTTTTTAGAATTAAAATTTAAATAAATGTAATTTTTTATTACCTTAATGGCAAATAGGCAAATACCTCCCTTTCTTTTGTATACAGTATTTACAATATATACAGTATATTCTATTGAAACAACAAATCTTACACAATTTTTCTTTTTTGAAAAGTCTTTTATGCAGATTGAATTTATTTGATCAAAAATACAGTAAAAACTGTAATACTGTAAAATATTATTACATTTTAAAATAACAGTTTTCTTATTTAATATATTTAAAAAGTTAATTTCTTCCTGTGATGGTAAAGCTGAATTTTAGTAGCCGTTACTTCAGTCTTCAGTGTCACCTGATCCTTCAGAAATCATTCTAGTGAGATTTAGTGCTCAAGCATAATTTCTTATTATTATCAATGTTGAAAACAGTTGTGCTGCTTAATAGTTTTGTGGTTAATATTTAATATTTTTTCAGGATGTTTTGTTAAATAGAAAGTTCAAAATAACTGCATTTATTTGAATAGAAATCTTCAAGTTTTGAATGTAATTTTTGATCAATTTAAAGCATCCTTGCTTTTTTGGGGAAGCAGCAACACACCTCACTTGAGATATGTGTAAAGACGTTCAGTTAACGTTTGATCGTCATGTACTTAGATTTGCATGCTTTACGGTGGAGAAAACGACAGAGAGAGATATGATGGGTGGGGAGTGGAGAGAGGAAACCTTCCTCTATCTCCAAACCCGATCGCTGGCGGATCAGGAGCCCGCTTTCCAAGAGTGCCTCATTTTCAAATCTCTTATCACACCTTTTTAAGTATCACAGTTTCCCATTTTTACATGTCATTTGCATGCTGCTCATAACACCTGGATGCTGTTTTCTTTGGAGGGATGTGTATGTGGAGATGTGCTGCTATTTGCTTTGGGTTCATACATGTGCGTAAGTGCATTCGTTTGGATGTGTGTGAACGAGGCCTGAAAAAAAGAAAAAGATGGAGAAAAGGAGAGGGGAAAAAAGGATATGTGTGTGAGAGAGGCGGATGAGAGAAGGTTTCTGATTGTTATCGCCCTTCCTTTTCTTCTCTGTATTTTTGGAGGATTCACACACTGACCTCTTTGTTTGGGACAGTATGAACCCCTTTTCTACCCCCCCCTTTTGGGAAAGAAACCATTTCCTGTGGAAAGGAGATAGAGAGAGGGGTAGACAGAGGGATAGGATTGGTAGAAGGGAGAAAGCAAGGGGGATGGAAAAGTGAGAAAGGGATGTGTGGAGAGATATGGAGAGGAATAGATAGCGAGAAGGAGATGGAGACAAAGAGTGTGGCGGAGCATGAAAAGAGGGATATGGACAGATGAGGAGAGGGATAAAGGTGGAGATAGTGGAGAAACAGGAACAGAAGAAGATAACGCTGGAGTAAAAAGCAGAAAAATGAGAAAGAAAGGGAAAGAGGACACTGTTTCTGAAGAAACATACTGTACAGTGGGCGCAGAGTTAGTTTTCGTTTTAGTCATAGTTCTTCTTATGACAAAAATATGTTAAATGAAGTCAATATTGCACTCTGATTGAAGTGTTGTATAATTTTATAACTCAATTGGCCTGCAACAATTCCAGCAGAATTCACGAAGGATCCAGTATAATGAATTCAATGTAATTTATGTCAGAATAGGGGCCAAGATTTCCTGATTATGGTCCTGTTGATTATGTGCAAAATGACAAAACCGTATCAGACTGTCTGAGACCAAATTCTTTGTCCTGTGCTAAAGACTTATTAATTTTCTGTTTTAGAGACCGTTTAGGATGTTACACTACATACAGTGCATTGTAATTGCACATTCTGACTAGCATGTAACGTAGTTCAAGTTCATTGTCTGCACAAATGTAAGTTGTAATAGTAAGTTAATATTGTGGATATCACTTATTCTCATACATGCGCTACCATTCAAAAGTTTTACTTAATACTTTTATTCCACATGGATGCATCAAACCAATGGATGCATGAATGGGGCCTAATGGATAGAGAGTCGGACTTGTTACCCGACGGTCGTGGGTTCAAGTCTCTGGTTCTCTCCACCTTCAATACCACGACTGAGGTGAGACCCTTAAGCAAGGCACCGAACCCCCAATTGCTCCCCGGGTGCCGCAGCATTGGCTGCCTACTGCTCCGGGTGTGTGATCACGGGGTGTGTGTGTTCACTGCTGTGGTGTGCACTTGGATGGGTTAAATGTATAGCACAAATTCCGAGTATGGGTCACCATACTTGGCCACACGTCACTTTACTTTCACTTTCACTTTCTTTTTTCACTTTCAAACTGATCAAAAGTGACCGTACATTAAGTTAGAGTTCAAGTTGAAATAAATGCAGTTCTTAAGAACTTTGTATTCACCAAAGTATCCTGAAACTATTTCTTACACGTTTTCAAAATTGATCATAATGAGAAATGTTACTTGAGCAGCAAATCAGCATATTAGAATGATTACTGAAGGATCATGTGACACTAAAGACTGGAGTAATGATGGCTGAAAATTCACAAAAATAAACTTTAAAATATGTTAAAGTAAAAAAAAAAAAAAAAATGGAAAAAAGAAAGAAAAATGGCAAACTTTTAAACTGTGTATGTACAACAGTATATGTTTAACAGTATATGTTTAAATGATCTAGTCAGCCTACTAGCAAAACAGTTCTGAAAATTAATCATGGTTTTACTACAAATAAAACCAAAAAAAACAATGGCTACTATTAGGGATGCTCCGATCGACCGGCCGGATATCGGTATCGGCCGATAATCACATTTTATGACTCGATCGGTACTTATACATTTGGCCGATCTCACGTACCGTACCGAAATTTGATGACGTCAATGCGTGAGGACTTACATGATGCATGGGGACATAAATGATTTGGCTCCGCAGTCATGTCATTGCCAGTTCTTTGGCCATATTAACCCACTCAATAGCATTAACACAGGCTTTACGCCTTTCAAACTTTATCTGGAATGTCACGGTTTCTGTCACTGCAACTTCCCGATCAGGCGAAAACACACAAATTAAATCGTTTAATCGTGAAAGTGATCTATAATTTTTTGCTGCTGTTGTTGTTAGAATAACTGCATAATTGCAGCTCTTAAACTTGGCACCGGCGCGTCCGGAGAGAGAGAGAAACGGCACGGTTGAATAAAGCGTGTTTGGCTTTAGATAAAAATATTAGAGGATATAGCATATGTTATGCATAAACACCATTTTAAATTAATATTAAAATGTTCACTGTATAAGGAATAATTTTTGTGATTATTTATATAACATTATTACATATGTTATATAAAGCTTGAAGCATCAGAATCGGCATCGGCATCGGCCGATCACCATGACAAGAAATCTGTACTCTGTATCGGCTGCAAAAATCCTGAACGGTGCATCCCTAGTTACTACAGTTAAACCATTGTAACCACAGATTAAACATGGTTTTGCTACATTTAACCATAGTTTAATCGTGGTATTTGTAGTAAAACTGTGGTTATACAAATGGTAATCAATACTCCAAAAAAAACATGGTTAATTTTCGTAAGGGCCGGGGCTTAGCTTTTTCAGTTAGAGCAGATAAATCCCCTGTATTTTTTTTTTTTCTTGGTTATATTTTTGTCAAATTAAAGCTGTGATTCATCTTTTCCATCTCATATTCATTATCGCAGTCAACAAACATTTTTCTTCAGTAATTCCAGTGAATTGAGACAATTAACACTGAGTGGGCGTCTGTTAACTAAGGCTATTTTATGACACACCAGAGCTTTTTTTCCACTTCTTGCAAGTGTTGCATCACAGACAGCTGCAGGATTACACATTATGAGATGCATACTGTCATATCTTGAGCAAACATCTTTTAAAAACTTGTTCCACGGTATCATAATGAGCATTGGGTTTAATGTATTTGCATACTGTTTAATGCGTTAAACATTCACATGTGAAGCATATAGAGTGTGCGTTCCAGAGACGCATAAATGTTTTCTAAGAATGTCAGAAAGACCGGCCTGTTCTTTGACTGCCGGCAGATGAGTTCAGTCAATTTGATGGGTTTTAATTGGCTCCTTAAACCTGGATGGATTTGACTCGAGGGGTCATACTGTAGGGTCACTGAGATATACGGTCATGTTTCTCTCTTTAAAGGAGACGGTGAAAGATTTTTTCCCCGCCGAAATGAGACGTGCAAAATGAGAAACGAAAATCGTCCAAGAATCATTTGCATTCAACTTTTATCAGAACGAGAGGTGGGTGTTTTTAAGAACGATAACGCTGCGAGCTGCACACACCAGGCTTGACTGTGGGAGTGTGTTTAAGGTGTTGTGGTTGTGGTATGATGGTGGTGCACAAGTGTGTGTAGAAAGGTGCATCTACCTCTTTTCCTGATGCCATGCGTGCGTAAGGAGGGAGGGAGGGAGGGAGGGAAGGGGGCTGGTTAATATCAGACCAAATAATTAGATTCGCTATCAGGGCGGCGGCAGCAGTGCGGGGATCAGGCAGATTAAAGCACGGCCGTCGTCATTAATATTCATGAGGGAGCAGGGCTCGGACGAGGGGGCTTAGACTGTTCCTCAAAGCTCCATACTCGGTGGGGCTTAAAGCGCCGCTCTCAAAGTACCCTAGTTCCTTGTGCGTCAGGGGGTGGGGGGTATATTCACCAACGCCAGGGTTATACTCTAAAACATGTGGCGCTCTTCCTTTAGGATAGTCTTCAGTGTATTTTTCACGCTGTTTTTCAGCCACCCACGCAAAGGTGGCATGATGACACATTGCCTGCATTTTCAGATTTGTTACAACAAGAATGCATCTTGTTTTCAAACTGTCAGTCATTTGGCATCTTTGACGCTTGGTTTCAACTCAAGCATGATTTACAAGTAGTGTTATATGATGTTCAGATACATTTAAGCAGGATCCAAAATTGACACTCACAAAGTGTCATATATTCTTCATTTAGCTGGTAACTTTGTCTATTAATCACATTACATGGTGTAAATTGAATTGTAAGAATGATGGTCTGACCCTCATGAATGTGGCGTGTGTAACTGAGGCTGACTATGAAAAAAAAATTCCATTGTAATTTGGATACTGTTCCAAATTATTGGATACTGAAGTTTGTTTTTTTCCCCTCCAGAACAGTTTTTTTTTTTTTTTTTTTTGCATTAAGACACTATTTATTTATTTATGTTTTTAAATACTGAAAAATGCATTGAGATTTTCCCAATTTACCTGCCTTTGGCCGGTGCACTGCAAAAATTGTTTTTAATTAGTCTGTTTTCCAGTTCAATGCCTTAAAATGCATGAAACAAGATAAATTTCTTCAAGCAACACTTGTTTTTAGACTCTTTATTTTATTTTATTTTTTTTAGAGAATGTATATTATATATGTATGGAAGACCGTTTCCGCCACTGAATAAAAAATATAAAAGGTTATTGTGACTTTTTATCTCACAATTCTGACTTTTTTTTCCCTCATAATTGCGTGATACAAACTCGCAATTCTGACTTTTTTTCTCAAAATTGCTTGATATAAATTGCGAGTTTATATTGCGACTTTTTTTCTCGCAATTCTGACTTTTTTTCTCACAATTGCAAGTTTATATCTCGCAATTCTAAGAAATAAGTCAGATTTGCGAGATATAAACTCGCAATTGCGAGAAAAAAAGTCAGAATTGAGAGTTTATATCTCACAATTCTGTGAAGAAAAAAAAGTCAGAATTCGCAATAACCTTTTTTTTTTTTTATTCAGGGGGGGGAAACAGGCTTCCATAGATATGTCTGTTTTGTCTTACTGTACTAATAGATTTTTTCAACACAGAATGCATTTGTTTTCAAAAATAAAATATATGAAGTCTTAATATTTTTATTCAATGTTGTTTAAAATGTTCAACTTCAAGGATGTTTAGAAGATTTAACTGTTGAATTAAACAAAAATACTGATGAATGGACTTTTTTGAAGTGCAAAGCTAAAAGTTAATTTTGCACCATTCATTTATGTCGTTTTCTTTGTTGTTCTTGAGTAAAAAGTGATTCATGTTGTCAAAAAATCTTGAAATGAACAGAAGCTCCCAAGAGCGTCCATGATACTGCACAAGACTGCATGGGCCTGGATTGTACACAAGGAATGTACAATTTTCCACTTGTCACCACATGGAGTTCTGAAGCAAAAACGTTTGCTTTCAAAGATAAACTTCCGATTATGAAATTTCCACTGATGTAAGGTGCCGTTGTGTAAGATGTGCAAGTCACAACAGATGTTACATTTTATAGTCTGGAATCACTTGTGCCACTTAATTCATTGTCAGATGATCATTCTTACAATTCTTTAAAAAGTTATAATTGGAAAAAACATTGTATTAATGATTTGGAAGAAAGTCCTATGCTGTGATGTGACCAAAACTTTGGGCCTCGTGAAATATTGGTCTTTTTCTGCTAGATCTTGTGGTCCTTTTTGCCCAAGTGATGTATCTAGTCACCTGGCCACTTAAAGACTTCTTTTATTTAGACATATTAAAATAAAGACCCGCTCTGATCGTCTTGATTGTTTTGAATCGGTCCTTGTTCGCTATTGATAGTGGGTCATAACCATTTACATCTTCACTTACTCTCCGTGTGCATCTGCACATGCGGATCTATCTGTGTGTCAATATGTGTGTGTGTTTAATTAGAGAGCGCGTTTGTCTGGAAGTGTTTTGTCAAAGGCGAGGGCTGACCAGGCTGCCCTCTCCTTTTGTGAAGCTTAAAGTCGAGTCGTGTTAAATGAGTCTGAAACAAATTAGCAGAAGCACGCAGCACTTATGCCACAGACGGCTCCAGCATTGGGTTTCAAATTAAAACAAAAGGAGCCCTATCTCCTTATCAGCACTAGTTCCCCATGAAATACAATACGGACTGTATCTTCAGGCAAGAACAGACAGAATTAGAAAGAAACCCTTCAGCTGTCCTCCTCTGCGGCCCATCTCTTCCCCTCATCCTCTCGACTGGTGGCTTTTTATCCTCCTTTACACAGTTGAACTAATGTCTTTTCATTTTCTCCTGTCTTTAAAGTTGATTTGGTAGCATGTCAGGGATAGAAGGACTAGTCTCCCCAAGGGCAAGTCTTTAAGTTCGTGTAGCTGAGTGAATGAACGAGTGGGAAGCTTTTCTTAAATATGAGACTGTTGTTGAACTGGCCCTGCAGAAATGCTGCCACCTAGTGGAATGGATCAGTCAATCAATTCTGTGAATTTGAACCTAAAAAAATCAATAGTTTAGTTTATATACAGACAGTTATCAGCTCCATACAATGCCTTTATTGTGGTTTGATTGGGACAGAGTTTGTCAGTTGTTCTGCTGGTTATTGTGAGTGAGAATTTCTGTTAAATCTGACGTTGAATCAGGTGTGTTTCCCATTTAAGCCTATTAACGTATGCTTCAGCTAAACAATGAAATGCTTGTGTGGAAAATTCCAGGTGTGTTTATTCGGATATTTGCCAGCTTGCCTTTGCATACTTCGGTAAGTTTACAGAAAATGGATCCGCTATACCCAAATGATAAACCCCTTTTCAACACTCAGGGTTTCTTGGCGGTTTTCTGGGGGGTTTTCCCCCATCCCCCAACTTCTACCCAGTCCTCCTATACTAGGATGTACTAGGATGTTTTTTTCCTTTTAATGTCTGTGGTTAGAAGCTAAATTATTCAAAACTATTTACTGGTCAGGAAGTCTAGTTCTGGTTATATGATATTGAAAGTTAAAAGAGACATGCTGGATGCTGAATTTTAATGGCATGATATCAGGAAGAAGGGATTAAATGTGAATGTGCTATTTGTATTTCTTTGAACATAATATAAAGCCATTTCTTAAGCTGAAAAAAAAAATGTCACCATGTCTCTCGCAGATAAACAGGTGGTTGTCTCTTGAAAAGTGCAATTCAAAAGCAGTTTTGTAGTGTATAGACAGCGGAAAATTTATGG
Source organism: Onychostoma macrolepis (assembly GCF_012432095.1). NCBI lineage: Eukaryota > Metazoa > Chordata > Actinopteri > Cypriniformes > Cyprinidae > Onychostoma > Onychostoma macrolepis. The sequence goes on along the minus strand of NC_081172.1, from coordinate 10,622,223 downwards.
GAACTGAGGACAGTTAGTTATGTTCAACCAATAAGGGTTTTTCAGTGGCTAAAGTCTTTAACAGACATTAGAAAGCCAGAAATGATTGTATACTATGCTGTAGAATAAGTATTGTTATTTAAAAAATAACAACAATTAAAAAAGCTAAGGTTATTCTATATATATATATATTCTTAAGCTAATATTCATTTAAACATAAAACTACTTCTAATAATAGTATAATTATTTATCTCACAGAAGCTTATTTTATGTCTGCTTTAATGGCAAATGTCAAAATAAAAAAGTTATAACAGAAAACATATTTTAGATTTTTAAATTAAAATGTGGTTTTTATTTTGAAAGATGTTTATTTACCACGTTCTGTGAATGTGAAATTGAATTTTATAACTGAACTTGCATCTTAAAAATAGCGCTCAGGCAATTTTGAAATGAACTACTTGAATATATTTGTAGAGAAATTTTTACATATAATGGATTTGACTTCAGTTAAAGATTTTAAAGCCAATCATTTTAGGAAAGAACTGCATTAAATATATTCCAGCATATTGACAGGTAATTTCATATTTACAAAGATCTTTCATATGTACAAAGGACATAAATTATCCAACTTAAACAGGAAATGATAAATCTTAACCATAAATAGCTTTCGTTTTAATATAACAGTGTCTTTTGTATAACCTCTGTGTTAAATCTGCTGGAAGTGTTGCTCTAAATCCGTCTGTGTTCTTTTAAAATTGCACGGCTGACCTTGTTTCTCTTTCCCTTTGTGTGTGTTTAGAGGCCTGTAATGTCTCTGGAGTGTGAGGAGGCAGACTGCTGGCTCAAAAAGATTCCTGTGACCTCAAGCCCCACAGAGTCAAACTGCACCATCTACAATCAGGGTACAACACCAAAACACTCCCACATGCACCTTTCACATTCACTACGGTATTAGATGGAGACTCTAACAGTGACTGTGTGTTTTACAGGAGGAGAGTTATTCTGTAAGCTGACGCAGGAGCTGTCCAGTGGAGATGCACTTCTTGCAACGCTGTCCTGCTCCGTCGCGGATCAGTCTTCGGGGACTCAGACCCAGAGCGTGCGAGTGAAGGAGGAGCCTGCGTACCCCGCTGCTCTGCACTCTGAGATCCAGCTCCTCCCTCAACAGGCTGGCATGGCTGCCATCTTAGCAACTGCTGTCGTTAATAGTGAGTCACTGCTTGCTAATAAACACAACATGTCTATACAGTTTCTTGCATTTTTATGAGTGTGTTTACATCTGTGATTAGGGATGGTGGGCCGTGTTTGTGCATATGTGCGAAAATCATGACGCATAGCATTTAATAGAGTAAAATGAATTTTTTTTGGACATTAAAAGTTCTTCCCCAAAAAGTACCATGATTATATATATCTTACATGACAATATTATTTTAACACTGTTATAATGGACATGTACCATGATCATAACATATTTATGATCCATAAACATATTTATGAACCATTTATATACCATGGTATATGAATATGGTAATCTTTCAGTGCCACAATGTACATATTTAAAATACTTTGGTATTCATAAGTTTGGGGTCAGTAAGATTATTTTCTTTTTTGTAAGAAGAAATGAATAGTTTTATTCAGCAAGGATGCATTAAATTGATCAGAAATGACAAATCTTTTGTAGCAATGTAAAAGTCTTTAATATTTTGAACTTTCTATTCATCAAATAATCACTGTCCAAAAAAATATTAAGCAGCACAACTCTTTTCAATGTTTTTTTTTTCATTATTATTAAAACAGCAGTTATTTTAAATTATAATATTTCACAATATTACAGTTTTTACTGTATTTTTAATGCATCCTTGGTGAGCATAAGAGACTTATTTTAGAAATGTTTAAAAAAAGCATGCCAACCCCAAACTTATGAACGATTGTGTGTATTAACGTTTTTAAGATTTTATTTTAAAATAAGTAAATACATTTTATACACAATCACTGACCAATATAGTTTTGTATGTTTCTTACATGTTAATTAAAAGAATCACTATACATTTGATTTGGGAACGAGACAAAATTTGAAATTGTGTAGGATACATATTTGTTTGCATTTTTTAAGTTGCTAGATGTTGCAAAAAGGATTTAGAATGAAAAAGACCTTAGTTCAGCCATCAAACAGAACAGGAAAATGTTTTTTTTTTTTTTCAAGTTTGCAATGCCTTAGTATTTTAATATGGAAAAAATGACACACCTTTCACCTTTAAGTTGCTTGTCATTCATGCCCATCGTCAGTAGGTGGCAGTGTTGTGTCAGTTCCAACAGCTGCAGAGTTAATTGGCTGGTACACCCCTCTCTGCTGCTAAACTGCATGAAGAGTGGGAGTGGACATGGACATGCCATGATGAAGACATGAATAATCACTGTAAATAAGGCTAAAGGGTAAAACATGATCAGCCCAACTTTGTGCTTCCCACTGCATTAGCTGGGCTGCAAATAGACAGATAATTGGGATGTGACGGTCGTTGTCAAATATAGTCTGTTCAACATGTGCCCTGACACCAGATCGTCCCGATTACGTGCACACACACTCTTGCGCACATCACAAACTCACTGTGCCCGTTGCCGTGGAGATGATAGAACAATTCTGATTGCTTTTTTCTGATTTATAATTGTGTGTATTGTTTGCGTGTGGTTATATATGCAGTGAGTGCATTACTAAACATTGAACATCCCACTTATGATTAAATTCCTGAAGTGTGTCAGTTAGAATAAATGGGATAAATAGCATATCAGAAAAAAAGCATTACTGTTGTCTGTTAAGTATGAGTTTTCTAACTGAAGTTTTTATTTGTCTAAATTTTATTTGTATTATCTGCACACACAAAGCACAAAAATATGCAACACCAAGAAATGAGTGGATATCCTTCTCTAAACCATCTCTCTGTGATTAACTGATTATCCTTTCAAGATATAAATAGTTTGCTAGCTTTGTTCTTACTTGTATTTTGTGTGTTTATGTGTGCAGAAGACATTTTCCCTTGCAAAGACTGTGGGATTTGGTACAGGAGTGAGAGAAATCTCCAGGCCCATCTTATGTACTACTGTGCAAGCCGACAGAAGCAGCCGACCTCGGCCTCTCCTCCACAGGACAAGCCTAAAGATTCATATCCTAACGAGAGGCTGTGTCCATTCCCACAGTGCAACAAAAGCTGCCCCAGTGCCAGCTCTCTGGAGATTCACATGAGAACGCACAGTGGTGACTTTCTTTTTTTTTCTTCTTGAAATGGGCACGCTTGCATTAGTAACCGTGTGATAGCAAATTATCCGTTATGACTGATTTGTAAGTAAGCGTGTCTTTGTCTCTTAATGTGTCTCCAGGAGAGCGTCCATTTGTGTGTTTGATTTGCCTGTCGGCTTTCACCACTAAGGCGAACTGTGAGCGGCACTTGAAGGTTCACACAGACTCGCTGAATGGTGTGTGTCACGGCTGTGGTTTCATCTCCACAACGCGAGACATCCTGTATAGCCACCTGGTTACCAGTCACATGGTTTGCCAGCCTGGCTCTCACAGTGAGGTGTACTCACCCAAACTGCCTCTGGCTGCAGGTAACAGCTCTAATATCTGAAGTCTGCAGATCACAAACAAATCCAGTGCAAACTTAGTCTCAGTGCTGCATATTGTTACCTCATACTTTTTAGTAATTCTTTAAATTTAAATTTTTTTTAAATGAAATTTCTAAAGCATGTTTAGAAAAATGTATTTAGAAAGAACTATCAAAATAAGTGAATACATTTTATTCATTCAAAGGTTTGTTCAAATCATGTCAAAAACTCAAATACATGTTTACACAGTATACTCACACATGAAATCCTGCCCTTAAAACTTTGTCAGAACTATTCATCAGATCTGCTGACCTTTTAAAAAATATTTTAGACATAAGTATTCTTAATAATACAATTTAAAGGAGTTGTCCTGTATCTGAATGTCTGCCATTTCTTTTTTTTGTGACAGGTTTGAGTCCAGGAGACTCTGGCATTGTTCTGAAATGTCAAGTGTGTGGCTACTCTGCCGACACACCTGCCCTACTTCAGCAGCATGTCCACACACACCTGGAAGTGAGGGTTCCAGCTGAGAGGAGCCCTGTGCCTCGCCAGAGCAGTCCTCCTTCCTCTGAGCTTCCAGAGCTGCAAGAGACGGAGCCTGCTGCCTGTGTGCCCCGACCAGACTCCTCCAGCCCAGGAGCCAATGGCAGCTCGGCCTCTCAAGGCTGCAGTCCCCTCAACCAACTTAATATCAAAGAGGAGCCACATTCAGACTACGAAAATGACTCAAAGGAAGAAGAACAGGCGGGCAGTCCTCAAGGAAATGCTGTGGAGGCAAGCTCATCTCATTCTGCTTCACCTAAGAGCCCCACGGTGGTGGCGGTTAAGACGGAGCCAGCCAGTCCCACTCCAGGTTCCAGTCCCGTACACCCTGGAACTGGCGGTTCAGTTCTCCCTGGAGGTGCAGTGTTCTTACCGCAGTACATGTTCAATTCTGAGGCTGCCATAATGCCACAAGCGTCTGAGATCCTAGCAAAGATGTCTGAGATGGTACACAGTAGGCTTAAACAGGGACAAGGACCAGCAGCCGGACAGCAGAGCTTCTACCCACCAGGCTCTCCTGCTAGCGTTCACAAAGGAGCCACTTGCTTTGAATGTGACATTACATTCAACAACATCAACAACTTCTACGTCCACAAGAGGCTTTACTGCTCCAGCAGGCATCAGCAAGGTGAGGCAGCGGGTCTAATGAAGGAAGGGGCGGTCACATCAGCTGCTCCTCCTGCCGCTCACGCTGCTTCACCCCAGGCCAGACCGGTCAGCCGCGCGGCTTCGGCCTCTCCTAGCTACCCTGACCCTGCCCCAGGAGGCACGGCCTCGGAGCCCAAGTTAGTGGAGGTGAAAACTGAGGATCCAGGGCTGAAAGAGGCCACTTGCTCGTCGTCCTCAGAGGGAGAGGGACCTGGGGCTGGGCAGGCCAGCGAGGGTAGCCAAAGTCCTAGTGGCTCCGCTGAAGACCAAGACGATGATCCCACTCGCACCTTCTGCCAGGCCTGCAACATTCGATTCAGCCGCCATGATAACTACATTGTCCACAAGCGATTCTACTGCGCCTCGAGACATGATCCCTCCAACCAGCGGGCCAATTCTGGTAAGGCCGCCTTCCTTCCCCAACCTATCCGCACACGCAAGCGCAAGAAGATGTATGAGATCCACATGGCTCAAACTGAGGCTTTGGCCAATGCCACTGCGTTGCCGGCAGCAACGAGTCTGGGGGTGAAACAAGAGGGCCCTTCCGTTCCTCCATTGCCCCAAGTATCCACCCCAACACGCAGCTCAAGTCCTGAAGGTGATGGACCCATCGACTTGAGTAAAAGACCCAGACTAAGAGAAAGCCAGAGAGGGGGCAGCATTCCCGCTCTGCCCCTTACTGATTACCACAAGTGCACCGCCTGCAGCATTAGCTTCAACAGCATCGAGAACTACCTAGCCCACAAGACCTACTACTGCCCTGCAACAACCCTGCAACCGCACACTATGGAACAGCTTACCCGGTTGAAGAGACCTGCTTCCACTTCCCCAAAGAACCGAGCAGTGGACGTGCACCCTGATGCCAAAGGGCTTCAGACGGGCAAAACCGCAGCGGTTCTGCATCCATCTGCCCTACCTGGCTCTGAATCCACTCCTCCACATGTGCAGGGACCAAAGACCCCCAGCACCTCCCCAGTGGTGTGTCCTTATTGCCCTCCCAACAGACCGCTGACCTGTGATCTGATGGAGCATTTTAAAACGACTCATGGTCTGGTGCTCACACTACAACAACATCCCGAGTCAACACAGTCCTCTGGAGTCAGTCCTAGTCCTAGCCTTAGCCCACGGGAAGGAGCTCCTCTCACCCCTCCTAAAAAACCAAGCCCTCGGCACCGTAAGGACAGCGTGAATGGCCGGAGCATTAAGGTGGAAGCAACATCTCCTTCCTCACCTGTGCTTAATGGAAGTCCGTTAGAACCCCAGTCTGTGGGGTCTGGTTCTCCGAAAACCGCACCCCCTGCCCTCTCCCCTACAGGAGTAACTGTGTCACCTGTGCCTGAAGCGCTAAGAGAGGTGGGGCAGCTAGGCCACACCCCATTACCCACACTCCTCCCTGAAAAGGCAGGCCTTGCTGTAAGCCACGTCCACACAACTCTGTCCACACCTAAAACACCCCTCGCCTCTCCTCTGCAGAACGGGAACACCCGCTACTGCCGGCTGTGCAACATCAAATTCAGCAGCCTCTCCACTTTCATTGCACACAAAAAATACTACTGTTCCTCTCACAGTGCCGAACATGTCAAGTGAGCCCTCTACCCAGTTAATTCTGCCATTCCTCTCATGCATAGAAGTGCCAATCACGGCACTGCCCGATCAGAGCATGATAGCGGGACTGTTACTAGCCAGATACGGATGTCTTCACGCCGACCGCGTTATCTGGTGTTGTTACTATCGTAACTTATTACACGTTATGGGTCAAGTTTGTATTACACTAAGAGATGAGACTACCTGCACAGAATGTGCCCCACTGACCTATTCCCTCATCCACGCAGATTCTTCTTTCATCTGTAAGTTTAAAAATCTGCTGATGGAAATAACATCTTGCCCTTTTGAAAAAGCTTTTAATCAGTCCTAAGTTTTGATGTTCATTTTAATCAACAATGGCATTGTATATTGATAAAAGATTGTTTGACTGAGCCATTTTTGTTTTGTTTTAAATCGCTGATTTGGGGTTAATTCTGACCCCTAGTGGAGGTCTTTATAGAACCCGGTCTGCAGATTTTTGTCAATACACTGACTCAGAAAAAAAAAAATGGAGTAAAATCTTGAGTAACCCAGTTGAAATTGGTGTCATCTAGTTACCAGTTCAAGTTGAAAGTTTTTGAATGATAAAAAATGTGAAGAAACTATTTATCATCGATCATCCTCATACATTTCATGTGAGTTAAATACTACCTATTTTCTTTTGAAAGAAAGACTTTGTTTTTGTTTTCATACTGTCAAAAGGAACCATTTCAATCTACAGTGTGGTGTTTTTCTTGGTTCTTGCATATGAAAATGTGTCATATTTGAATTTTTTGCATTGATCATTTGGACTTGAGAGGAAATTCTGTAAGTGTTGGTCTAGTAAGGGAGAAGACGGCACACACTGTACTGTCTCAGTATTTGGTCGTTGCTTCCAGACAGACATTTTCCATCAGATGGATGTGCATTACGGATCTAAGGACTGTCTTGGGGTTTTAGGGTTTGGATTTGTCTGGAACAGTGTAAGATGTTTGTTGTCTCTAGTCACCAGCTCACCTTGCCGAATGCAAAACTCACTGATTCAAATCCATAACCCTTTTGACCTGCTGAAAAAGTGCCATCTGTACTCTAGACGAACCGTCATGGACATGCAAAGAAAAGCATGTTTGTTTGGTCTTTGTTTCGTTTTCTTTTTAACCTTGAAATGAAGTATAGCATAGAATAGATTCACATCAATGTCTTGCACACTGCTGAATGATGTTGAAGGCCACTGAAAGCAAGAGAATTTGAAACTGACTCATTGCTCGTATTGCTTCTTTCTTAAACTGGCAACCCAGTGTCGCTCTTGTCCTTCTCTCGTTCGCTCTGTTTCTCTCTCCCTTTCAATTTTGCATTCTCAATGATGACTCAGTGATGTTTTATGCTCATTTACATGTGCGTGTATGTTGAAAAGAACAGCGTCATGCAATCTATCCTCCTGTGCAGGCTACCTTGGCAAAGCCTTAACAAAGACTCTTGTCAATATGTCTGAAACAACGGGTCACTTTCTTCCACAATGCTCGTCACTCTCCTCCACTAAGTGGACTTTGTGTATGTTACCAGTGGTGTTTCCCATTTCCTGTGTTACAAAAAAGCAACCTCAGTCGTCTCTGTGGTAAGAACAGAAACGAGTGCAAACGAGAACAGTTTAAATTTCTCTATGCTGTTGTGGGTTTGAAACGGTGCTGCACCCGTCGTGAACTCGCACAGAGGCGTTTACAATTCCATTGTTTTATCATTTAGCGACTGTCGCAAGTCCAAAAGACCAGTGCTGAAAACCTTTGACCTTTCCAGATCCCTTTTCTATTGCACTGTGTTGTACAAAAAATGCTGAATGTTTTAGTTTTAGAAGCTTTTTTTGTATGTATTTATGTTTTTACAGCACTTTTCCTTGTCCAAACCTATCCCCGAAGGACTTAATCGTGAATTTAGAACATTCTAAAACAAATGAAAGGTAATTATAATACTTTGTGAATAATTAAAAATGTTGATGGAAAAATAATGAATGTCAACCTTTTTCTTTGTTTTTTGTTTTTCTGTTTTTTTGTTTTGTTTTGTTTTTTTCAGCTACAAAAAGTTCCACTACACACTTGTCCAAACTATGCATGGGAAATAAAGAGTCCAGAAGGACATTCAAAGTGCAAGAGAACTTGTCGTACTCTTCTCTCTCTAAGTAGTTTGTAGACTGTGATGCAATACACATTCTGCGTTCTGGGAACTTTGCATAACATTGTTTTTTTATGAAGTGATTTATTTATTTTTCTCTTTGGCTCAACCATTTGACACAGTGTTTGTATTGGTGGCGTATTTTACTTTTATGTGTATGAGAATAATAATCAAAGGGATAGTTTGCACAAAAAATTGAGCCATTTTAATTTTTTTTAGTAAAAATATTTATTTAGAAGGATATCCAGACTGCTTTTTCTAGAGTGTTTTTTGTTTTGTTTTTTTACACTGTGAAGTTCCACAAAAGCAAATAAAAGCTCATTACAAATCTTCTGAAACCATATTTTTAATGTATAGTGCAATGTATAATTTTGAGTCATTATTAACTGACTGTCTTGCTGTTGAATTTGCTTTATTGTGCTTTTTAGAACTGGACAGTATAGAAAAATCTCCATCCACAGTCCAAAGATCAGCCCTTGAATAATTTTTTTTAAAGAATACTTGAACAGTTTTGAGGGATCTTTCTAATACAGTTTTTGTGTCTGCTAACAAGAAGCGCATATCAGTGTTGAAATAATGTTCTGTTCTACACTACAGACAGCTTATAAGCAAGTTCACATCAATATTTACGTTCACAGACTGAAGGTTGTTGGACAAGTAAATTATTACTCATTTCCCCCCACTCTTTGGCCAATATTGTGTTTCGTCAAGCCTTCTTGATTTAAAAGTACTGCTCACGCAGCCATTCCAGAGGCAGCATGCTTTTACAGCACACTCACTAAACCCGAGCTGTAATTATCTGAATAAAGCAAAGCTTTCTTGACTTAAGTATCAAGGCTATTCCGCCCCTGCTCTTTAAAAAGACTGTACCTGTGGATTATTCGTCATTGTGACTTCATGGCTCACTCTTGTAAACAAAAAAAGTATCTTGTTTTTTTGGGGGTTTTTTGTATCTCTTCCTGACATCTCATATTTATTCAAGGCTCTGTGCTTTTATTTTGTCATCAATGAGCCTAGGGAAAGATCTCTGAGGTATTTTTATGATACAAATTTATTGGTGAAACTGTGTGGAGAAAGAAAGAAAGGCATGATGTTTCACAAAATGAGCTTTAGGGAATAAACTGTTTCTTTAAGATTTGAATAATGAATAACTTGTTGTCCTGAGGGAGCAGAGGGCAATTTTACCTTTCAGCTTTCATGGTCAGAATGAATGATATTTAATGAAAAGGTTTTGTTGAATGGTATTTAAAATCCATTAGGTGTTCTAATGGGCGTAATACCTCACAAATTGTATGGTGAATTCTTAAATTTTCCATTTCTGCATAATGATGCACAAATCCTGCTAGAATTGAGTTATTTAGCATATCCCTGAATTGCAGAAGTAGACAGGTAACAAGACAAGAGCTCATTTGTAGTATAAAAACCTTGCTCCTTAGCTCATTGTGAATGTACAAAGCGGCTTTATTGTTCATAATCCAATAGTAGAATACAACTGTTGATCTACAAACACTCATTTTCAAGGGTTAAAATATTCTGATGTCTGAAACCTTTTAGTAAAGAGTGTACAAGTATTTGTTGCACTCTGAAATGATTAATTCAACCGTTTTCAACTGCATTTACCAGGTCATAAAACATACTGAGCTTGATTAATTCACAGTCAAGCGTGTCTATAAAACTGAATAAAAGGGTTAGAGAATCATGACCCAGAGGTCTCCTCTTTAGGGACAATTACAAGAACCTGACATGTTTTTCCTTGCACCAGTTTTTAAAATCTCATTTAAGATTCAGTTAACGTATTTCCCATTTATCATAGTTGTGACCCACATAGATCTCCCTTAGAACAGAGACAAAGAGTGAAAATAGAGTCTGTCTGTGCAAAATACACTAATCAATAAAGAAATATGAAAACAAAGCTCACCTGTAGTGCAAGAATGCAATTTAGCACAGCATGTAACAGACAGTGATGATTATAATCAAGTGGCACATATAATCAAGTGCATGTTCATGAAGGTCAGATTATCTTTAGGTGGTCATAATTCACGCTTTTAGTATCTGGTGGCGCTTCTTTTTTCCTTTTAGTCATCTGGATGCTGTAAAATGGCACAGCCTTTAGTGTGACAGCTGGCAACGCAGATAAAGTCGATGAATGCAATTTCAGATGCTGTGTATTCTCGAGCCGGTTTCGAATTTTCCAAATGGCTTTTCAATCATGTGTCGTGATGTTGCTGTACCTGTGTCTGCCACCTGTCTGTCTGCACGGGTTAAACCTTCCAAAAAAATGACATTAAAATGGAGGTGCTGTTTTGAGTGGCTTTGGTAACGGCAATCCAAGTCAGGTGGTCTATTATTCTGAAGTACCCAAAGCAGATAGCTGTCCACTTCGGCATCCTCAATACACATCAAGCGTCAGATCTTCTGCAACCTCCCCTGGCCTTTGCTGAGCTCATCTCCGAATATGCTTTGGCACCACTTTATTTCATCAGTGTTTTTCATGACTTCAGGGCTGACAGCAATAGTGGAGATGAACAGTCATATCCTTGCCCGTGGAAATGCTCTTTAACGTTTGTTACAGCATGTTTAACAATAAAAACAACAACAAAATATCATAATTCAGCCTTTCTTGCACTTCTTCACTTTTTATTTTCGCACTCATTCTCTAACCCTTCTAGGCTGGAAGTTTAGTGATGGGGTCAGTGACCTTTTTATTTACAGCATTGCACTATTTTCTTCCTTCACTTCCCTTTTCAAAGCAGCATGACACATCAGAGCTTGCACTGAAAAGCACTGAAGAAACTGGGATGAGCGTGTTTGAACAAGTGGGGCGTGCAGATCTCAAGATAAATGGTAAATTGTCCCGCAATGTTAGGGAGTAACTAACGAAAATCTAACCACGTTTTTCAACAGTCACGGTAGTTGTACATTGTATATGCAACATGCTGTCTTAAAGTCGAGCGAACTGAACTGAAGTAATAATTAAACACATTGGACTAAAATGTTTATGCTTTTTTAGCGCTGGAAACTTCGATGAATTTTAGTGAATCGGTTCGTTCGGACGATTCATTTAAATGAAGCGGTTTAAAATACGATTCACTGAGCAATGACGCCACAGCCGCATTTTACGCCTTCTCTTGTTAAACCAAATATCATTATAGAACAATTTGACAAAAGAATAGGCCTAAAATATTGAATTAAATGCTGTAATTTATTAACTCATAAAATTATCGTCCTTTCTAATGTTAATCATACTGAGTGTAAACAGTCGTTTTCAAGGATCTTTGACTTTGGTGTAACTTGATGTTCCCTAATTGGGATTTGTCAGTTTTGTGTCCCAATGCTTGCTGGCTTTTACTTAAAGGGTTAGTCCACCCAAAAAATCGTTCCAAACCCATAAGACCTCCATTCATCTTCGGAATACAAATTAAGATATTTTTGATCAAATCGGAGAGCTATCATAATCAGACCCTGCATGGACAGCATGGTTACTACCAAGATCAAGGTCCAGAAACGTAGCAAGGACATTGGTAAAATAGTCCATGTGACATCAGGGGTTCAACCATAATTTTACGAAGCTATGAGAATATTTTTGTGCGCAAAGAAAACCAAAATAATGACTTTATTCAACAATTCTTGAATTAGAATTGTTGAATGAAGTCTTATTTTGGTTTATTGTGTACAGCAATACCTTGGGTGATGTTATTTGTAACAATGCATCATTGAGCTACAATACTCATTGCTGATAAGATGATTAATTGGTATCAAGAGTGAATAATTGTGAAAGACTGTTTTGAGGTAGAGACTAATGGTGTTAAAGACACACCACCAGACAGTCAGCTCCTTAACAACCAATCGTCAACAATCCTAATGAGTTGTAGCCTACTTTATCAGAGGCACATAACTGACGAACCTTTCTCATGAATCCTTTCAAGCAGCATTCAAAGAGCTGTTATAATGAGCATTATGGATGAAAATGTTATACTACAAAGGTGCTATCAGCTTCTAAGGTGTCTTACCTCTTGACATTGATAAACTAATGAACTGAGCATCACGCCAGGTGTGCACAAGTGATCTGAATGTACTGTCTACATAGTTCTTCTGACCTCTCTTCTTGTTATCTTTCTTCTGTTCTAGATGTATTCTCTGCAGGCAGACATAAAAGTCAGTGATGCAGAGGAATGAAAAAAGCTATTAAAACAGTAAAACCGACCACGCAGTCGGCAGGAGAGGTGAGTAGTCCTTTCTTGCAGTCATCTTAAATTGCTGGTTTTAATGATGGTCTCTACAGGAGTCACCACCCTGATCAGATGATTCATCTACCCGAAAAATAGGTAGAACCAATAGTGTATAGACCCCCTAGAAGTACACCATTTGCAAGGCCAAACCTTGTCCTCTTGGTCTCACAGCAATTGACAAAGTGTGAAAGAAGAGGTAAAATCAGGTGCAATTATATACAACATATTGTGATCAAATGGATACTGGCAAGGTCAAGGTATCTGACCACCGTCTGAGGCGCTTGTGAGTCACTCTTTCCTCACAGCATCTCTCATTAGTCCAAACACACATTTCTAAAAACACCTTTGATTCTCTCACTCAGCTAGAGATCTTTTACTGTCACACTATGACCATTCAAGTCCTTTATCGCCATGTGATACCATATCTCTCAGGTACAAGAGCTGAGGGCTAAGTTAACAGAGCTCAAGTTTAAGTTCAACTTATATTGACATTTATGAATTTAGCAGATACTTTTATTCAAAGCAACCTACAATGAGCAACAAATAGAATGCCAACACTGTAAAAATTATTTTTCAGAGTTGTAAATAAAGATTATTGGATTATATGCTTTTCAAAAAAATAATACTTGAGTCTTTCTACTTCAAAATTTGATGTTGAATTCAATTTGTTACTTGCCGGTTTTTTATTTACTATAATTCTTAGCAAAATATTGAAGTGTTTTTGACCACATGGACTTTTCTCAGTACATTTTAGTTATGGGAAAAATCAGTGATAATTTTTTGCAGAAAATACAGGTGCATCTCAATAAATTAGAATGTCGTGGAAAAGTTAATTTATTTCAGTAATTCAACTCAAATTGTGAAACTCGTGTATTAAATAAATTCAGTGCACACAGACTGAAGTAGTTTAAGTCTTTGGTTCTTTTAATTGTGATGATTTTGGCTCACATTTAACAAAAACCCACCAATTCACTATCTCAACAAATTAGAATATGGTGACACGCCAATCAGCTAATCGACTCAAAACACCTGCAAAGGTTTCCTGGGCTTTCAAAATGGTCTCTCAGTTTGGTTCACTAGGCTACACAATCATGGGGAAGACTGCTGATCTGACAGTTGTCCAGAAGACAATCATTGACACCCTTCACAAGGAGGGTAAGTCACAAACATTCATTGCCAAAGAAACTGGCTGTTCACAGAGTGCTGTATCCAAGCATGTTAACAGAAAGTTGAGTGGAAGGAAAAAGTGTGGAAGAAAAAGATGCACAACCAACCGAGAGAACCGCAGCCTTATGAGGATTGTCAAGCAAAATCGATTCAAGAATTTGGGTGAACATCACAAGGAATGGACTGAGGCTGGGGTCAAGGCATCAAGAGCCACCACACACAGACGTGTCAAGGAATTTGGCTACAGTTGTCGTATTCCTCTTGTTAAGCCACTCCTGATCCACAGGCAACGTCAGAGGTGTCTGTACCTGGGATAAGGAGAAGAAGAACTGGACTGTTGCCCAGTGGTGCAAAGTCCTCTTTTCAAATGAGAGCAAGTTTTGTATTTCATTTGGAAACCAAGGTCCTAGAGTCTGGAGGAAGGGTGGAGAAGCTCATAGCCCAAGTTGCTTGAGGTCCAGTGTTAAGTTTCCAGAGTCTGTGATGATTTGGGGTGCAATGTCATCTGCTGGTGTTGGTCCATTGTGTTTTTTGAAAACCAAAGTCACTGCACCCGTTTACCAAGGAATTTTGGAGCACTTCATGCTTCCTTCTGCTGACCAGCTTTTTAAAGATGCTGATTTCATTTTCCAGCAGGATTTGGCACCTGCCCACACTGCCAAAAGCACCAAAAGTTGGTTAAATGACTATGGTGTTGGTGTGCTTGACTGGCCAGCAAACTCACCAGACCTTGTCAAGAGGAAAATGAGAAACAAGAGACCAAAAAATGCAGATGAGCTGAAGGCCACTGTCAAAGAAACCTGGGCTTCCATACCACCTCAGCAGTGCCACAAACTGATCACCTCCATGCCACGCCGAATTGAGGCAGTAATTAAAGCAAAAGGAGCCCCTACCAAGTATTGAGTACATATACAGTAAATGAACATACTTTCCAGAAGGCCAACAATTCACTAAAAATGTTTTTTTTTTTTTTTTTTTTTTTTTATTGGTCTTATGAAGTATTCTAATTTGTTGAGATAGTGAATTGGTGGGTTTTTGTTAAATGTGAGCCAAAATCATCACAATTAAAAGAACCAAAGACTTAAACAACTTCAGTCTGTGTGCACTGAATTTACGAGTTTCACAATTTGAGTTGAATTACTGAAATAAATGAACTTTTCCACGACATTCTAATTTATTAAGATGCACCTGTATATTGTTCGTGGCACAAGAGCGGTGCAATGATATTTGTTAGTTATGGACGTCATCAGCCATATATCCAGTGACTTTCAACCCTGTAACATTACACCTCAAAATATTAGTAAATGGGCTTCCATAAAACTTGTTTTGAAACAGAAGTTTTATGTCAAACTCAATTTGGATGATTTAAGCATTAGCAGAATAACTGAAAACTATTTATTTATTTACTTATATACTGTATGTGTGTGTGTGTGTGTGTATATATATATATATATATATATATATATATATATATATATATATATACTTTTATGATTATTTGACTAGTTCAGCTGGCCTCCCAATCTGGCTTGGGTTGTTTTATTTTAGTTTGATTTTAGCATTAGCAAACTGATTGATTGATTTGATTTGATTGGTTCGTTCTCTTTCTTTCTTTCTTTCTTACTTTCGTCAAAAAGTGCTTTAGACATATTACTGGAGTTTTACAAGAGATTGATTATTTTCAACGTGAATCCTGCTCTCATGTACGTTCTCAGACAGCTGTGACTCATAGTCCTGTCATGTCTCATTATTGTGTGTACAGTGCATAAACCCTCACTCCTACACAGGGCACCTGCAGTTATTACCTGGTTTGCCTGCTTTCATTAACCAGTACCTGCTTTAATCCCCTCAATGCTGAAATTGATGAAATCATCAGCGCTAATGTCAGTAAGTTGCCCTTTTCTCTTACAGAAAATGCGGAAATATATATATACTTTTATGATTATTTGACTAGTTCAGCTGGCCTCCCAATCTGGCTTGGGTTGTTTTATTTTAGTTTGATTTTAGCATTAGCAAACTGATTGATTGATTTGATTTGATTGGTTCCTTCTCTTTCTTTTTCTTCCTTCCTTCCTTCCTTCCTAACCTTCCTTCCTTCCTTCCTTCCTTTCTTTCTTTCTTTCTTTCTTTCTTTCTTTTAAAAAAGTTTTACTTTAATGGTAAAAACAAAAATACAATTTGCTGGTTAAACTGGTTCAACTGGCCTCCCAATCTGGCTTAGTTTGTTTTTAGCTGGGCAGCTAAAAGTGCCCAAAACTCCTTAAAAACACAGACCTGCTGAACCAACGTAAACCAGCAAAGACCAGCAACATGCAGTTAGCTGTTTTTTGTTTTTTTTTCAGCAGGGTCTACGGACCTTAAGAGGTAGTTTATTTTATGAAAGGCCTCCAGTGATGTTCAAAATCAATCGCCAAGAAGCGATTGGCTTCAACTGTTTTTTCTGATGATTTTTACTTGCATGCTTTACTTTGCATCTTGTGTTACTAAATGTCATTACATTTACATAACATTTACAATGTAAATTACATTTACTAAATGTAAATGTAAATGCTACAAATGTGGGATTTTACAGCGTATCAGACGTATCATTAGTTGGTTAATGAAAATAGCAGATGTGTAAGGACGAGAACACTTGACAAACAAGATGCTAAATTAGAACAGCCAGACCCCAGTGACGGGAGATGTTATGTTGCACTCACTCCATATTGCACTTAAGTGGACATTAACTGATCATGAGTGGTGATGTTAAGTGCAACTAAAATATCAAATTGCCCATTGGTGAGGTGCTTGATGCTGTGCCTTGCTTACTGGAGTGATGTGTTTTGACATGATGTGTTCTTGTGCTTGACACATTAACCTGGATCGGACAACTCAGACACAAATCTACCTTCAGCATTTCAGGCGTTGAAGAAAAGACCTTGTTATTCAAGAACTTTATACAGAGCAGGCTTGAATCTCAAATGATGGAGCAATTAGAGGAACAGTGTTGCTATATTTGTCAGATCACAGAGCCTTGATCTCACCTCTGAAAGGATGGATGGTTGCTGTTCATAAATACAGCTGAACTTTACCCTCAGAGTCCATGGCTATAACAACTAATAAGGATAAACCGAATATGTAATTTTATGTGATTTGGGTTGAATAGTACTACAGCCAATAAGCATGTAAATCGGGTGTGAGGCTTTGACAGCGCTGCCCTTTTCTGCTTAAAATGCACAGCTCTTTCAATCTGTGAGATATTTATGTATTCATTTGGCAGATGTGATATCTTTTATGGAATTGAGGAAATGAGGAAAACACAAGCCAATTACCTCATAAATGACCTCAACATCCTTGAAAATTGTATATCATTTGCTAGATTCTTCTCAAATGTTATCATCAGTCAAATTGTATGTTTATCTATAATATAGTAGCTTATATTCCAGTGGTTTTCAAATTTTTATGCCAGAGACCCCAAATATGATGATGACCTTCCTCAAATATAAAAGGCAGTTTTATGAAAACTCAATTTATAAAATTTTTCTATCAAGTTAAGTAATAATAGAATTAATTGGTTATTTATTTGCTTGCTTACATTTAATTATTCTGAAAAGAACAAAAAGGCTTTTTGGGTTAAATGATGCAGGGTACTGCACTGCTAATTTGCTGTCTAATGTATGCAGATCTGCCTGTTCCTTCCAAAACTGAGGATGGATGGCTGGATGATTTTTGAAAGGTTAACTAATCATTCACACTTATTCTTTTTCTTCATGAATATCATTAGTGACTAATAATTTCACATAAATTATGTCATGGCAGCCGCACCAGTGAGAGCTAGTAGACTGACTATTGACAGATGTCTATTAAGGCTTTTATTGTATTCTCTAAAAGAGAATGTTAAACAAAATGTGTTCATAATGTTGTAGAAGGAAGGAAGACATGTTTAAAGCAGTCACGGTACTGTTGGTTGTAAAATGCCTCCGTAGAAACGTGGGAAAATGAGAGGGGAGATAGAAAAAAACTCTGAACTATTGTTATAGCCTGAGCCAAATCGAGTTGCGAGCTACAGTAGATGCTTTACTTTGAACTGCTTGATTGGAAAATTATCAGCCTTAAGCAAGGCCCGCTGAGCTCCCAGGGCTCTGAAGACCTCGGGGTCTACACATTACATCTTCTAGCGAGGAAGTCTCTTCAGAGCGAGTAGTCAGGGTCAGATGTGAACTCGCAGGCTGGAGAGACTCTAGCACTTAAATACATCTGGCTGTGATTAAAAATGAATGATACAATTAACATGAACAATGCAATTAACTCCCTTTTATCTTATATTCTTACTTTATATTTACTGATGCTTTATTCAGTAATAGATTACTTAGAAGGATGATTATGATTACAGTCTTTGAATTCTTTTTTCAATCGTCACTTATAATTGCATTTTGATGCTTGATCCTCGCCATCTCGTATATCTGTGCCACCCTTATATACTGCTCCAAAATGAAAACTACTGTGTTTTAAAAATGTCAATGGCCTCAGAAAGTATTTAGACAATCAAGCACGGCAAAACTTATATAATAAATACAAATGATCTGTCTCTTCATATATATCTCTATCTCACCCAAGGCTGCATTTATTTGATACAAAAACAGTAAAAATAGAAATTTTGTGACATATTACCATATGTGACCCTGGACTACAAAACCAGTCTTTAAGTGTCAATTTTTCACAATTGATGTATGGTTTGTTAGGATCGGACAATATTTGGCTGAGATACAACTATTTGAAAATCTGGAATCTGAGGTTGCAGAAAAATCGAAATATTGAGAAAATCGCCTTTAAAGTTGTCCAAATGAAGTTCTTAGCAATGCATATTACTAATCAAAAATGAATTTTTGATATATTTACGGTAAGAAATTTACAAAATATCTTCATGGAATATGATCTTTACATAATATCCTAATGATTTTTGTCATAAAAGAAAAATTGATAATTTTGACACATACAATGTATTTTTGGCTATTGCTAGAAATATACCCCAGCGACTTAAGACTGGTTTTGTGATCCAGGGTCACATATGTACTATAGTACTATATAATTACTGCAGATCCTTTAAAATTCTCCTAATATGCAGATTTGGTGCTCAAAAAACATTTTGATTATCAATGTTAACAGTTGCTTGATATTTTGTGTAAACCTTGATACTTTTTTTCAGAATTCTCTTGTAACAACATAAAAATATTCCTGTACAGTGAATAAACGTAAAAGTGCCTGCAAAATGAAAACATTGTGTATGCGTTAAAAATGTGAAGCTTTATGAAAAATTCCAAACTATGTAAATAAGGTAAATATGCCCACTTTTCTAAAAACACCATTTACTGGAAGGACTTTCAAAAAGTGCTTTAGACATATTACTGGAGTTTTACAAGAGATTGATTATTTTCAACGTGAATCCTGCTCTCATGTACGTTCTCAGACAGCTGTGACTCATAGTCCTGTCATGTCTCATTATTGTGTGTACAGTGCATAAACCCTCACTCCTACACAGGGCACCTGCAGTTATTACCTGGTTTGCCTGCTTTCATTAACCAGTACCTGCTTTAATCCCCTCAATGCTGAAATTGATGAAATCATCAGCGCTAATGTCAGTAAGTTGCCCTTTTCTCTTACAGAAAATGCGGAACCAGCCATCAAATGCTCTCGCTCTCTCTCTCTCTTTTCTGCGGTTGCCATGGCAGTGAGTCACACCAAGGCGTATCTTGTCAGTAAGCTCAGTTGTGCTTTCACATGTGTTGCATAGTAGTTGTAATCAGTACCTGAGTGTTTTACCTGCTTTTAACCTGTTCTAACTTTTGGTAGCAAATCCAACAGATTAAACCATTCAACTTTGGTTTAGTTGAAATTATTTTCAGTATATTTACTTGGTTTTGTTTTTATGATTCAGCCATAAAGTAGGCCATCTAAAAATGAGTCTTTTCAAAATTGCTAAATGACCGTTGCCCTTTTTGGGCTTCAATGCACAATACAGTAAAACTCTCATTCACTTGCTGACTTGATTTTACCCGCTTTATTCTGGATCTTAATGATGTGCACCAGTTGAAAAATGCTGAATGCTGTGTGAATTTGACATAAATCACTAGTAAATTGTACCATGAGAGCTCTTACAGTCTACAGGAATTGGTTTAAAGAGAAAGTGGGATGAGAGTAGATGTGTGAAGATTGATTGAGGGGAGATGAGTCAGCCATGAACCACAAAGCTGAGATTCATCAGTATCTCGAGTGTAGATTTAGCTGATGGTAAACTGCATTGGCCTTCAAGGATGATGACGCTCTTAAACTATGTGCTGTCACTTCTGGGCGAGTGAGCAATTCAACAGGAATCCTGAGAACTCAGTTTTGAATTAAAAGGAATTCTTGGCCGTAGACGTGTCGGATGCATCCTCTCTCTTTTTTTGTGCACTTTCTTTCATTTTCCTGTCCTCTTTCTCTCTCTCTCTGTTTCTCGCCCCCTCCAAGTTATATTTGTTCAGAGACCCGAGGTCATATACAGAAACTGTATGCTGGCAGGCATGATTTCACCATGCTGTTCCTTTTGGCTCTGTTTGTATGACAGAGAACAAATCAGTTGTAGTAGCTATGCAGAAGATCAGGGATACAAGATACACAATAAAGAGATTACTATAATGCAGACATGGCAAGTCATTCTAATTCTACAGCAATATACTGCTACATTTTTGGAAAATATTTCTTATTATACAGCAGCTAGTTCCAGTCCTCAAACCTGAATCCGGTCTGTGCATTAGATAATTTTTCTAGTAGGTGGCGACAAGTGACTTTCTGTCTTTATGAGTGAGTCGTTGAATCAGTAATTCAACCCGATTGCTTCAAAACACTGTATAGTTTAGGAATGAAGCACCACTATTGTGTGTTGTTTGTTATTGCAGTGGTTCTGCCGTGGCTTTGTTTAGAAGTACCTGTAGATGTAAGTTACTCAGTTTTAACGTACCGTTTATTGAACTGTTGGATAAAAGCAGAAACGACCCAAGCCACATTAGTTATTTTTTTCCTTACTTATAAATAAATAGTATATTTATATATACGCTACTGGATTTTTAAATCGTTTGAAAGAATTCACTTATGTTAAGCTATGCTGCACATGTTCGAGTAGAAAATACAGTAAAAACAGTAATACTGTGAAATAATATTACATTTGAAACAATCTTGTAAAGTTTAATTTGATCAATTACTGCTTAATATTTTTGTGGAATCTGATCGTTTTTTTAGTTTACTGTTACTTTTTATTAATTTAATGGGTGCTTGCTGAATAATGATAATAATGAGAAATCATGTGACACTGAAGACTGGAGTAATGGCTGGCAAAAATTCAACTTTGCCATCACAGGAATCAATTACATTTTAAACTATATTCAAATAGAAAACAGTTATTTTAAATTGTAATAATATTTCACAATATTACTGTTTTAACTATATTTTTCCATTAAATAAATGCAGCCATGGTGAGCAAAAGAGACACAATATATTATTTATAATGTTATGTATAATGTAAAAAAATAATACATATGTTAATAATGTATTCTTCAAAATAATATGTATTTAAGCATATTGTTTTTTTTTTAAATTGTAAAAATGATTAAAAACTCACTGACAGCCTAGGAGGTTGGTCTCAGATAATAAATTTTATCAGTGGCTGTGATTTTCTCTGAAAGACTCATATCATAATTAATGTTTTTCTGTCTAATTCTGCAGCCTTACAGTTGCGATATATTGAGTCACAATCATGACCAATATCTCGCCAGCATGTTACGCGGGGCGTTAGGAATGACATCTCCGCAGTCTGTCATTGGAATATCTAATTAACAACATAAAGGAGAGAAGAAAAAAGAGGCCATGACGACCAGGCTCTTACAGATAAAAACTCATTTTCATTAGGCGCAGAGTGACATGCAATCTGGGAACGGCCTCGTGTGAAAAGTTCACTGATAGTCGCTTCGTTTCATCCCTGTTTCCATCTCTGGAATTTCTCCATCAGTTTTCTGCCCATTTGCAGCCCATCAACGCTCCCTCACGAGACATTATTAAAGACGATTTGAGAATATCACACAGGTTATTATCTGGCTTGTAATTACGGAAGCCTGCTCCTCAAAGGCTCAAAAGATTCGCCACAACATTCTCGTGATTTCTCTTGATAAAAAATAATTTAGACTAAATAAAGTCTGTGTAATTTGTGTATACTTCCTTTTATTAAAATTACTTGTCTCTCCATGGACCTGCTTGTCTATCAGCGAGCCTTTGCCTCCCTCCGTTTTGCTTTTGTATTCTTGATCTGTGTGTTTATTTGACATCTGGATGTGTGTCTGATTTTGTTATTATATTCAACCCCTCTAGATATACCATCCACTATTTCCCCAATGACTCAGCATGTGGTAACGGCTCAATGGCCCTACAGGCAGCTGCCACTGACTGGTCATTTCGTCCGTCACACTTCACTACCCCGGCTACCACTATCTCAACTTTAAAGGTCACTGTAAGTTTATGTGTTATACAAGTAGTCAGGCATTTGTAAGTGTCTTTTTTCTGACTGTCAGTCTAAAAGTGTGCGTATGAGAATAAAGGGACCAAAGGCTCTCAGATCTTGTCATCCTCAGACAATTGAGCAGTGAATGTGTTTTTGCTGGTCTTTTGCTGATAGGAGGCTTGAAGGAACAGTTCACCCAAAAATGAAAATTCTGTCATCATTTACACAATCTTGTGTCACTTCAAACCCGTTTGACATTCTTCCGTGAAACATAAAAGGACATTTTTTTTTTGAATGGTTTCGGTCGCAATGTTCCATTCAAATAGTCATCATGAGCAAGAGTCTTTCAAGCTTCAAAAAGAAAGCTTGAGTCCCTGTTCATTGTAATTGTATGGGAAGTCATACAGGTTCAGAACAACATGAGGGGGAGCAAATAAAGACAGAATTTTCGTTTTTGGGATAAAATGACCAAAGAATATCTGCCATACAGTGGTAATATTTTCTAAATCTGGAGGCCAAATAATGTCTTTTGAGAATCCTACAGGCCTCTATTAGAAACTATTGTCCATTCATGTGCTCTACATGGGGTCTATTATAGGAGACAGAGATCTGATTATGTTTTATTTCTTCTGCTGTTTCTTTTCCTCCTTGAATATGTTTCCAATGCTTATAACAAAGATTAGGGACATTCAGCCAAAGCATGGAAGGGGATTTAAGGTTTGCAATTTTAAAGGGGTCACATGAAACGTTAATTTGCAATTATGTAGATAAATGATGGATGCTCATTTAAATGGATAGTGCAAGCAGTTATTTTAATGCTGTCTCAAATTTGCATGATTTTCTTTTTTCCATAGACCACAAAATCAGAGTCTGGATGTTGAAAGAGTATCTGGATGTTGGTTTTTGCATACTGTGAATGTGAATGGTGTGCAGGACCTGTGACGCTCCATAATTGACAAATAGGCGCCATGAAAGTATGTTGTATTCATATATTGTATACTGTGATTAGTTACAGGCACTCGAGTAATTTTATGGTCTTTTTTTGTCATTGTTGGAAGAGCTTGACAACCCCTGATTCTGTGGAAGAGGAGGGTTCAGATTTTTTAAGTGGATATATTTTAATAGAGCCATTTTTTTGGTCTGCAGTACATAAAGTGCAAAGCGCTCGGGAGGTCAAGGATTTCCTCTTGGAATGAGCTCTTCAAGTTTCCTTGTGTTCGCTCTGACATTTTCAAGTGTCAAGAACATCTTTTCTATACTGGGTTTGACTTCTGATCCTTTGGGAGTCTTGGACCCATTATTCTGTCAGCTAGGATTTTTCAGGGAGTCGTTTTATCTACAGGGATGGTGTTGTATCATTAGGTTTTTAATTAATTTGTTGATTATTTTCAAATATTGTTCAACTTCAACTGTACTCCAGTCTGTATAGTTTTAACTGAGCTTAAGGGAACACATTACATGTAAATATGTAATGCTGTATTTACATAATCACCCTTCAGAGGTTTGGGGTCAGAAAAAAATATTTAATTATTAAATTCATACTTTTATTCGGCAAGGATGCGTTAAATTGATTAAAAGTGACAGTAGACATTTGACATATGAACTGTTTTCAACACTGGCATTGGCAAATCAGCATATTAGAATGATTTCTGAAGGACCATGTGATACTGAAGCCCAAAGTAATAGCTGCTGAAAAAGTAATTCCAGATTTTTCATAATATTTAACTTTATTTGATAGTAAATTTCAGTGGGCAAGTTTGGGAACACAGCAAAGAAAAGCAAACATAGCCTTTAGTTGGAACATGAGATGTTGCAGATTTACGCTGTGTGTTGTGGACATCTGCCAAGCATTTCTGTCTGCCATACGAGGTTCTTCTTTATTCCTCACTCATTTTTTCCCACTCATGAAGTCAGACATATGAGAAACATTTCCTATTTGCTCCAACATTTTGTAGATAAATGTTTACTGGAAAATGACCAAGAAATGGGAGGTACATATAATCCTGCCAATCACACACAATGATAAGTTTACCTCATTCCCTCCTAAATTTATGTTTCACCCTGTCCCCTCCACCCAAACTACCACCATTGTCTCTAATGACAGACAGGAAGTCACACCTCTTAAACTTTTCTGCATCCCTCGTGTGCATTATGTGGTCCAAAAAGTATAAAAAACGTGATGATAGTTCTTTTTTTTCTTTTGCATTTTTATCATTTAAAACACAACATTTCATTACAAATGACATTATCATAACAATTTAAATGTTTAAAGAGCACTTTTTCACTACTACT
Source organism: Onychostoma macrolepis (assembly GCF_012432095.1). Classification (NCBI taxonomy): domain Eukaryota; kingdom Metazoa; phylum Chordata; class Actinopteri; order Cypriniformes; family Cyprinidae; genus Onychostoma; species Onychostoma macrolepis. The sequence continues at coordinate 10,597,533 of NC_081172.1, read as the reverse complement.
ATTTAGAAGATTAGGGTCATTATGTTTCTTTTCTTGAAAGAAAGTATTCTTTTACACTTTTACACTGCCTTGTTGGCAGAGGCTATTTACACTAACGCAACAATACTGAGGTGCAGATAATTGCCACTATATGTAATAAGTAGTATAAATAGCAGAAAATCCTGATATTTTAACACAGTGTAAACAGAATCTATAGCTATTTTCACTTACTGTAAATAGCACATATCTAAGAAAATACTATTTTCACTATAGAATCCATTGCTATTTGCACTGTGTAAATAGCATCTATCGTTAAGAAAATATGCTATTTTTGCAAATAGCTGCTGCCAATATTTTATTCAGCAAAGATGCATTAAACTGATCATAGTAGAAACTAAATATACTTTAAATAAATACTGCTGTTTTGAAGTTTCTATTAATCAAATAATCCTGAAAAAAATATATATATATTAGGCTAAGCAGCAAAACTGTTTTCAACACCGCACTGACATTAATAAGAAATGTTTCTTGAGCACCAAATCAGCATATTATAATGATTTCTAAAGGATCATGTGACACTGAAGACTGGAGAAATGGCTGCTGAAATTTAGCTTTGCTCTCACAGGAATAAATTAAATTTTTAAAAACAGTTCATTTAAATTGTAGTAATATTTCACAATATTTAGTTTTTACCGTATTTTTCATCAAATAAATGGAGCTTTGGTAAGCATATAATATAAAACATTAAAAAATCTTGCCAACCCAACTTTTGAACAGTTGTTTTTTCCACCTTTCTCTCTTTAAAGAAATAACAAATTTGTGTAAAACCTGATGATCGTGCTTTCCAGCATGATTTGCGAAGTGTCCAAAGTGCATGCTGTGCTTCGGTGGAGGCAAGTACATCCTTTTCTTTCAGTTTGCTTATTTGACTAGTGAGCTAAAAATAGTGCTTATGCCTAATATTAAATATTTCTCATTCATTTTCCATCACAATGTTTTTTTGTGTAAAATTGTTCAGACTTTTCAGCATGGACTTTGGGCCTCACTGTATATTTCTACAAAGCTCTAAAAACAGCAATTTTCTCAGAGTAAGCTTCAGACTTTGGCAGACATGCCAGACATTTTAAAATTGAGACATGTTCTCAAGAACTAACAGCTATGTTTTCTCTCTGTAATAGTGCAACGAGATAATTTTTTGGTTGTCTTTTCCAAGATATTGAGAAAGGTGAACCGTTCTTGGGGTTCGAGGTCCCAGTGAGGTTTATTTTTCAGTAAAGATTTGGTTTATATTACCTCTTTCACCTCACTATTCTGGGATACAGTATGTGTTCATGTGTGCGGTTATATTCCAAAGCCACCATGACCCTGACTCTCCGATAACTAAAGAATGGCACCCCTTCTACTTGCTGTTCTTCTCCCCTAATCATAGCCACTTTCTCTCCCTGTCTCTTTTTCTCTCTTTCACCCATTCATCGATCAGCATGCTGTCTCTGTCACCGATTTCCCTCCATCTTTTCAGCCACTCAGAGTCAATGCACATGCTTTGTCTCTCCGCTTTTCAGAAGAAGCAGCTCAATCCCCAAATCAATGTCCTCACTATTCTTTCAAATGCTGGGAATTTGTTTTTCATGCATCTCTCCTAGCCATTTGATGGAGCCAGAAAGGGGTGTTGGATGTCGAGGGGATGCAGAAAAGGAAAACAGAGCAAAAGAGACGTCTTCTGTGGAGAGCGAGAAACATAATTGAAGTACAATTCACAAATAGAACACTCAGAAAACTGCTGGTTTTATCGCTCTTATTGCTGTTTTCTTGTCTGGCCTGTTTGAGAGAGTGGTGCGACACACATTTTAAACTCTGAATAGCAGCCTATCATGCTACAATGGAATATTTTGTATGGATGTAGATGTAGATGAATCAGTTGTCGTTTCATACAGATTGAAAAGCATAAAGCCATTATGAACAAATGCAACAGTGCAATACAAACATAACACAAGATTTCCGAAGGCACAGTCTCATAAGAAGAGGGAATGTTGTGTTGTGGGTTATTACTAGAGGTCAGAGGTCACTCCTGGTGTAGAGGACTATGAGAGAGACCCTTCTGGAACAGAAATCTGATGGCAAAGGTCACTTTAATAGCCATTTCTATTCCCCTGGCAGGAGCACAGATGCAACAAGAACAACCAGAAGCTTTCTCAGGAGTGCAGTTGTGAACTAACATGAACTCTGTCTGTTACAGTTTTGTTGCTCACAATGATGGACACTATATGACTATACACTGTGTAGTCCTAAAAAAAGTGATTTACTATTACCCAGTGGCTATTTTCACACATATTTCTGTTCAGTGCATTGCTATGGTTATCACTACGTCAATTATTGCTATTTCAAGAGTCATTCCCCAAATTTTGCTGAATGTATGTGAAAAACAAAAATTTTATATAAATTCTGAATGGATTAAATATAGTCTATAGGAAGCATTTAAGGTGCGCTCCCTTTATAATCACTAAAAAGCTGTCACTCATAGTTCATCACCATCTCACAAAGTTCTGTTATAATCAATGAAGCTGTCTACACTTCGCAATGAATCTCTTATTTACATCATGTTTACACATTGTTATAATCATATGATTATCGTGCTTGCAGAACTCAGCCCTGGACAAAAACTCTGGCGTTTCAAGCAGTGAGCGGATTCTAATTTCAACACCTCTGATTAACCATTGCTCTCAAGAAATCGACGAATATGTCTGTGATTAACTACGTTGCTCAACGCTGTACAAACACAGTGTAACAAATGGCCATGCTACCACCTTGGGTGTGCTTTTTCAATTATTTCACTTCTCCTTATGTTCCTTTTGTTCATTTATTTATTTTACCTGGTGATACTTTGTTGTGAGAGTGTCCCCACTCCAGGGATGTAGCTGGGGTTTGCGGGGGTGTAAATTGCACAAATATATAAACAGAACAAAGATAGAAAATAAACAATGATTTTTTTCAAGATTATTGGTGTTCAGGTACAGAAATCGAACAGCATTACATTGTCTTCACTGTATAAATTAAATATAGACTAATTCTTGTTCAAGAATTCAGTCAAGAACAGTGAGCGATTTTCTCTATTTTTTGGATTATCATTAGAGACAAAGACAGCAGTTAGTAAATTAGGCACGGTCATTTTAAGAGAATGCGTGTATCCAATATAACGATGCACGCTCGATTTCTTTCTCAACTGTTTAGGTTCAATTAAGATATAACAGACAGTTTTTCGAGGATACTCAACAGGACAGGTTTTTCGACATGTTGGTATGGATTTGTCCATTCAAGCGCAAGAAGATGCAAAGCGCAATTAGGTGTTCACGGGCTGTGAGACACTGCTCTCTGTGTATGCACTGTGCGCACAGAACACACCCCGCCGGTGTTGAATTAAGCTCTTCTGCGTCTCTTTGCACTTGAATGTTTAAATTGGTGAGGTGGTTACTAGTGTTCGCTCGCACATTTGTATAATATTTTCTAGATATGGCTCTCAAGGTAACAAACTGTGTTTATATCTCTACTATCTATGTTTACACCCTCTTTCTCTTTCTTCTCTTCATCTTTCTCTTCCTTCCATCCATGTCTTACTATTTTATTCATTGCCCCACTTTAATCCAGGCAGGTCGACTCCATAAAGAAGCAGGTGTTGTACATGCAGGACATTCAGCTCACGTGGAAGGGGCTGCCATCGTATTTATCCACGCTCGAGTGCTCAGAGGAGCCGATTGCACACAGCAAAAGAGACGAGGAAAATTGCTCATGACCCAGATAATCTGGGCCGACTCTCTGACAGGGCCTAATTTAATTACAGGGCAATTAAAGATCAGTATGAAGCAGCAAGAGGCTGGCCCCACCACAGAGCTGATGATCCCCCTACAAGGCATCTACCTGCTGGCATGACAACTACTCACAAGCATGATGCATTACATGCTGCAGGAGACAGTTTACTCCAGAAGCAGGTGATGTTTTGAGGTTAACGTGGCAGGCAATTTAGCGTTTTTGTATAATGCCATTTCATTTTCAAACTAGATTTTTAAACGCATTCATCATGTTTAAAGTCACAGAAGCCTCCACACAAATGAGTGTTAGCTCACAGTGTAAGCTGTCGATACACATTATAGAGGGAGGGGAGAGACACCACCAGATTGAACTCTCGACTCACACATAAAAACAACCAGAGCGTATAAACAATGGTCATAACATCAGACTCTAGCACTGAGCCATCATTTTTATAACATCAGCTCCGGGTATACACAGATAAATGGCAGCAGTGCTGAGCAGATGTGTTTTCTGCCCCTTACAACCATCAGCATATGTTCACAAATAATCAGAGTTTACTAGATCTACATTCAGAGGAATACACTTCTCTGTGCTTGGTTCTTCTTTTTTTGTATTATTATTTTCCTAACTAACGAGACAGGCAGTGAAAACCCCCAAATGAGGCTGACTTAACAGTAGGTGTCATTGATCTGTAATTACTTATAGTTGAATTGAGGTGCCCTGAGCTCCCCAACAGCCGTCAATCACTCTTCTCACCTCAACATCTCCTGGGGGCCAGAAGGAGGATTTCCTCCAGAGCAGAGCTGAACCGTGAGATTAAGTGTGACAATTTCCTTGCCGCCACAGCGCAAGGGCTAATCCATTTCCCATCAGGAATCGCCAGGAGTGTGTAACATTTCTTCCAGAAGGATCACAAAACTACCATACACATGTGCTGCCCACAGATCTGAGTCATATAGATCTTATAGATGAACTTATTTTGATTCACAACAATGAGTCATACCACATATTCGTATGTGTGTTTGTGTGTGTGTGTTTCAGAAGTACCCGAAAAGTGCCAGACACTAAAGAATGCAGGATTTAGTGTGTCTCAGGAGAAAGCATGACGCAGACTGAACTGTTTGAAAGTTAAGCAGGGCGAACAGCATCACAACAACATATCTTCAGAAGTTAAAGTTACATTTTAGTGGAGATTAAAAAACATTTTAAGCCTTTGTCACAATGCACTGCATATATATAGACTATAAAAATGGGAAGAATTTCTTAGGTAAGTCAGAACTACTTGCAAAACTAACTGCATAAAATTGGCTTAATTTGATAATAATTTGCAGGCTCTATAATTTAATTTCCAAGTGAGTTTCATCTAAAAATAAATAAATAGAAAAATAAAAAATTCAGCCAAGACTTGATGATGATTTATCATCAAGTTATTTGTTGCTGAATACCATTAAAATCTTGACATTGCCAGTTGATTATGTTTAGGCTCATGTCCAGTCAAATGAAAATAAAGCGCATATTGACTTTTAAAGAATATTTATTCAGTGTTTTCTTCTGGCACAATAATGTAATATCTCTGAATCATCATCATTTGTGGACTTGTGGATTTTTTTCGTCTATTAAATTGATTAAGTAATTACCATATGGACATGAAATACAGATTTTAGTTTAAATTATTTCAAAATAAAAAAGAAAATAATTTTAAAAAAAATTGCCCATTACAGTGTGTAAAACACTGCAACAGCATTACAGTATTATTAATACTGAACTCCTCTGAAGTCATTTTCAGTACAGTTGATAACTAAGCAAGAAACGAGAGCGAATCCGCAGTGATACGAGAGACATGAAAGCATGAAAGCCCTCTGATATACAACGTTGCAATGAACAATGGCAAACATCAGAAAATATGGCACAATTTACTAATCGATATCTGTACTTACATTTAAATTAATAATTTGATATAACGCACTTATTGTGTACATGTTTTTGTATTTATATATATTTAAACTGCATGTAATTACATCTGTAATTAATTCCTTCAATTATATTTATAATTACACTGTTGACCCATCCCTTACACCTTAACCCACCCTTAAACCTACCCATACCACCAAACCTGTCCCTAACCTTACCCATATCCCACTTCAATAGCAGCAAAAGTATTTTGCAATAAAATATGAACACAATAAGAACATTGTAGGCTACTTATTTTTTAAGGCCACCTAATATGAAGTGGGACCTCACTATAATATATATATATATATATATATATATATATATATATATATATATATATATATATATAAATTTTTTCAGTAACTCTCAGCTATGCCTTTAGAGACTCAGTCTGAAGGAAATGCTCAACAGGAGCTACTAATGTGCTGTCCTGAAGCCTTCCTGCATTTTTGCAGCCTCTGATGGATGTTTTTCTTTGTCTGGCTCTGCTAAAGGGCTCTGGAGGTCGTCTTCCTACTCGAGACGTGGTTATCACCACTCCACGGGCATGCAGCTGTCTTTGTGCCAGTGTTTCTGCCATGTTTAATTCATAGAGCCAGTCTGGCATGTGACTGCCTTTGAATAGTTACACACGACACTAAACCCTGAAGCACTACAGCAAGCCCCCACAATGCACTACTACTCTCACTTGCCGTGTTTTGATATTTTCATCATCTCTCAAAGGGGCGTCCTCATTCACTAAACCCATTTTTTTTCCACACTGCCTCACAAAGTTCATTTTTTTGCTGATTAAAAATTAATTGTGGCTTATGGAAGGCACTCGTGGATGTATTAATATAAATATTATACTAAGTGCATTGTTTTTTATCATTTAATGATTAACAGTGTGCGTCATTTTAGTTAATCACAAAAAACGATGTACTTCTCTTAAAAATAAATTTAATTGATTTCCTTTTTCAGGCGCAGCGGAATGTTCCCATTTGAGAGATAAAATGTGAAAAACTCTACTCCAGTGGGAAAAGGGTTAGACTTGTTTCCATGGCTACTTGTACATTACTTTTTACAAGGTCCCGTGTGCTATACAGGTTCAGCTGTTTAGTGCGTGTGTATTTGTTCACTTTTTATCTGCTTTTTTGCACTCAAATATCATCAAAACATCTGTCAGGATCGATGCACTGGACAAAATATATCCAGACGTCTTCTAACAAAACGCAACTTACAGTGTGTTGACATTCAAGTGGCTCCATGTAGCAGAATGTCACATGGGGTTTTCTTAACCTGCACACAGTCCGTGACTAAAGTAACCTTGTCTATTGCCATGACGATAAACACCCCCACAACCTGTCCACCCCTTGCGTTTGTCAACCTGTGGCTAAATCAGTGTGGAACAGAAGGTAGGCAGCAATCACATCTAACTTGCTGTGACAAAAACAAGCTAATGAATAAATCATGCGGCATGCCACACAATAGCTCAGTGCTGCTTAAAGGATGACTGGTTTATATGTTTTTTGTATTTGACTTTTGCTGGTTATGCTTAAATGGCTACAAATTATTTTGTCATTTGAGTATAAATCACTTGGTTGGTTTGTTCGAAGCATTAAATTTCCTTCTTGTTTGTCTGTCAGCAGTTTAATATTTAATGTCACTTCCTTGTTGTTTTTTAGGTTACGAGAGCCAATCTCATATTTAAAATATTTCTTTGCTAGACGCCTAAAAAAAGCGGACAAAACTACTGCTGTGAAATAATCATCTAAGTTTTAGTCCTTCTAGACGTCCTATTCAGATTTCTTTCCTCATTTTGCTCTAATAGTTTTTCTGTGAAGCTGAAAGGTAGCATGCTTTTAACCTTTAATGCTTTTGCTATATTGCAAGGGCTCTGAGTGCTTGTCTGCTGGAGATCTATTCTACATTGTTATTTAATTGCTATAGACTTAATAATTCCTTCCAGTCCCTGACATTGCAAATGTACCGAGAACATATCTGTATAATCAGACAGTATGAGATCATACGACTGATCCAAGCTGCCCATGTGAAGTGCTCTTTTTGTTTGTCTGTACTGGGTTTGTGTGTACACCATGTGTTTGAAGTGCTGTCCTCCCTCTGTTGTCTAACAAAGCACATGTATCCCCCAAGCTTGTGTCCTCCACATTTAAAAAACAGGCTCTCAGCTCACCCTCACAGTCTTTTATTCTTCCTACACTTTATTTAAAATTACCATACAACTCATTGTCTTGCCATCTACGCGGTTGTTGTGATCCATGCACGGTAATCCAAAACAGATCATTCAAGTGTGGACATCAAACGAGTGGACCTTGAGCTCAAGAACAGGTGAGCACTTTTAACAATTGATATTTTATTACTGTTACTGCCTTTCAAGGGATGAGCAGGTGCACTTGCGTTAGGCCTGAGAGGAGAGGTCATGTTATTTTTTTGACCTCTGTACAAGTGCACACGGTACAAGACGTCCACCAATATCAAATTTTGGTTTCTTTTTCTAAAAATGGCCATGGGAGCAGCTGTAAAAAATTCAGTTTCAAATAAATGCTGTTCTTTTGATCTTTCTATTCATCAAAGAATCCTGAAAAAATCAGTTTCCACAAAAATATTAAAAAGCACAAATGTTTTCAACATTGATAACAATAAGAAATGTTGAACACCAGTAAATTCAACATGATCTCATGATTAGTGGCTCAAAGTATCTTTTTAATTCGAAAAATTGTTATCGTCTTTCATCTCTGGCCATTACATTTGATATATTATTTTTATAATCTCAATAAAATGGTAATGTTTAAGTTTGGGGTAGGGTTAATATAGCTAATATATCTAAAATATAGCTATACAAGGTAAAAGTGCAACTACACAAATACTGTATCTTTATAATATAAATATTTGTAAATATTCGATTTTTTTTTTTTAGCTGTCAAAATGCTATAAGTTGACATGTTGCCGTCCATATTATACATTTCAGCATTTACCTAAACATACAATTTCAGGGCATTTTACATGAATTTCCTCTTTTCAGGAAAGTTTGTTTCTGCACTGCTGCGTTCCATTCAACTCTGAAAGTTGGAACTTCTTACTTAGAAAAGTGCAATTGTGTGGTAACCACATGTCCGATTTCGCAAAATGCGGGGGTTTGACATCACACAAGCACGGTGGCGCCCAGGGAGATAATGATAATGATACGCAACTAATGATACACAGCTAACGATAAACATTCACTTCTTTGCGAATGAAATGTATCAATTAGTGAAAGCTTCTACAAAAGAAAAATCTGTTTGCAAATACTTGTGTGTGAATTACTGTAAAATAGTTTTTTGTTGCATGTATATAAAATGCGAGCATAATTTACCCTCTGCAATTTGAGGAGGCATTTTTGTTGAAAATGAACAATTGCTAAGCAAATTCTGCCATAGAGATTTGTTTCTTTGAATGTCATCATCTCAGACTTCATCAGAAGTTGGAGGTACCTAGTAGGAGCATCCACTGAAAAGGCAAGCTTTTTCGCTGACTAGGCCTTGATTGTAATTATGGGAACTGATCAATACAACTGATTAGAACAGGAATGACCAAGCTTTTTTTTTGTTATTAAATTACTATCGTCTCGCCTCAAGCACTAAACAACAGACTCACTGTCAAGCTACACATCACTTTCATTTGCCAAACTCCTCGGCCCAGCTAAATTATCAATGTCTGAAAGGTCATAGCCGTTTTCTTACAGAAGAAGGAACATATGTTTAAACACAACAACACACCCACACGCCTACACACACACACCGGATATAGAGGAAACACAGCCGCTGTGTGATCGCTGTAGTATCATGGCCAAGCAGCTCTGGCATTCGGCACCCTGCGGAGGCTGGAAAGGATAAATTAAGTTGCGCTGTGTAGAACCTGTTCACACTGACATGCATGAAAACACCGTGTTAACGGAGGGCAGGAATGCCTTCAGTGATAATGAGGACAATAGAAGAAACACTCGCTATACAGTACATACAGCTCCTCAGAATCCTACACACATCATGACTGCTGTAATTAGTATAAGAATCTCACATACAGTAGGGTCCAAATGTTTAAGACCACATTCAAAATGAAGGATTTTCTCAGTTTAACCTGGAAATAAAGTTTTAGGATTTTGAAATAATTAAAACCAAGAGAAATGGTAACACATTGCAATATGGTCCCATTAATTAACATTAGTTAATGCATTAAAGAGGTCCTATTATGCTTTTTCACTTTTTGAATTTTAGTCAGTGTGTGTATGTTTGGGCCTAAAAACATCTACAAAGTTACAAATCTCAAAGTCAACTCCAAAGGGAGATATTTCGTTTTTAAAAAAAAAAAAAGCCTTTTCAAGAACTACAACGAACGGCTCGTTCGGACTACAAAGTTGTTTTCCTGTATTTGTGACATCACAAAAATAAATCCCGCCTATGGAAATTTGAATGGTTGGCGGGAGAAAGCTTGGTTGAGCACTGCACCTTTCAAAATCGAAACCCGGTGCGGGTGTTTTTATATCACTGTATTTCTGAAGGAAACCGACTGTTTTCAGAAAATTTTGGATGTCATTTTCATTTCATCTTGCATAATGTCTGATAAAGCCGCGTTTGTGAGCGGAGCTCTGCTTTGTGTACAGCGTTACCGGGGAAACCTCGCTCTCTCCCGCTCCAACAGCGCCTCCCGCTGGCAGAGAATTAATTTGCATATATATATGCCGCCACAAATAGTGTAAATCTGTGGGACTATGGTATAAATAAGTTCAACTGTATAACAGTTTCACTGCAATTCATGTTATAATGTTAGAATTAAAGAACAATAAACATATTACCGTTGCACTTATCTGTACATAGTAAATGCAGTTATTTTTAAGCTGTTGTTGACTTCCTATCTAAAACGTGATTTAGCCACAAAAAACCCAACAACAACAATAACATTACCACTTTAATATGTCTTGCAATATCCGTGCTTGCAAAGGTTCTGCACGATGCTCTTGTTCAATATTCTCGAGGTCTGGATTGATATGGCAATGGATGTAGAACATGGTCATGTAGAATATGTGTTTTATGAGAACTAATAAACAGCCAATATGTTAATAGTCATGCTAATAAACAACTAGTTAATAGTGAGAATTGGTCCCTAACGTGCTACCAGAAATGTTTATGATTCTTTTACATTTTGTGTAATAAAAATGCTTTAATGATTTTTTCATTAAAATTGTAAAATGCAGAACAGAAGCAGTGGTTCTAGACTTTTGAATTCTACTTTTTGGTCATTGATATAATTCACTGATGTAGTAAAATATGGAAGGTATAAAGCAAATCTTACAGCTGCCATTTGGTAGATGAAGCCGCGACAGTTCAGTGTAGTAATTGAACCTATTTAGAGCGAGATTGAATCCTTTTATTGTGTGATGTCTCTTTCTGTGACACTTTTAGCTCAATAATTCTCAGAGCTACTGTGTCTCTTTCACTCCTTTATCCCTTTGCTAAGATTCGATCATTTCATCTGTGTCATGGTTAGCAGAGAGCTTATCCACACAGTCTGATCTCCCACCAAATCCTGAGCTTTTCTACCCAAAGATACGAGCAATCTGACAGGGCGAAGACTTTAGTGAGAGCAGGAACATGTGATACTTGAGTCTGCAGATATGGCTTCTTTGAAAGAGCACCATCAAAACAAAATCATAGACTTTTTACCCTTGAGTTCTTTTTCCTTATGTTTCTGACTGTCAGACACAAAAAAATATAGGTTATCAGTCTTGCTGTGGTGTTGAGTCGTTTTGAAAAGGGCAGCATGTTTCAGACTTCAGAAAAGGGCTGCAAATATCACTTTTATTTCTCGTGGGTATCTAAATCTCTTTTCTGGAAGTTCTGATTAGTCTTGTAATGAGTCTTTTGAGAAGAACATTACAATGCCTGTTAGATTTTATACAACAGTTAATGCTGCAAGTTAGCATTGTTTTTATCAATCCGCTTGTCTGTTTGCTCATTCCAGAGGGACTGACAGTATTAATATTGGTATTAGTAATCATTCTGATTTGTTCAAAAGCACTGATTCAAGAGTAGCATTATGTTGTTGTGGCTTTGTTTGGATCTATTTTCATTGGTGAGATAAAAATAGAGAAAACAAATGACTATTATATTAGGATCATGTTTACTGAACTTTTATACAAAAGCATGCACACTTGTAATTACTCTCTTTTGCTTGTGTGATATTGCCCAATTTTATCCTGGATTTGAGAAAAATATGGTTACCATTTATTTCATTTCATTCTACTATTAACTTTGCAATTACAGTACATGTCAACTAACTCTCATAAGAGTATTAGTAAACTGTTAAGTTAGGGTTAGGCTTAGAATAAGTTAATTTGTGCTTGCAAATATATTTCTGCTCAGTAGAATATCTGTTAGGGGAGCATCAAAATAAATTGCTAGCAGATATTAAGCAGACAGTCTACTAATGCTCTACTGACTGTTAGTTGACATATACATGCAAAGTTACGTACAGTTAGTAGAATATCTGGACTTTCTAGTACTGGACTAACAAAATAAAGTGTTACCAAAAGTATTTTCAGAAGAGACCACTATAAGGCCTTATCTTCTTCTACTGTATTTATTTAAAAGACATGATTAAGAACAAAAATGATTCATCTGTTTTTGACTGCCAGTGAATATCAAACTCTGAACTTGCAGTAAATAAGTGTTTTTCAAGATGAAGAAGAGAAGCTTTCAGGTAGGCGGGAAACGAACATGTCAGAAAGAATGTGAGAATTAGTTTCAATTAAAAATATTCATACGATATGACTGAACTGTGCTACTTTAAAAAGGTCAGTCCAAAAATATTCTGTATTGTAATTATTATATTAAAAAATGACAGGTTCTTTTTCTCACCTCCTTAGTGCAATTTAACAGACAAATGACCCATTTCTAACAAATTGCCTGACATTCAATATATGAAATAGCAGAAAAAACCTCACCACTTACCACTTTTAAAGCTTTTCTTATCTTTTTAGCCTACCTTTTCTTTAAAATAACATTTTTGTATTGAAATATTACAGGGTGTAGTAAGAATTGATGGTATTAGTACTCAGTCACATATGTATATTCTAATGCGGACTTCACAGAAACTGAACAGACTGTACTTCGTATGGCTATTATATCTTGAGAGCAAAATGTATAACTTTTTTTTCTAGTTTGAAAGACTCAAAAACAAAAATGATTGTAATATAATAGGCAGTGGGCAGTCAAGATCATAGCCTTCTCCTCCTGCAAGAGAAAGTATTTGTTTTCAACAAACGGCTTTCAGTGATGAAAGGATTGGTTCGCAGGCACCTGACATCATCAGCTGGATCTGTGAACTAATGCCATCAGAGAGAGAAAAGAAGAGAGAGCCGAAAATGAGAAGAAGATGGTGATAAGCAAATCTGATGAAGTGTTTCTGCTTCCCGTTCTGAGGAACTCATCTAATTTTATCTGTCCATCTTCTCCGTCAAGGCACAGCACTTCGGCTCGCTTGCCCGCCACTCTCTCTTAGAGAGAAAATCTGTTTTCAGCTCTCTATGGAAATGACTTTTGACAGTTACTCATAAGTGGGTGAATCACTCTCCCGAATGAACAAAAGATGGCACAAAAAAAAAAAAAAACGATTTAGATCTAACCCTCATAATGGATATGTGTTATTAAGTTTTTAATATTAAGCGTTTTGAAGGCCAAGGGCCCATGGTGGAAAAGCGAGGGCCGCTGATGAACATGACTCTGTCGGCAGCCTCATCTTGTTGAATGACACCTCAGTTTTGAAAAGATGGCTTATCAACACCAGGATTGGCACCACTGCACCTGGCCGGAAATCCATTCTCAGGGGCATCTTATCTTCCCCGGCTACAATCCTCCAATCTAATCAAGCAAAAGTGAAGTGAAAAAGAATGTAACCCTAGCAACCGGCTGCCAAGCTACCTGCAATGCTTCATGCAAGCCATGTTGAGCCAAACATTATCATAAGATCGCTATTTTTACCTTCTAGAAATGTTAGAATATCTGCATCTTTTGCATATCGATTGGACAAGGGAGAGTGTGAGGCATTTCGAGAGTGTGTGTGTGTGAGTGTGGCTATGTGCGCTGACCTTTAAGAGGAAACTGCACAGCCAATAGCTCACGTCCCGCAAGGATAAACACCACGCTTAAAGTGCACCGATTGCTGTGCAATTCACTGACAGGGAATACAAGAAAACTACACAAACTTTTTATATCAGAAAGAAACGGCTCTGTGGTTCTATAGGGGCTGGTGTTGTTATTCTAGTTCAAAAATACATTGAAAATCAGATTCAATTCATCCAATTCACTTGAATGAGGAATACGCTTTCGATATCTTTTTCAACTTCAGTTTAAAAAAAAGAAAGTGTGTAAGTGATGTAAAGATGATCGAGTTTCTGAAGATCAACATTTTGGTGGGAAAAAAAGAAAACATTTATATGGAATAATCATTTAAGATCAATAAGATACATTTAGAAAATGTCTAGTGGATATAAGCCTGATTATTTTTTTTTTTTTAAATGTCATTATCTGAAAATATAGTAAATGTAGTGGAACATCATTAGTAACATAATCACACCCTAAAAATTTGATTAGTCATCATTTAGTAAAAGGAACATTTTGATGTTTTTATTTTAAAAGGTTTTTTTTTAAAACAATGTATTAAAGATGGTCAGCTGAAAGAATTCAGTATGAAACATTTGATGAAATATGTATTACAAATGCTACATTTCTAAGACCGTTTGTTGTAAACTACATTTTTGAAATATTTCTCATTTTTATCATCCTTGTTTGTCATTGACTCATATGTAAATCCTCAGAATTACTACACCTATGAGCTGCTATCGACTCATTCGCTTCATATTGCAGTTCCACCAAAGCTGTTGAATCCTCAAGATCGCATACAATGTGAAATCATCATTACTAGACTTTCTGCAACCAGTAATTTTTTTTCTCCACCAGGACATGTGGCAGCATCAACACGAATAAATCAACAACTCATTAAAATTCTGCACTTGTATCCAGCTTTAATTTTCACATAGGTTGCCAAATGAAACCAGAAAGGAGAAAGAAATGTATGTTTTTTCTATTTTTAAAAACAAGCAGAAACTGAACATGCTCACAGATCACTTGCACATAACTCTGATTTCAACTCGCAATTACAATCTGAGCAAACACAGAACGGGCTTCAACTCAAAAGCAAACAGAAGCTTCATATCGCAATACCAACACAATATCAACCATGGTTTTCAAAATAGATTATGTATAAATAGCAGCTATTAATAAAGCTCGCTAGGCTCACAAATTGGAAATGTCTTCTTCTGCAACACCAAGCGAAGCATCAGCCTGCAGAGGAAATCCACTCCTGGCACAGAAACAAGACTAAAAACCGCAGCAATCAACAATTGCGAAACATTATGAGAAAGAGACAAGCGTAGCCTAAAAACTCATAGGTTAAGCATAATACATTTCTTCTTTCCAATGTCTCTTTACATTGATGATATAAACCCAAAACATCAAATTATACGCAGAAAATGAATGAACATATTTGTATTAAGCACGGTACATAAATGTCATATTCAACTGATCTTGAAAACAGTGCTTCAGTGCGGAGCTGCATTCTTCTCCAGAGCAACAACAAAACACTTGAGAGAGCAGTTAGACTTAATGGCGTACTAAAATAACAACACAGGGTTCACATTTCAACTAAAAATGACTATCAAAGTCATGACAGCATCAGAAAATCATGATTTATAACAGATAATCACACCGATGTTGAGTATTACATGGTTCTGCATAAACACAAGGCATTAAAACACATAAAATAGCACTTGCTAAACAACAAAGTGCTTTGAGAATATGCTTCAGCTCCACTGCTTTCCTCCGGGAAAGATATGTTCTGTTTATAGATGATTTATGGTTACATCTGTCCGCTTGCTTCAACAGAAACCATCGGCTCTGTTCTGCGCGGAAGATGTTTCTTGCGCTCCACATAAAAAGATGAATAACTGCACCTGACAAATGGATGCCTGGCTTCGCTCATCTTCCACTAGGTTGTAAATGCAAGGTCTAAAAAGCTCAGACATGCCTCTGGGCACACAGAACTGGTTCTGTTTATTTGGGCTGGAACAAATGGCCAGGCATTAGATCTCCACGTACTGTGGAATTCATCCAGTGATGGCAAATGTTGGCTGTGGGAAAACACAAGTGTGTCATGATGCTTCGGGCCTTATTGGTGGACAAAAGCATTTTAAATGGATCTTATGCCCCGTAGCATCCTGAATGTTTTTAAGGGATAACTCGTCTGTGCTTTAAAAGCAAGATGAGGCTTGTTTGTGTCTCCAAACTCAGTGGAATGAGAGACAAAGTGGGTAAAAAAGTTTTGTGTTGAGAGAAGACACATCCTGGAGCGAAGTCTGCACAATTAATTAAATTCAAGTCGAAATTGTGATATGAGCTTGTGTTATTATTAAAAGGCTGATATTTTAATTAAATATTTAGTTTGTAGTTTGAAAGTGAAGGAGCCACACTGTTTTGTGTGTGTCTTTTTTTTTGACTTGACTGGAGTTCACTTTTGGGTCAACTGAAAGAATTTGGTTCTTTTAAAGGAGACTCAAGTGTGACCGTATGTAACGTGATCCAATGGAAGTACTGACAGATATTTTCTCGCGTATTTTGATGTATATTTGAATGAAACAGATTATCAAAAAAGATAAAACTCTAGGGCGGGGACAAAGGGGCGGGACTTAAGCGGACTACGTGATTGTAGAAGTTTGTCGTGTCACTGGAAGATTGAGATTCACATTTTGGTGAAAAATGATGAGGTAAAATGAAAATAAATAAATAAATAAACATGCATGGATGAATCATTCACAATAAGATCAATGAGATACATTTAGAATGTCGATAGGATTAATTTCCATTTCAACAGTAATTATTTATATTGGAAGCAGATTTTTTTTTCCTAGTATACTATGAAATTCAGCTGGGTCTAATCTTGTTTTGGACTCCATTGACTTTCATTGTATGGAATAAGACTTCGTACATATTTTACGAGGTAGCTAATTCGTACGACCTCACTCGTACAAATTCATACGATTTTTGCTAAATCATATGTATTTTACGAGTTGCACAATTTGTATGAATTTGTACGAATGACCTACACCTAACCCTGCCCTTAAACCTAACCGTACAAAATAGTATGAGTGAGATCCTATGAATTTGTCCGAATTAGCCACTTCGTAAAATACGTACGAATTGGTCGAGAGACAGCGTTGGAATGAAGCATTCTTCAAAATATCTTCTTTTGTGTTCCACATAAGTAAGAAAGTCATACAGGTTTGGAACAGCATGGGGGTGAGTGAACTTTCCCTTTAAGGAAAAGCCCAGTTTGAACTTATTGGAATGCACTACATAATTTTTTACCCAGATTTTTGCTCTGACTTGCAGTCTGGAAGAATTAGCAATAGTTCTGTCGAAGGCTGTCAAACATGTTTGATATTTTGAGTTGATTTTAGAGCACACATTACTTTCATTTGTCATGCATCTCCATATGAGGAGTATGCTTCTGCATGTTTTCTTCAAAATGTCTTGAAAGTCTGGTGGCTTGTGATCCTCAGTTGTTCAGTGTATGATGTCTAGTTTTTCCTCAGTAACCCTTTACAAAGTCGGCCAGTGTATGATGCCTGTTTTAAAATTAGTCTATATTTTTAAGCAGCAGCAATATGAGATGTTAAATGTTTCTTCAAAATAATATGTTTTGTAACAAATCAGTCAGCCCTAGCTGAAGCTCTAGCAGTAGGAGGCATGTGATGCTGGTGCTGACAGCCAAATGGTTCCATTTGTAAATTATGAGGAGAGAGTGGCTCCAGTCTTGCCACCTCCACTGAAGAGTGAGGATGACGCCTGTAAATACAAGTTTTGAATTCCAAGATCCAGCTTTAAAATGAACAACCAGGCTCTATATCGATAAACCCTGCCACTTCAATGAAATATGTACAGTATGTAGCGGAGTGATCTATACAATGCTGTGATTTAACTCTGTGTCATTCTGTTTGGCTTCCCCCACAGTAGATTCGAATACTTCGGCGGCTAGCTGTGTCTGCTCTGTGTTGCTCGTGTCAGCGATAGTATCCTGAGCAGTATTATCGCTTTCCTCCATTATTTTCCCATTATCATTAATCTTGCTCATGTCCACGTTCTCCACTGTAGGCATCTCTTTGTCAACTGAGCTTTTCAATTCGTCTATGTTGCAGTTTCCAACTGCGTTTTTCTTGATGCTTGGCTCAATCTCATTTTTTACACCATCACTAATTAGCTTGTCTATATTTTCCTTGTTGTTCTCCATGCCTTTGTTTGGTTTCTCAGGAGTGACTGAACTGATTTTCTTAGGTGTGCCGTTGGTGTTGTTGCAAAGTCGGGGGTCCCTTCCAAGGCTGTATCCGCTCTGGAGCATGGAGAGCGTCCGCTGGTGCACGTCTTCTCTATGGCAGCGGTACAGCCCACGGAAGGCTGAGCGAAACTTCTGGGACATCAGGTTGTAAACAACAGGGTTGATCGCGCTGTTGGCGTAAATGCAGGTCCTGCAGAAGAGCAGGAACCAGGCATCCAGGTATGGCGTGCTCACGAAGGAGTTAATGAGAACCAGGGTCCTGTATGGCATCCAAAGCAGGGCGAAGAGCACAACCACCACTGCGAGCATCTTAGTGACCTAAAGAGGTGAGAAATGATAAAAGTGGCTCTTTGAGGATTTACATATATAATCACATATGCAGCAATGGACTTAGGTTCAAAGCATTCTTAGTACCTTCTGATTGCTTCCATAAAGCTTCCATATGAATTCATATCACTTCCTTTTAAGTATTTCTAACAATCGCAGCAAGCATGTTCGTCGTGGTCACATATTGTACTATTTTTCATGCCATTAACAGGAAGTCGTTAACAGTGTGAACAGATGTTCATGTGCCAGTTTAACATTCATCTTTTGAATATTTTCTTTTAGCGATATGAATCTTGAATATTTTCTTTTTAACAAGTCACAATGTTCGTATAACGACATAAAATCCTGACTTTTGTCAGGCTGTGCATTTTCAAACAGTGACAAACAAGAAAAACTTAATTTTCTTGTGCAGAAAGAGAAGGATGATAGCAGTGCTTAAGTAATTTCTATTGTTTATTTTTAGTCTATTCTGTTCACACTAAAAAAAAAGTATAATGTTACAAAATATTTCTATTTCAAATAAATGCTGCTTTTTTTGGTTTTTACTTTCCATTCGCCAAAGAAAACTGAAAACAGTATAATAAAATGATTTCTGAAGGATCATGTGATATTGAAGACTGGAGTAATGACTGCATTTTTCTAATAGCTTAAATGAGCTATAATGTAACTATAAATTCATGAAAACATGTCTACTGGAAAACTGTGGCTTACTATGTTTTATTAATAGTTTTCAACTCTTTATAACGTATGTGTTCAAAACCATCATAAGGTCACTTTAACAATTTTGAGGAAACATCATTTTTGTCGATAGACCATGCTTATATTAAAATCTGCAGAATTCACAACAGTGTTCAATACACCATAAATAAATAAATCAATAAAAATATTTATATTTTCAAGGCATAAAAACACATGTACACGAACAATGAAAATAATATGTGTACTGACAATGCAGCACTTGCATGTTTTTTTTGTTAAAGCACATGTATTATTTAGAAAAATACACAAACAGGCTTAGACTGAGTGCTTTGAATTAAATTAAAACTCATCCTTGTCTGAATCTCAAAGAAACAATTGCATTTTACATTATTGTAGCATTAAAACAAATGTAGAAGTCCAGGGCATGCAAACAGAGGGAGTGGTAGAGAGAATGACGGAAAGAGACAACAAGACGAGACGCACTCAAACATCTTCCATCAAACATCAGTCAAACATCATCTTTGCCTCCCCGGTGACGGTTAACAGGCAAACACTGCTGAACCCCTGTGAGAAGGGTGGAATATATCCACACCATGTTTTGTCTGTCAAAGAAAACAAAGCAGTCCTCCCTAGTGTGTCCTCGCTCATTTCAAGCGACAAATACATACTAAAATTCGTCCCATTAACATTCACACGGACTCCTGTGGGGTTCGAGCGTATTCATTGTCTCACGCTAGAGATAGACAACCGGTGACGGAGACCTTCAATAATAATGACAAAATTGTCTGCACAACAAAGCATCTAATTGAAGCCGCGTGAGGCTGGGAGGAGCTCCTTTAATTAACAAAGCAGGAGATAATGACTGCATGACTGGCAGTGACAATTTGAATATGCATTTGAAATATCTGGTTATTGTGATTGCTTATCAATGGAAAACAAGGTCTTAACACAGCACAAACAAAGCCGGCTGCTACTCATGATTAGGTTAAATAAAGGGGAGCCTCTACTGTAGTGATGACTTTATCAGATTCATAGGAGAGATAACTTCACTCAACCACCGCGGTGGCACAGGCATCTTGAATCGTATTGAACTTTATGAAATTTGCAGATGAAGTGATCAAAGAGCTGGAGGTGCGCCGTAACCGAGGTACAAAAGCGGAAGAAAGGGAGCCACTCTTATAACCTCAAAGAGCATAATCTCCAGGAGTATTAAGCATACTTGAGTGAACATCACAAATCATATTATGCAAATGTTCCGCTCAAGTGGGGCACTCTTGAATCTTCAAGATTTTGATCTGAGGCGAACGCAAGCATCTCTGCACACACATAAGTGCACTCGTGGTAAACGCAGGGACATGTGCACGTAAGGTCACTGAATGGTCTGAATTGCATGATATTATCCATTCTTATCTGCTCCGAATCTATCATTAAATTCATTAGATCTATCTCTCTGAACTATCGTTAAAGTCTCAGAACTCAGAAGTATAAGTTTATCTGTCAGGGTTATTATAATTAACTAAAACTAATAACGTACAAAATGTATTACATGAAATTAAATAAATGTTCATTTAAGTAAAAAATGAATATTTATTTTAGTTTAGTTATTTTTTTATTTATTTAACAATCAAGAAAAAACTATATAGACAAAAAGACTAATAAAAATGACAAAAGCAAAATGATTACAATTTTGACTAAAATTAAAATGAAAAAGGAAAATATAACACTAAAAAGTAATACAAAAATATAAAATATAAAAATATTTTAAGAAAATAATAATAAAAGTGTCTTGGTGATACTAAAATACCTGGGTAGTCAACTGTATATATATATATACTGTATATATATAGCAGCAGTCACTGTCAACTGTGTGACCGTGTATATTCATTTTCATTCAGGGCAAAAATCTTCTGAAATTCTTGGCCTTTGCATGACTTCATGCATTTTGTTTTCTCACTGCCTGCATCATATCTCTAATGTCTATGATCTATCACAGAGTCTATTATTCCAGAGTCATAACACAGCTGTGGCTGATGTAGGGACGGTAATGTAGAACCAAACACCCTGATGGCCCCTAATGCCTCTCTTCTGATGAGATAGATCCTGTTGATCTGCTTTATGATGATATTCTGCCATTAGGTACACTTTCACATAAATAATAAGCTCAGATGTTTGGTCTGCATCCATATATGTGTTTATTTGCACAAATGAAGGTGTGCAGAGATATTATTGTGCTTTATACAGAACTCCAAACCAAAAATGACTACATTTAGAAAACATTTAGTATAAATTACTTCCATTTTGATGCTATCAGTAAACGGTGTTGGTAATGGTTCCAAAATGTCACCCAAACAGATTTTTTCTTATCCTAAAGTACAATTAGACCTCATTCACTACATAAAAATCTGCATCTTTAATTAAGCATTGTCATATAGACAGCAAGCCAATAAATAGAAAGGTAACATTCATTTAGAATCAGACAAAGCCGAAAAATGAATGTGGCTTCTGATTGAGTGACTCTGATTCAAACCTCTGACTCGCTAGCAGATTCGAAGCTGTGAATTCTTTTGACTGAATCATCAAAAAGAATCAGTGACTAAGAGTCATTTGTTCACAAATCGGACACCAAGGTTTGTGCTGTTAGTTGTTGCAGTTGATAAGTTTTACGACTGCCACCAAAGGCAGCTAGGTATCAGTTACTGTAGTTATCTTTTCAAATTTTTATGCAAAATTCTAGTCACTTGGCTTTTACAAATTAAGATGCAACCAAGTAAAATATAATATTAAATAAAAGACTGACTTCATTATCTAAATATTGCCAATTAAATGTGTCAGTTACTTTAAATAGGCTGCTATTTTAATCTCCACCAGAAAAATATCGACACATTCTTCTCCTCACAAACTGACATTTAGTAGAGTGAAACATTATTCTCATAAAAAAGAGAACTGACCTTTCAAAAAACAAATGTGAGATAATAATCATAAGGCACGGTACTGGAGGGAAGAACTGCCGCCTCGTTTGCCCTCAACTGCAATCTCAGTGGATATCAAAATGTGGAATTAATGTGGAAACTGTCTAAACACAAACTTTTGCACACACACACAAGCACCTGTTTCCGGAAGAAAGCGCGCTCTTTGGGCGTCCCTGACGACCCGCTTTTCCGGTGTCCACTGGTTCTTTGCAGCTCCTCCTGAGAGTGGGGGCGGTAATGGTACCTGAGACTGGTGGGTGGGGCAGAGGATTCAGGTAAAGGATTCGGGCGATGAGACCGTAAAGAGCAATGGCCAGGAGCAGCGGGATCACATAGAAGATGGCGAAGTCGATCAGGTAGATGGGCAGGTAGAGGTCTCGAGAGACGCGGTAGCCACACTGAACACGACCATCAGGGTTCACCTGGATGTCCACCAGGAACAGCCAGAGCATACAGTATACACAGGTGAATGCCCACACCCCGGCAATGATGCGTTTGGCTCGGGATACTGTACAGACCGTTTGAGCCCTCATTGGGTGACATATAGCGATGTATCTGTGGAACCAAGAGAAAATAATAATGTTTATTATTTAATAAAATATATTTAATATATTTATTTAAAGTATTTCTTACTTAGGAGTCACACTTGTCATTCTCATCAGCCATAACAGATTCGTTAAAGTAATATTTCCTTTTTAATATTTTGTATTTTGAAGGGATTTCATGGTACTAGACAAACTCTCTTCAAATGACTGCATGACTCTCTCTATGCATCATTTATTTATATATAAAATAATACAAATATTAAGAAAAAACATAATACAAAATAAAGCAAAAGTATTTTGATTGGAGCCATCTGGTGGGAAAAATAAAGAATATCAATAACATGGTATAACAGGTGCATGTATAAGCCTAAATATAATAGTGTTGTGTATTCTCTAGTTGTTCATAATTACTTATATTAGCTTTAACATTTGTGAATATATATATTTAGACATTATCAAAGACTACTTTGTCAAGGCTATTTGTAGATTGTACCCTAAATATTTGCTTTTTATTTTTGTATTTTTCATTTATTTCCTTCCTTTTTTACTTCAAAGATAATAAGTTTGACAAATTTTTAAGACTATATATTTAGCCTTTTTTGTATTTATATAGTAAGTGCCACATACTCACCAAGTTTCATACCATTCCAATGAAGTAAAACCTTTATAAAATTCAAAATGTAAACTGTTTGCTCTAAAAAAAAAAGGGTTTAAAGGGTTAAAGGGTTAGTTCACCCAAAAATGAAAATTCTGTCATTAATAACTCACGATGCATGCGCAAGTTTTCCCCAGAACGTAATCAACATAATCAGTGTTGTTTACGTTCAGAAGAAAACGTGTACATGCTAAACGTAAACAGTGCTGATTACGTCGATTACGTTCCGGGGAAAGTGCGCGCATGTGTCATGGTACTCTCCAAAGTGGCGGAAGGTGTTGACTCAGGGAGAAGAATTGTTGAATAAGTTATTTTATTTTTGTTTTCTTTGCGCACAAAAAGTATTTTCGTAGCTTCGCAAAATTGAAGTTGAGCCACTGATGTCATATGGACTGTTTTATCGATGTCCTTACTACGTTTCTGGGAACATTTCAGTTGTGTTGTTGTCTATGCATGGTCAGAGAGCTCTCATATTTCATCAAATATATCTTAATTTGTGTTCCAAAGATGAGCAATGGTCTTGCGGGTTTGGAACGACATAAGAGTAATTAATGACAGAATTTTCATTTTTGGATGAACTAACCCTTTAAATATTGATATTTAAAATGCTGAAATCCTCCATAGCAAAAAAAAAAAAAAAAAAAGTCGATTTGTTTGTATACCTAAAATAATGAGCCACAAAAACTACCATTCATTGTTAGAGCATTTATGTTATTATATTATCTTCATATCATTTTACTTATTTTCATATTACAAAACTATTGAGTCCAGCTCTGAGCCATTTAATCTCAGTTTTATGTTACTTCATTTTAGGTCTTACCTCTCCACAGTGAAGGCTGTAATCGAACAGGAGGATGCATTAATACCAAGGTACTGAAAGTAGGTGATGCCCAAGCACCCAGCATGCCCATACACCCAGGTGGCCATCAAGCTCTCGGAGATATTCGGCAGACCCGCG
Organism: Onychostoma macrolepis; assembly: GCF_012432095.1. NCBI lineage: Eukaryota > Metazoa > Chordata > Actinopteri > Cypriniformes > Cyprinidae > Onychostoma > Onychostoma macrolepis. The sequence continues at coordinate 10,573,224 of NC_081172.1, read as the reverse complement.
GCCACCAGGACCATCAGGTCTGCCACGGCCAAGCTCACCAGATAGCAGTTGGTGGGTGTACGCATGTGGCGTGTGGTAAGAACCACCAGCACAACCATGATGTTTCCCACTATGCCCACACCACACACCAGCAGCACCAGGAACACAGATACCGTCTTATACTCCAGGGACTCGGACACAGCGTCCCCAGACCCAACCAGGGAGATGTTGGTGGGGGTATCCATTCTGGAGCTCACATTTTCCTGCATGATTAGTCCTCTTGATGTGAGTATTTACATACAAGATGTGAAGAAACAGGCAGAAATCAAATTGGTGGTGGAGAAAAAAAAAGCAGAATATAATCTTTTTGATATTCAAAAGATTGAATATGAAAAAAAACTGTCTGTTCAGTTCCAGCTTTTATTGATGTTCTTTTCACTTATTAAGTATGTTGTTTAATTTTCTTGGCTTCAACAGCATAATGATGTTCATCTGCTGACCGCAGCCCATTATTTCTTCTGTAACGGTATCCTTCCATTAAAAGCATCGCATTGAAATCCAGAGGCTAATTTTTTTTCCCACATTAATGCAAGCGTCCATCCAATTGATCACTCTGGAATAAAAGATTGCAGAAGTCAGCAGGGAAAAAGCAAGTCTCAATCACTGTTAAGAGGATTTCATAGCCGTCTGTTAATTACTAAATAACAGTCCATTTCATCTGGCGCAAAAAGATAAGGCGTACACTGAGGTGGGAGCATCACATATTAAAATAACATGATGCAGACACAGACTTCCTATTTGTTCTCTTTACAAATATTCCCATAACACTTGTTCTAGTAAGGATTTTAGGAGACTTCCTCTGAACATTATTGAGACAGGATGAGAAGCTTTTAATTATTCAAATGAGACATTTTAAGTGGTGCACAGCCATAAGTAGGGAAAATCACAGAAAGACTTGCTACGCAGCTGCTGTTGCAAATGGCATGTTTAATATCCAAGGATCTTTAAATCAAATACAACATTCATATTGTTTTTTTCCCTACACATTGAATTATCTTAGAAATCTTCGAATTATCTCAACAGCTCTTTTTACGTGTATATTTCACAAAAATAAACCAAATGGTAGAAACGTCTGTTGTATATTCAGCAAGAACACAATGTTTACCAAAAATATTCTTTGATAACATATTAATTGTAGTGTGAAAATTGTGTTTTGGAATCCATTAAAGCCCCTAAATGGGGCCAAGACGTTGTTCACAGGAGCTTGAAAAATCCAGACATCTGTTGCTCTTTTCAACCGTCTCTTTGCCTTGTAAATAAGACTGCATTGCCTCGCGGGGCTTCCCTAATAAATTGAGGTGGACACGATGAGAAAAGTAATTTAACTCATTCCCGAATTCCCAAACCTGCAAAACCCTGCTCGGACTTCATCTTACTCTATTTCATATTCCATTATTACTGCTCTGGCAGTGCAGATATGTACGAGAGCACTGCGGTTTCCAATCGTGTAAACTGAAGAGGTGTGTGTGTGTGTGTGTGTGTGTGTGTGTGTGTGTGTGTGTGTGTGTGTGTGTGAGTGTCCCTCAATGTTTATTACGCTGTCTTTGCTTGAATAAAAAAAAAATATATATATAGTATAAAGTAAATGGCAAATAATAATGAGTGGCTACACCTGTTTTTCAGAAGCACTACAGTATTTGTAACATCCATCAGATTTCTGCTGTCACATATATAAAAGAGAGCTCTTCCTTTTCTTTCTCTGAGCTTGATTGGATGATGGGAGATTCAGACGTGCTGCTATGAAACGGGCTGTCATTCACATTTGTTTAGCTCTCCTAATTGACTGTATCACTACCAGAATCATAAATCAGTAGAATGCACTCAAAGGCAAACAGCACGGCTGTGTCCCAAAACCTACTGATCTGCCTACCTAGACTGCATTTTGGAACGCCACAGGCTGCTTCCAAAATGGTACATGCCTAAAACCGCTGTCTAGGTAGTTATCTCACTAGATTTAAGACTCAACCTACTGTCCGTGCGAAAATCACAGTCTGTCTTATAAATTTGCACCTGAACAGGAAAGCAGACGTTTCATTAATACATCGGAAATATTCATAATTCGAGTAAAATGAATAATTTAGAGTTTTGAAAAAAAAATTTAAAGCAACATTCCATTGTTTAAGCAAGTTGTTAAAGCAACATCCAGTTTGCAAAATATTTTGGCGCCTTAAAAGATTGTGAATTTATGAACCTCTCGATCTAGGCTACAAAAAAATAAAATAAGTAAAAAATACACGCTCAGCTTGAATTTTTATATCGCAATATTACAAACGTTCAATTATATATTTTATAGAATTATATAAACGTTAGTAAACATTAGCACCGATCTTCTACCTGAGCAGCTTTATATATTAAAATAGACTTGAACGAAACAAGCTAGAAGAATTTCAGTCTTGTAAAACGCGCAGCTCTTTAACCATCTTGGTAAATACTTAGCCTATAAATGCATATTATACACACACACCTTTGTCTTCAAAAATAACACTTTTAGGAATGAAGTTCTGATTAAAGAAATTACTTAAAATTAGCGTATTACAGGAAACTGACATCGATAACTTCTCAAGGTAGAGAATAAAGCGTCTCCTACCAGACATCATTCTTGTAGTTTGGAACCAAAACAGCTCTCGTGCGGTGTCGGCTGTAAACCCCAGATGAAAAACAAAATGCACTGATATGAAGTATTTGACATGACGAGCAAATAATCTGATCTTGTACAGAAGCGCTAGTAAATGCACTCTTAACTGTAAGTCTTCTTAACTGTTGGTCCCTTCATCACAATAGCGCCCCGTAGTGGGAGAATCTGCCGGTAATTCAGGCATGTGTCGAGTGATTTGAGGCACACTGTATGCTGTAATTAAAGATGCATTCACAAAATGTTCTAACCCTAAATAAACGAATATTATTTTTGAGAAATGTGTATAAATGATGATACGTTATATAATTTTATCATTTGCTCCTGTATGACCTCAGTAGGCTATATAAATATTGTCCCCGTGTGTATGAATGTATGCCTCAGTATATTTGTGTATTGAATATTGAATATATTTATTTTACGTGGTTTTCTAATAATAATTTAATAATATTTCCATTATTTTACTTGCTTGTATATTCCATGCAACGAAAAAAAAAAAAATCATCTGGTCGCGCTTTGATGACGTCTGGGTAATGGCCGCTCTCACTGTGTAGTGCAGGGTTTATGAATTTCTCCGGTAGAGAAAAATAAGAACCCCAGACAGATCGCTCATTGTTTGACCACAGTCACCCCAAGGAGAGAGACCGGGTGACTCCCTACACTGAGACCCTGTCTCCCGAGACTCTGTGGTTTGAAAGGTGACCGAATGTGTTTTAATACGCGATGTCCGTGTGTTGTGCAGGAGGGAGCGCTTTATTGTTGCATGAGATTTTAGCCAGTGTGCATCGAAGAAACATCGTGCAACGCAGTAACTCGTGAATTTAGACTTAGAAAGTAACGCATGTGTTATTTAAGCTCAAGTCTTGGCGTTTAAGTGGCGCGATCGTTCGGAAAATGTCGGAAATGGTGTCGTTTTCTAGTGTGCGGGCAGGATTCGGGCCTGTTAGCCGCATCGCCATCAACGAGCTCTCCCGTTAAAGATAAAGCGGCTAGTAAGACATGTGTCGGTCTCCCTCTCATGAATCCATTGCCTTAAATCTGAGAAGGTAAACAAGTTCCAGATGATTCAATGATTGGCCTTTGTGTGGTATGGAAGAGTTTATGTTTATGAGTTTAAGTTTTGAATGCGGTTAAGCTATTTTACGTTAGCAGGCTAATATTGAGGTGGTGTTATGGAAGAACTAGTAGGGTAATTAATTCGTTTTAATAGGGATTTTGTTATGAAAGTGTACCTTTTATATAAATTCACCATTGTATAGTTTTCACCTAAATACCATTGATATTAAAATGATTGTTTCTACAACAAAAACTGTTAGCTTTGTATGACACTGTCATTCTAAAATAAATAGTGATAAGCGTTTAATATGTGAGATATCAACCGCAGTAAAGCTTATTTTCGGTCATTTTACAAACGGTATGAAATTTTTAATATTTGAACAATGTTAACATTTAAAAGCTTACAAGTACAAATAGCTGTAGTTGTTTTATATTTGGTTTTAAGTCAACCCTCAGGGGTCCAGCATTGACTTTATCTTTTCATATATATATATATATATATATATATATATTCAGATGCAAAAGCTTCTAAGTGCCATCTAAAATTTTCACCTAAAATGAGCACTTTTTAAAATTTTTATCAGACTCCTGTGTTTAGGTTCAGTAGTTTTATTCTAATAGCAATGCATAGGTCCTTTTCAATGCAATTAAAGTGAAATAAATATAGGAGCCTGATAAAAATGCTCATTTTAAAAGAAAATTTCAGACGGAGCTTAGAGGATTTTGCATCTGAACTCTACACACACACACACACACACACATATATATATATATATATATATATATATATATATATATATATATATAGTTTTGTAAATTAATACATTTATTAATACTTAGAATTACATTACTTAAAAAAAGATCATATGCCAAATATGAATTTACTAAATTTGTTGTAGGCAGTGTTTTAGGAAGCTACTGGTTTTAGGATGTCAAAATTTAAAATATAATTGTAAAAGCATATTTTAATGGAAAAATCTGTTCTTATCTTTATAAATGTTATTTTTTATGTATTTGTTATTAAATATAATTAATGCTAAAGTATTTAGTAGATTTGTTATGAAGGTGTTAGGTTTTTAAGTGTTTTAATTATTTAGAGTGGGTCTTAGAAGGTGTTAACTTAGACTTTCCCCCTATTCTGTACTAACTGTTTGGCTGATATTAAATGTCTGCTTCAGAGTTCTTGCTGATGGATACGCCTGAGAGCCCCACCCAGTCCCCACAATCTCCTGAGGAGGAGGAGAAGGGTCTCTCTGACAACGAGCTGCTGGAGTCGCCTGAGTCTCCAGCAGAAGTAGACAAGGGAGTGTCAGACAGTGAGCTTTTGAATGATGATGAGAATGAAGTACAGGAGGGTGGAGGAGACTCAGACTTTGAGGATGGAGACAGGGTAGCAGCTGGACGAGAAGATCCTGAGGAGGTATCAGACTTGGAAGACTACAAGATGGACAGGGAGGAGAGAGAAGACATCCACCAACAAGACCTCGGTTTGACGGTCCGAGGAAGCAGACAGAATGCTAGCCAGTCTCCTGAGGAGGAAATCCTTGAGACGCCGAGATCACCTGATCCTGACTCGCCAGGGCCAGAACACGAGCGACCTTTCACCCCAGCAGAAGAGGAGGAAGGTGAGGCAACCACCAAGTCTGGCCTTGGCCGTGCTGAGCTTGAAGAAGAGGATGATGAGGAAGAAGAGAGGAGGCGGCGGAGGAGGGCGGCGATGGTAGTGAGTGATTTGAAGGACGAATCTTCTGTGTCCAGAGATCTGGATGAACATGAGCTGGATTATGATGAGGAGGTTCCAGAAGAGCCGAGTGCTGCTGCTCCTGAGGAGGATGAGGGAGAGAAGGGTCCCGCCGGGGAGGATGGAGAAGATGAGGAAGAGGATGATGAAGAGGAGGAGAAAAGACGGAAGAAAAGGGAAAGAAAACCAATTTTGCCCCCAGATAAAGACACACCGCTAAGAAAATCTGAGGACTCGAGGGAGGGAGGCAGGAGAGATTCGTTCCGTGATAAAAAGAAAGAGGAAGATGATGGAGAGATTGATGAGGGAGAGATAGATGTAAGTATGTTGAAATCATTTGTGATTAGCATATGATAATAGGAGCTGTTTGATCTCAGCCACTGCAGAGCAAGTAATGACATTTTTTTTCTTATGTTTTATTTTTTGCTGATAAAACCATTGCTTTTTAATTTAGTAGTCTGTGTTTTTAATTTGATGAAACCCAAGGACATTTGTGTAAGTTTATTTTGCATGACGCAGAGAATTTATTTTTATGACCAGCCCACAACAGTAGAGGGAGCAATTGAATGCAATATCTTTTTTTCTAGAATGGAAATGACACAATGCTGCCAAATCAGAAAACATAATTACAATATTCTATCACATGATCAACTAATTTTATACTATGTAAATAAAGTATGTAGTTACACTACCATTCAAAAGTCTGCGAAAAATGTCTGTTGTTTTCACCAAGGCTGCATTTATTTAATTAAAGTTACAGTGAATAGAGTAATATTGTGAAATAATATTAAAATTTTAAATAAATTTTCTATTTAAAAACATTTTGGAATGTAATTTTAATTTTCAACATCACACAATCCTTCAGAAATCATTTTAGTATGATGATTTGGTGCTCAGATAGAATTTGAAATTGAATTTGGCTGCTTTATATAATTTTTTTTAACCATGATACTTTTTTCAAGATATTTTGGATGAATAGAAAATTAGAAAGATCAGCATTTATTTGAAATATTTTTTTTAAACAATGTAGAAGTCTTTACTTTTAAGTCAATTTAATGTATCCTTGCAGAGTAAAGTATTAAAAAATCTTATTGACCCCAAACTTTTACACAGAAAATCACCTACCTTTGGTGTAGAATAAAAAAAAAATCCAGTCATTATTAGGTGCTGTAATGAGTTTTTCTGTTAATTCTTTAGGATGATGATCTTGAGGAGGGGGAGGTGAAGGACCCCATGGACAGGAAGATCAGACCCCGACCCATCTGCAGGTTTTTTATGAAAGGTAGTTCTTCATTCATGTGATTTCCTGAATAGTTTAAATCTGCTGATACAGCTTTTCTACATATCAAATCTTGTGTTTATGTAGCCCAAGGCAATTATTTAACAATTTACCTTGATGATAACATGCTTTGAAGTTTGATAAGCCTCCCATTTACTTTGTTGTTCAGCGTGTGCCTAAATTTCAACAGTAGGGGGAGCAGTTGAATGCTGTTTTTTTTCTATGAGCAAATTTGTATTCAGAGCACATATTCCAAAAGCAGTGGATGGTTTTGATGTCAATGCTTTTTTTTAAACTATCAATATATATTTAAATATCGCAATGGCTTCTGTCTGGTCTCTTGCAGGTAACTGCACCTGGGGCATGATCTGTAGGTTCATCCATCCAGGAGTCAATGATAAAGGCAACTACTCCCTTATCTCCAAGCCAGATCCCTTCTCTCCTAACGGAGCACCTCCTGGAGGAGGAGGAGGTGGACCTCACCCCCTCATGCCTGCTAACCCCTGGGTATACATCCTTTATGATTCATTTTCTACTTTTTTTTTGTACCTAAATTAAAATTGTTTAAATTTCAGTTCAACATTTGAATCTTGTTTTCTTCCAGGGAGCCCCTGCCGTAGAAGAGTTGCCTCCTCCTCCACCTCCCCTAGATCCTCCGGTGGAGAGCGCCTGGGAAAGAGGCCTTAGACATGCCAAAGAGGTACGGTCATCACCACCATACCCGTTTTAAAATTGTTTTTGAGTGAACAATTAAAGGGGTGGTTGATTGCAATTTCACTTTTTTAACGTTAGTTAGTGTGTAATGTTGCTGTTTGAGCATAAACAATATCTGCAAAGTTGCAGCACTGAAAGTTCAATGCAAACAGAGATATCATCTTTTAAAATTCTGGAAATTTAATGCCTACAAAAACGGCTGGTAAGGGACTACAACGAACTACTTCCCGGGTCTGATACGTCAAGGACCCAGATAAACCCCACCCTTGGGAACATGTAAGGAAGGGGGCGAGGCCATGCTGTGCTGCTTTAGAGAAGAGGAAGAGAAAACTAGGGGTGCACGTAAAAATCTATTCATATATGAATCGCGATTCTGTCTTCTAACGATTCTAATGGATTCACAAATTTCAAAATTAATGTTCTAAAACAGCCATTCTTAATACTGTTCCTCGCATACATTTTCACATAGCAATGAGAAGCGTTATACATGGACGCGTGTGCGGTTGCCGTACTGTATTAAAGCTTTAATCAGAATAAAACCGTATATTAAAAGCTAACATAAGCAGTAGCATAATAACAGCGTATCTAAAAGTATGAGACAACAAACATACCAATAAGAGCCGTGCTTGCACAGGTTCTGCGCAATCCTGTTCACTAATATTCTCTGTGTCTCAATCGGGCTCAAATTAATAAGGAATATAGACGACGCCATTGTTTACAATACAACCGGAGCACATGCCGCTGAGCTGCGGGGCGGGACATTTAGACACACACTCGGCGGTTTAGTGAATCACAGCCAACTAACCAATCAGAACCCATCACGTATTTCTGAGGGAGTGGCTTCATAAAAACAGGAAATAATCGAGGCGTTTGTCAGAGAAGGGACAGAGCGGTGTGGAATAAAGGTAAATTATATGAAAAATAATGCTTTTTTAAAAAAACGAAGCATGAACACGTTAGACTGCACCCCATAAACACAATCAAGCCTAGAAAATAACCAGTAAACCTCCCCTTTAAAAAAGTTCCATTTCTAGGTATTGTTATACTGTCTATGGGTTTTTTGAGGGGAACTCATTCATTCAAATGAGTCTGTAGTGTGTTCTGCAGTGGTTTTGTGATAACAAAAAAAAGGGTCCGCTTTGTAACTGAGACAAAATGTTATATGTGTTTTGATACTCATGCTATGCTAAATACGATGCTTGCGTTACTTCGGGGAGGATGTGTTAGACAAGAAAGGTTACCAGTTAATTTGAATAATTGAGTGCCTTGATCCACCTTTTTCCAACTCAAATGTTCCCTTAGGTGTTGAAGAAAGCCACCATCCGTAAAGAGCAGGAACCCGACTTTGAGGAAAAACGTTTCACCGTAACCATAGGTGAAGATGACCGCGACTTTGACAAAGAAAATGACTTCTTCAGGGAACGCGGCTATCGTATCACCAGAGAAATCCGAGATGCTGGGTACGAAACAATGACTTATCAGGAATTTAATCAGAGTTTAAATCTCTTCCATTTGTTGCCTTTGTTTCTGCTGGTTCATGAAGTTCAAATGTGGTTGTGGGCGGTTTACATACATAATGGTAATTGTCATCCATCTAAAACTATTGTTAAAAGCATTTTATTAATTCTTATGCATATTAGTTTCCATGACCTAGTTATATTTTTAACTACTATGAAGTTTTGTTCTTGGAAAAAATGTATTTGTCACTGCAGGACCATTTAAAATGGCAAACAAAAATGCACAAATTGTTGATCCATTGCAGCACCCAAAATATACATAGTTTCTTATTAATTCATGTAAATTTTATCCTAAATTATTCTTGTTGATTGAAAAAGATGGACATAAGCTCTGACCCATACTGTAATGTTTTTTTTTTCTCTTTCTGCATTGCAGTGATATTGAGTTCAGAGATCCAGGTTATGGGTGAGTATCGTAAATCAATTGCCCCTGAAAATGCACATATTAACTTGTCCTTCCCAACTGTACATTTATAACAACTATTTCTGTGGTAGTGATCCGTATGGCGACCCATACTATGATTATGAGATGGAAGCTTTTTGGCGAGGAGGCCAGTATGAGAATTTCCGAGTGCAGTACACTGAGACCCCACTGCCATACTATCCTGTGAGTACATACTGATGTAGTGTACAGCTGTTTTACTGATTTGTTTACTATTATATGTTCCAAAGAGCTTTTATTAGAAAACTAAAGTGCAAAGTTACTGATGCTGGGTCTTTTAAATGTTTACAGTGTGCATGCACATGATGTGTAGGCCAAATTATATAACAAGAATTACCAAAATATGTTTATTATACAAAAGTAGTTGACTGTTCAGTGCTGTATTTCATCAGAATGAAGTATTCCTGAGAGACACATGCATGTATTTGTTCTACTGAACAATTGAGATTTGTTTTATTGTTTGCTTCAGGAACGAGAGCGTGAAAGAGATCCACGCGAGCGCCACCGCGAGAGGGAACGGGAGCGTGAGAGAGACCACCGTGAGCGGGAGCGCAGACAGAGAGAGCGAGAAAGAGAGAGAGAGCGGGAACGGGAGAAGGAGAGCCGGCGCAGGAAGGAGGAATGGGAGAGGGATCGTCTGAAGCGGGATGAAAAGGAGGGACGGCCTAGAGAGCGGCCTCCCAGAGAGCCACGGGAGAAGAAGGATGAGAAGGAGAAGCCGCTTAAACCACGTTCACCCACGAACATGCCACCCAGGTGAGTTTAAAGCTTCCTGATTAACACTAGTCTCAGTCTGCTAAGAGGTCACATACCGTCTGATATATATTGCACGTTAAAATCACAAATCTGGCAAAACATGGCAGTTCCAATTTGAATGCCCAGCTGCTACGCAATTTTGGGGGTGTTCAGGTTTTTAGTCTGTAAAGACATTTTCTTTTAAAGTCTGCTGCAGTGAATGGACTTGAAGTGTGTGCTGCTGTTTGTGAAGTTTTTGTTCAGTTGGTGCTTGATTTAGGATGGAAATTCTGACCACAAAATCTACATGCATTTCCACTAATTATTTCGGTGTTGTCTATGCAATCATTTACAGAGACTGCTGCATTTTAAAGTGATTTAAATTCTCCTTTGTTGCATGCTGCTCTATTATTGTGATAGGACAAATTCAGACTAAAGGCCGAAGTATACTTAGCTTTTGAAGTATAGTCCATTTGAGGTCTATGCTCTGTTTTTCTCCAGAAGTTATAACCGATAAAAATGTCTTTGTATACCTTTTAAACTAAATTTGCTGCTGTCTCATAACCCTCTTACACAAGTGCTGATCAATGGCTCCTCTGTTTTTTGTTGTTGTTGTACCATCTCTTTAGTTTTGTTTTCGGCTGTTTTGCCACCTTGTGAAACGACTGATTAGTGCAAAACCAAGTTAATGCGCATGTGCAGCCCCCGCGTACAAAGTATGTGATGCGAGTATTATTCAGGTGACAACATTCAATTCAAGTTCAAATCAAATTGTGAGGTTGAGGAACTGAGACGTAGAAATTTTAGCGATGTGTCTTTTATAAAGTAAAACTAACTAAAATAAACTGGATAAAATGTAGAAAAATAATACTTTAAAATTTTTGTTGTTTTCACCTATTAAAAGTGAGTACATTTGCACAAGGTTCTTCATTATAGTTGCTGTATCTATTTTAGCTGTATATTGGTATGTTACATTTTAACTGTGAATTGAAAACGCATCTATGACCCAAATTCACACTTGACTAATTCTTTGTGGAAAGCATTGCTGGGTGACTGTTCTTGCATTAGCACACTTCAAGTTGCAAATTTATCACTCGTTCTGAATCTTCCGGCATTTTGGTCTTTCCTGACATTATATAACAATAGTCTTCTCCTGTTGGTATTATTCCCCTTAACAGTAATTTCTTCATTGCTGTTTCGCTTGCATAACCAAAGACTCAGATTGCATATTTGATTATGGTTACTTTATGGGAAATTTCCAGGAGGATTGTATCTCATGGCCACACCAGTGCTGCGCTTTTGACCTTCTACGTCATGTCAGCTCTCATTTTTCCTAGATAAAAAAAAAGAGATTCGCGTTTCATTAATTAAGCCAAAATCCCATACAAAATGGACAAATTTCCGGCTCGCTTGTGTTGAGTAAATGATTCTCAGAATTCCATAAAAGGTGAAATGCATGTGAATATGTCCCATGATACTTGCATGGAGTCATTTACCGGGCAGTGTAGGGAGAGATTCACACCTACATGATTTGTTTGACTTCAAAGAAGAACTGTTGCATCTCAAATTTCTAGACTTCAAGTCATGTAACCAATTTCGTGTGAACAGTTAGGTCAGCTTGAAACGATGCATGATCATACTTTTTGCCCTTGTGACTGATCTATAAACAGAGTTTCAGTTCTACTGAGAACTTCTGATGTGGTTAGTAAAGCTTTGTGTTTCATTGACAATGCTGGATACTCAATACAGCATTGTTATTTGGGACCGGTCTTCTAATGGGCAATAATACTACCTTAGCACAACTCGTATTCAATAAATTGTTAAATTACATTATATTGGTTCCAAATTGTTGTTAATGTACATGATAACTTCACCTGAATTTTCTGCAGCCGTTACTCCAGTCTTCAGTGTCACGTGATCCAGAAATCATTCTAATATCCTGATTTGGTGTTCAAGAAACATTTCTTACAAGCATCAGTGTTCAAAATAGTTATGCTGTGAATACATTAAACAGTTTTTATTCAATAATTTTATACATTAATATATGCATATAATGTAACGGTTTTCAATTTTGATAAGAACCATTATTAATAACTGAGCCCCTATTCAGCATATTACAATGATTTCTGAAGGTTTATGTGACACTGAAGAGTGAAGACTGGAGAAATGATATTAAAAATTCAGCTTTGCTATCATTTTAAATTACATGAAAAAAAAAACTATATATATATATATAAATGGAGAGAGAGAAAACATTTGTTTTAAACTGTAATATTTTTTCAGAATATTACTGCTTTTACTGTGTGTTTGATAAAATATGCAGCCTTGATGTGCATAAGACACTTCTTTCAAAAACATTAATCTTCATTATTTCAAACTTTTAGTGTTTATTTTTTGTTTTTGCTTGTGTAGCCTGCCTGACACAATTTTAGCTTAATCAATTGGCTCAACCACCTAGAGTTTGGTATCTCTTAGACTGACAAGTTGAAGATGGGAATTGTACAGGAAAAACCTGTTTTAAAGGGCGTTATTTGTTCTCTGTGGTATGGATTAGCAATTATTTTATTTTATTTTATGTGTGTAATTGTGCAACATGATCATACATTATCAGTGTGTCAAGCAAGGACTTTTTCATTTAATATCCTCAGGAAACTTGTGTGGAAATAAAACCTCTGCAACAAGAAAATATTGCATGATTTTGGAATTACTGCATTAGCTTTGCATTACCTGCATCACTGGTGAAAGTTTGATCATTATGCTAACTATTGTAACAAGCTAATGTAAATGATTCAGAACACTTTATTGTAATAGCAATCACGTGATCATGAAACAAGGGAGTTTTTCGACTTTGGCAAAGGAATGCAGGAAGGAAATCATTAAAGCACGGCATGAACCATTTCCCAGGTGTGGTGAACACAAGCGTGTGAGCTTAGATCGATGCTGTTTGTTCGCAAACAACTCCCTGTGACGTTGAGAGGTGTGTTATCACCATTTCAGGCTTTACCTGAATGTGTTGGGTCATCGCTACTCAGTGCTTTGATGTTTAAGATCATCCTGATTCGTTTAAGGAAATTGACATTTGAAATGGCAATAATGGAATTGCAATGGCATTTCATAACTTTGCCAATGGCTGAAACTGTACCTAAATACTGCATTTGACTGATACTACACTTGAACTGATACTGAGGGGGGGTATGAGCAAACCCTCAGTTCACGATAGTAGTAAATGTTTTTCGCAATAACTTATTAACATATATATATTTATATGTGTATATATATATATGTATATATGTGTGTGTGTGTGTGTGTGTATATTAATATATTAGTGCTGTCAAATGATTATTCGCATCCAAAATATAAGTTTTTGTGTACATAAGGTTGGTGTATATTTATTATATAGCCTATATATAAAGACGCACACATACAGCATATATTTTGAAAATATTTACATCTATTTACATGTATATATTTATATTCATATTAATTATATCATATATAAATATATTTAATATATAAACATAACATTTTTCTTAAATATATACATGTATGTGTGTGTATTTATATATACATAATAAATATACACAGTACACACACGCATATTATGTTAACAAAGACTTTAATCAACGATCGATTAATTGTCGATAAGAGATGCAATCGATTAACGCTATCGATGGTCGATTAAGCAATTTCAGTTTGGGGTGCGTGATGCTTATGCACAAAACACGTGCGGTAGCGGCTTGGTCTTTTGAGAAAATAATACACTAATGTACAAATTAGTGTTGTCAAAAGACCCTGTACTTCGGTACCAAGTCGGTACTAAAAAAATGAAAACGTCACGGTACCAGGTTTTTTTAAGTACCAGTGGTTTCGAGTACCCGGTCAACCCGGTTCTTGATGCGTACGGCCCTATGATCTCCGCAATTATACATGATGTGTATATATATATGTGTGTGTGTGTGTGTGTATATAGAGCTGCACGATTCTGGATAAATTGAGAATCACGATTTTTTTTGTCTCGAATTGAGAAAACGATTCTCCCACGATTCTGAACTAAACAAAATAATGTGTGACAAAATATTATTGCTGCAGTCTATGTAAGTGTTTAATTTGAATGAATTACTAAACATATATATATATAATTTTTTTTTTTTTTTTTTTTTTTTCAATAGGTATTTGGGATACAAAAAAAAGTAATGCTGTATACATAATGCCTTGAAAGCATTACACTGTAAAATAAGTTATGGCAGCATGTTTTTCCATTACTTTAATATATGTTGAAGATAGATATAGATATCTATCTTCAACATATATTAAATACACCAATTTTTAATATTAAAATTTAGGAAAAAATGGTTTGAATGAATTATTCATTGACTCGCTCATAAATACTTCACTTGTTTTGTTTATTAATGGATTAATCAGCGTTTTTGAACAAATCTCTTGAAAAAAGATTTTTAACAGTCACTAGGTGGCAAAACAATGCAATCGACACATTATTTTAAGTGCCAGTTACTTTCAAAAGGGGATTAACTCTATTTTGATCGCTACCATAGACATCAATGACTACGTTTACATGCGCACGAATAATGTAAGGATTTAATCTCATTATGATGTTTACATGTCAAGAGCAAAGCTCTTCACTCCCGTTTACATGCAATTTCCATTATTCTTATTATTCGCGAGTTGTACTTTATTTTCTTTTTTTTTTTCTTCTTTTTTTACTGCCTCACGTACCCCACTGCACAGCACAAATGATGGACTCAGAAAGAGCACGTGTGTTACTGGCCGCTCTTTTAATTTAAGTCTAATGCAACACACTTTTGTATGGTTGTATTCCATGCTTTGGCGCCATAGAAATGTGACGGCAATTCGTTTGCTTACGCTGCCGTCGCGTTCTGCTCGCCGTTTCTGGATGAGGGTAAGGAACAGAGACTGGTGGCAGCGAGTTGTGTTTTCCCGAGAAATGCGATGCTTTCTTCCCCGCCATCGTTTCTAATCTGCGTATTATTACAGGTGTCGCGCCATTCATGTCACGAGCACATGCGCACTTTGGTCAGAGCGGCAATAGGCTACTCCGATTAAGGTGTTTACATGCCTGTACATTTCGATTAAAATCGGTGTACGCCACCTATGTTAATACGATTATGCTTGCTCCGATTTAAAATAATGCGATTAAGCTCATAATCGAAGTATTGCGTTTACATGAGAAGTTTAAATCGCAATATTGCTAAAATCTCATCGCATTAAGAGGGTGCATGTAAATGCTAATGTTTATATATGAACTGCAAACTTTCATCCCAGTATTTCATTTAAATATATATATATATATATATGTATATGTATATGTATATGTGTGTATATATAAAGATAATATAAAAACTTTATTTTATCACTATATATAAAGGTTTTTGCACCCTTCCTGTTTTTATTTTTTGCATATTTGTCACACTTAAAGATTCAGATCGTCAAACTAATTTTAATATTACACAAAGATAATGCAAGTAAATACAAAATGCAGTTTTTAAATGATGATTTCATTTATTAAGGGGAAAAAGCTGTCCAAACCTACCTGGCCCTACGTGAAAAATTAATTGCCCCCTCCTATTAAATCATGAAAGAACTGTGATTAACCACATTATTTTAGAAAGCTGAGTTAAATTTCACGAGCCAAACCCAGGCCTGATTACTGCCAGACCTGTTGTATCAAGAAATCACTTAAATAGAACCTGTCTGACTTAGTGAAGCATGCTTAAAGAGCAACACATCATTCCGCGATCTTAAGAAATTCATAAACAGATGAGAAACAAAATAGTTTACATGTATCAGTCTGTAAAGGGTTATAAAGCCATTTCTAAGGCTTTGGGACTCCAGCGAACCATGGTCAGAGCCATTATCCACAAATGGAGAAAACTTGAAACAGTGGTGAACCTTCCCAGGAGTGGCCGGCCAACCAAAATTACTCCAAGAGCACAAAGACGACTCATCCAGGAGGTCATAAAAGAACCCAGAACAACATCTAAAGAACTGCAGGCCTCACTTGCCTTAGTTAAGGTCAGTGTTCATGATTCAACAATAAGAAAGAGACTGGGCAAAAACAGCATCCATGGGAGAGTTCCCAGGCAAAAGCCATTGTTGACCAAAAAGTACACACCGGCTCGTCTCACATTTGCCAGAAAATATCTTGATTATCCCCAAGACTTTTGGGCAAATATTCTGTGGACTGATGCGAGAAAAGCTGAACTTTTTGGAAGGTAAGTTACTATCCGTTACATCTGGCATAAAACCAACACAGGATTTCATGAAAAGATACCAACAGTCAAACATTGTGGTGGTAGTGTGATGGTCCCAGGACCTGGGACCAGTTGCATGAAAGTGATTTAAGTAATTTGATTTAGGGTTATCCCTGAGGGGAAAAAATTCCCTGAGGTAAGGGATATCTTTAAAAGTGTTGCAACAAACGTCTTAACTATCACCCTTACCTAAGTGTTTATACTAAGTGTTTCACGGTAGTTCCTGGCAACCTAAGGCAATGGGCGCCGCGGTTGCTATAGTTACTACATCTCACAATAAACATAGATATGTATATCTCTGACAATAAACAGAGCATAACGAAATACAAACCTAACATGAATCAATAAACGAGCGCTGCCCGTTTCTGCGCTGTTTTGTGTACAGTCGTTACCGAGGAAACCGCTTTGTTTCTAAAGTGAAAGCGCATCCTGCTGAACAATGACGGAAATGTTAATAAATGTGAAAATTAACCCATGTTTTGATGCTGCAAACACGCAGATTTGTGAATGTGAACAGGTGGATCGACAAGTAGATAATGCATTATAAAAATCTAAACAGTTAAGGCATAATTACATTTATATTGTTACTTAACTAATGTAGGCTAATAATTGATTAATAATTGTTTAAATTATAATAATTGATACAACTCATGTTTTCTTAAAAAAATATATAAAATTTTTTTTGTGAAAACCTGGAAGTCATGCATTTTACAGTCATTTTACAGTTTAATATGTTACCACAGTCATTGCCCTACTATGCTTATATGATATTTTATTTGTGCAGGTCTTAAATGTCTTAAGTCTTACATTTGAGCTTAAAAATCTTAAAAATACTGCGATTAAGATGACTTTAAGGGAGCTGTTTTGGTCTCTTAAATTTATCAAGGTGAAATAGTTACTAAGGACTTTGTAGCAACGCTTAAGGGAACACTTAGATAATTAAGGGGAATATTTAATGACAGCCTTAAGGTTCCTTTAAGTTGACCCTTAGGATTTTTCTTGCAACCCAAGTATCACTAACCTTCCCTTAACCTTATAACTAAGGGATTTCTTAGCTTAAGGGCTTTCATGCAACCGGGCCCTTGGCGACTTGCCATAATTGATGGAACCATGAATTCTGCACTCTATCAGAAAATCCTGAAGGAGAATGTCCGGCCGTCAGTTTGTGACCTCAAGCTCAAGCGCACTTGGGTTATGCAGCAGGACAATGATCCCAAACACACCAGCAAGTCCACCTCTGAATGGATAAAGAAAAACAAAATTAAGGTTTTGGATTGGCCAAGTCAAAGTCCGGACTTAAATCCAATTGAGATGCTGTGGCATTAACCAGTCCTTTCATGCTCGAAAACCCTCCAATGTGACAGAATTAAAACAATTCTGCAAAGATGAGTGGGCCAAAATTCCTCCACAGCGATGTGAAAAACTCATTGCCAGTTATTGCAAATGCTTGATTGCAGTTGTTGCTGCAAAGGGTGGCACAACCAATTTTTAAGAGTTAGGGGGCAATTAATTTTTCACATAGTGCCAGGCAGGTTTGGACAGCATTTTTCCCTTAATAAATTAAATCATTATTCCATGCTTTTTGTATTTACTCGGGTTATCTTTGTGTAATATTAAAATTTGTTTGATCTGAAGTGTGACAAATATGCAAAAAATGTAAAAAACAGGAAGTGGGCAAAAACCTTTTCACATATTTCATATATAAAACCCAGCCCTAACTGATACTGTCTGTTATACAAATGTGTGGATTTAACAAACTTTAATCTTAATTTGATCATTTTAAATGCTTTTTTAAATTAATATATTTCAAGAAGTACTAATTAAATCACATGTAATTGCATATCAATATCTGATGGAAAAAAAAAACCCTAATTGATTTTGACAGAAGAAATAGTTCAATGTACATTACAAAATGTGGCTTTAAAAGTTAATATACTGTTTATTTTCATGTCATTGAACATAAGCCTACAGTTTATAATCTATTTTGTTAAAGTATTAATTGTGTTAATGTTTTTTTTTTTTTATTCCATAAAACCCCCTTTTTTTTTATCACAGCTTCTTTTTTCCCCCCAAAAAAATGTTTAAATTGCCAGTCATAATTTGTCATTGGGTTTATTTTGAAATATGCATTTGAGTGATTTTTATTTTTTATTTATTTATTTTTTTTTTTAAATGGAAATGTATTTTTATGGAATCAGGATTGTCCAAAGTTGTGGAGAGGCCAGAAGAGGAATTGATCCTGGTTCTCTTTTCCATTGTGTCTATGTCTGGTATATTCCTCTGTGTCGCCCCCTTCATTGTTATGTATTGATCTTTTGTTCTGCTTCTCCTTAATTTGTATTATTCGGCTGCCTGTGATATTCCAGACTTCACTATAATGTCAGGGCATTTTGAAACATCAGTTGAACTGTTAGATGTCGTGCCCTGCGTGTCTTTGCTGACCTAGCAGTTATTCTGTGGTTTTCACCACCGTGTACTGTACGCTGACTTTCATTGTCACGTTTTGTGTACTTAGACATTTAGACGTAGAACTGGAACTATGCCAAGCCAAGAATAAAATTAATGGGAGCGGAAATCAAAACAAACTTTTTTTTTTGTTGTTGTCCCGTTTATAGCACAATAGTTAAGTATGCCGCAAAACAGGTTATAGGTAGAACCCTGTTTATTGTTTGTCTGCTTATGACGGGCGGCTCTTGCAATACTGGAATTATGCTTTAGCGTCAGTTTTTATGTTGGCTTTGTAGGTTTCATCATTGTACGTCACAAAGGTGATACATTCAGAGAAAGGATGAAATGATGAAATGACCGGTATTTTGATTTTGGTTTGTTCTTTGTAAACAAGTCATTTCAGAAAGGGGTTGTCCATATAAAAATAGCTGAATGTGTTCATGCAGTTAGTTTAAAAACATTTTAAGAAAGCAAATTTTTATTTTAATTTGTCGTATTTCACAAAGCCTGTGTGATCTTCCAAGCTGCTTTGTTACAGCCTGTTTTTCCTTAATGGCTTTCTTCCTGTCTGAGTCTGATTTTAGTACAGCACACCTTTATAACCTGCTCATGGAGGTGTGACTGAAAGTTACATCATCGGCTGAATGTCTTCCAGGAGTCGAGTTTCAGATCATGCCGGTTCCCGTGATAAGGAAAACAGTGCAATGACTTCAGTCTTAAACTGTCTTGACTAGTTTTCCGATATTCTCTGCAGAGATCAGATGTCATGATTAGAGATGGTTGAATTTTTCTGCAAGCATGAAGCAATACACTCAAATATCTTTTCCGGATAGATTTTTTAAATATTATTTTTAGACACATGAATAACAAACGTTATATTTATCCTTTTGTTATTACAAATGTCTCTGCATCTGCGTACTTTACTGGAATGAATGTCAATCTTGCATTCATTTTTAAAACTTACAGATTTATATGAATGAATGAATCATTTACTGATGATGGAATCATTCTGTATCAGTCAGAATATAATGTAAGTGTGTAATTTTTAAAGAGATTCTGTAGTCACATTTTGAAGTCTTAACTCATAAGTGATTCTTGGAAAGGCCCGATACAGCTCTTAACCTCTGTTAGCTGTGGTTTACCCAGGAGCTCCTCTTAAGGAACTTTCTGATTTAGCGCAACATGGATATTTAGCATACTCTCACTGTGAAAAATGACAACAAGGGCATCCCATCACATAAACGAGGTTAAAAGTCCGGTGTCTTCCTGTTGACAGTATACTGGGTTTGATGAGAGAAACACCCGGGCTGTTTGACACGTGTCCTATGGAGCGCTGGTGAAATATGTAAATCTTTACGTGCATGCTTACGTTTGTAAACATTCCAGATGATATTTTGGAGCTGTTATTTTTCTCCTGATAATGCATTTGACAAAATGCATTAAGCAAGCTTGTGTAGAGCTAATAAATTAATAATGTGGTTTACTTTTTTTTTTTTTTTTTTTTTTGTAAAGAAAGTAAACACTTATTCAGCATTAAATTGATCAAATTTAACATTAAATGCATTTATAATGTAACACAAGATTTGTTTATAATAAATGCTGTTCTTTTGAACTTTCTATTCATCAAATTCTGTAATGATGTATCATTATTTCCAGAAAAATATTAAGTAGCACAAGTATTTTAACATTTGGTGCGTTTACATGAACCCTCTTAATGTGATTATAATGAGATTTTGACAATATTGCGATTTAAACTTTACGTCATGTAAACGCAATACTTCGATCTAAATAACGCGATTAAGCTCATAATCGTATTAACATAGGTACGCCGATTTTAATCTAAATATACAGGCATGTAAACACCTTAATCACAGTATTGCAGCTCTGACCAAAGTCCACATGTGCTCGTGACATACATGAATGACGTGACACGCACCTGTAATAATACGTAGATTAAAAACGATGGAGGAGAAGAAAGCATCGCATTAGGGGAAACACAACTCGCTGCCATCATGTCTCTGTTCCTTACCCTCATCCAGAAACGGCGAGTAGAACGCGACGGCAGCGTAAGCAAACGAATTGTCATCACATTTCTATTTCGCCGAAAAAGCGTGGAATACAACCATACAAAATTGTTTTGCATTAGCCTTAATTAAATTAAAACAGCGACCAGTAACACACGTGCTCTTTCTGAGTCCATCATTTGTGGTGTCCAGTGGGGTATGTGAATAATGGCAGTAAAAAAAATTAACCACAAATTCTTAGCGACTAATAAGAATAATGGAAATGGCATGTAAACAGGAGTGAAGAGCTTTGCTCTTGACATGTAAACATCATAATGTGATTAAGTCCTTACTCTGATTATTGGAAATAACCGCATTATTCATGCACATGTAAACATAGTCAATGATAGTAGTAATAATAATAAGAAGAGATGTTTATTGAGCACCAAATCAGCATATTAAATTTTTGAAGGATTATGTGACACCAAAGGCTGGAGTAAAAATTTAGTAATATTTCACTAATTAGTTTTTAATCAAATAAATTCAGCCTTGGTGCAAAAATCTTGCTGGCCTCAAACTTTTGAGTAATAGTGTGTGCAGTAATTTTAACAAATTGCTAAATAAAGTTTGTAATCAGATTTTCACACAATTAAGAGTGTATTCAAGTATGACTAAACTGATAAAATACTTTGAAGCATTAATAAAAACAAAACATTTGTCTTTTTATTTGGGGATTTGCCATGTTACTGCTCTGCATAAATCTCTCTTCACGGAATGATCCGCTTCCTTTTTTCCGTACAAACAGGAAATTAAAGGTGAGCTCAGATTCCACTTCTAAAAATAGTTTATAGTTGTCTGTACTATTTTTAGGTACACTGCAATACTTGCCTGAGGTTTGTTTACTCTCTGACATCACCCAAAAGGACATTCCAGGTCCTAGGCTAGATCACGTTACTCATTAGAAGGCATACTTTAGTATACATGATGTGGAATGCCCTGAGTTTAACTAATAGCATAATGTGATGATCTTTAATTAACCCAAGGATTAATGAGCAACTTTTTCAAAAACTCCCAAACTTAAACTTTTGTCCAAACGGCTTTGGTAGACAAGGAATGTCCAGAAAAATTAAACTTTCATATGGGACTACCGGAGGGCCAGCTGGTCAGGTGATATGACTGCCAAGGTCTGCTCACTACATTTGATGGGCTGAATGTCGTGAGGAACTTTTTAGACCGAGTCTTATTTAGCACAGCTAAAACCATGCATATCCAGATAAAATGAACATCCAAATCCATGAATATCCACAAAATTGAACATCCAAGTGGGATTTTTGGAGAGCCAGCAATAACCAAGAATATTAAGGCATTATTTTGAAATATTATTAACAGTTCTCAATGCTTGTTTGAACTGAAGCACAGGGGAAATCTAGGGCTCTTCTAAGGGAAACAAAGATTATAAACTAGATACCTAGTTGCGAGAAAACAACTGTTTACTTAGTCCGTCGAACAGGAATTGTGTGGGAAACATGAGGTAGTTTCTCCGTTTCATTCATATTACCTGTGTTTTCTGGTGTGGTTTTTGAATGGTAGCCAACTGTTTCAAAGTCATTATTTAATTACTAAACGTAACCTGAGAGCACTATATTTCCTGGTGCAAATAAGGTGGGCTAAAGACAACAATGATGGTAATTTAGTAATTCAGCGTAAAGCTAATACATTTTATTTGAATAACAGCTGACTGAATCAGGTTTTCAAGTTTATGCAAGATCTGCTTTGTGGGAAAGTCATGCATAATTTTGGGTAAGAAGACTTACATAATCTGAAGTGATACAAATAAAGAGACATTTGACACTACTTATGAGAAGTTTGTTGGCAGTTCTAGCTTCCTGATGAACCATTGGATGACTTCCAAAGTCTGTTAAGAGGATATAGTCTGCTGCCTCCATATTAAATTACTTTGTTACACTACAGTTTACTGTCATTAAAAAAAAATATCATTATAGCAACTCCTCCCTGTGAACACTTCACTAACTAGCAGTAGCATGGCATCTGATGTTAACATTGCTTAATATTGATACCTAATGGTGATTTGATAATGTCAGTTGCCCTGCGTATTTTTGGGGGTTTTCTATTGTTTTTCAGGAAATGAACTGGTATATTCTTGTTTAAGGAAGACTTGTGCTTCTGTTGAGTCTAGATGAAATGGCGACAAATCTATGCTGACTTTACCGTGTCAATGACACCGCTTCTTTGACAGAGAATGTGGAAATTCTACCTGCAAATTGTAAACATTTCACTTTCATTAAGAGAACTGCAAATGTTAAAGCTCTTTAATAAAGGAAATAGGTCATTGAGATGTTTGTCACGTTAAAGAAAGTCACGCTATAGGTGCGTTTTTTTTTTTTTTTTTTTTTGTTCTAAATTCCCTTGTTTTTCTTTTCAGAGGGCCAATGGAGCCACCACCTAAGAAGGAGATGGTCCCGTTGCCCAAGAGGCCAGATGAATGGAAAGACCCCTGGCGCAGGTCTAAATCCCCTAGGAGAAGACCTGGTCTCATGGGCTCCCCTCCACGTGGCCGTAGACGACACAGGCCCTCTGGATCTTCAGTTTCCCTTTCCAATTCATCTAGGTAAGATACCTGCTATGGAACTATTGAGACATTGGTGTCATTTGATAATGGAAACTTTGCCTGTGTTGCGGTCCTACTCACCCTGCTCCGAGCGGAATTCGAACCGCGGTCTCCGGCGGGGGAGGCGAGCACTCTAACAAGGAGGCTAAAGGCCACGGCCTCTAGCGTCAGTCGCTAGAGCGCCTCTTGAGGTCAGAGGAGTGAGGTTTTACCTGCACAGCACTTACCTGCTGGCCTCTGCTACGCTCACCCCCCTAAACCTCTCTCCCATCCGGGTCATGGCACCAATGTTGCGGTCCTACTCGCTAGAGCCCTGCACGGGCCTAAAATTTAGGCCCTAGCCCGGCCCTGGCCCGAGACGCTCAGGCCCTAGCCTGGCCCATGTCCTACAGCTCATCAGAATTCTCGGCCCGAGTCCGACCCGAGCCCATCTTTTTTTCTCCCTTCTCCCAAAACAGCTTATCTACTACTGTTTAAGCTATTAAAATAGTTCAGTTTTGTATGAAATGGCTAAGTGATTGTATTTCGTTTCGTTATTTTAAGTTAATTTAGAAAAACGTTTGGAGCATTTTTTTTATTCGTTAAATGTAAGTTTTTGTTTTTTAAAGTTACGACCGAGCGGCCAGCGGCAGACAGCGAGTTGATCATAGCCTATGTTTGATCAATTTAGCTTTCTCAAATCATCACGATTTCTTTAAAATTAAATTTATAATTATAAAACAGCTCCACAATGTTAGTTTAAACGCTTGACCTAGATAAATGTGCACTGATGCATATCCAGTAGTTTGTGCAGAGAATGGAAGCTGAAGCGCACTTTACTGGACGCGCCAGAGAGATCACTTGCTTTGGAAACATTTCGAAATACGCTGTCATGTTTGCTCATAAAGGTAAGAGTAAAAGGCTACGTTGTTCGGAACTGTAAAGGGTCTACTTTTATTTGTGTGCACTCACAATATCAACAAAACATGCTTTTATAAAATAAAGAAGAAAAAAAAGCAGTTTCGGTTTTGAGCAAGCGGTGCGCTTCTGAAAAACCGAAACACAGCATATACTTGCCTCACTGACTTGATAAATATAGTATCTATAGAAAGCTTTGAATTACTACTTTAAAACGAAATAATTCGAATCGAAAACAAAAACTCTTTCATTATAAAATCCCTAAAGATGCATTTCTCTCTAAAGGCGCATCCAGTGAGGAGATGGCAGTCAGGATCATCATCAAATGCATGGCTGATCAAAAATGCAGCTTTTCCCGAAGCATTGGGAACTTTTTGTAACTCCACGCTCCAACTTCTCCCTGATGCTCTGCATGGTCACTTGTATGCTAATGTGTGCGTATATGCGTTGCGTATTGCTTAGGCGATGTATAATATTTATAATATAATCAGTATTTAATACAGTAGCCATGTGTGCTCTGCGCGTATATGGGCACAATAAAAGGAGAGAAGCTAAATGAGCCCGAGTCCGACCCGAGCCCGATCTGTAAAAAAAAAAAATGGCCCGAGCCCGGCCCGAATGGACTCAGCATGTCGGGCTCCGTCAGGACCCGACGGGCTTGCAGACCTCTACTACTCGCCCCGCTCCGAGCGGGATTCTAACCGCAGTCTCCAGCGTGGGAGGCGGGCACTCTTTGCCAGTTAAATGGATAGTTCATGACAAACCCTCAATGTTGTTCCAAACCTGTTTGACTTTTTCATTTAGAACATAAAACGATATTTTGAGAAAAGTCTCTTTCATTGAAGTCCAGTGTTGTTTTGGACCCCATTGACTTTCATTATATGGATGAACAAAATCAGTTTAAAATACAAAGAAATACAGGTTTGGAACGACAAGTGGAGGATGAGAAAATAAATGAATTTGAATTTTTGGGTGAACTATTCCTTTAAGCTAAGCGTTGATGCTTTATTTATACATTTCTCCAATTTTCCAGGTCTTCATCCCGATCCTCATCGTTCACGGGTTCTGGCTCCTCCCATTCCCGATCTCGTTCTTCTTCAATGAGTTCCTACTCAAGTCACTCCTCTCAGCACAGCTCTTTCAGTGGAAGCCGCTCTAGGCAAGATATCACAGTTCACGACAATATCTTGATTTGCCATGCTAAGTTACTGTAATGACTTCCAGAACATTCAGTATACTACATTTATAATTGACTGGCTTTTACTGTGACTGTTTACTGTTACTGATAACTTTACTTTCCATTGTCTAGATCGCGATCCTTCTCTTCCTCACCCTCCCCGACCCCCTCAGCACAAAGGAACACTAATAAGAACAAAGCTGAGCAGCCTCCCGGTGCATTGAAAGGGTAAATACACACACTCATGCTCTCAAAACACATTTGGTTTATACACTACTGTTCAAAAGTTTGGGGTCAGTAAGTTTGAAGAACTTCATATTCCTCAAAGAATCATGTTTCACTAATAAGATGGGGGGGGCGATACCGATACCAAATCAGCTTATTAGAATGATTTATGAAGGGTCATGTGACTGCCATCACAAGAATAAATGACATTATAATATATATCAAAATAGAAAAACTGTTATTTAAAATTGTACTAATATTTTACAATGTTACTGTTTTCACTATATTTTTGATCAAATAAATGCAAACTTGGTGAGCATCAGAGGACCTGTTTACACCTGGTCACTTAATGTTTTTAGTGATCGGATATCTATCTGAATTGTTAAATTGGTTCCATTTACACTCTCTGCAAAAACGGATTAAAATCCGATCTTCAATTCCTGCACTATATGCATATTTAACAGTTCATGTCACAAAAGCAACAGAAAGCAACACTGCATTTTATTCATCATGAGCTAATTTCAAGATCGAAGACTGCAATAGGAGAAGAGCATGGCATTAGCACTCGTAAAATAGAGTCTCAATACTTTTAATGAAGATGATTTTGTGTTTAGCGTCTGCGACTTACTTTCACTTTCATTTGCGGCTGTTTGTGATTCGGATTTCTAAAGAGATGCTCAGCTGCTCATCTGCAGTGATGCATGTAGCATTATCGCTGTCATATCTGACTATAACGCTCTCACATGTTTATCATTTTAACATTTTGGGAGAAGTAAAATTTACATGTGGTTTCAACAACCAGGTGCATTTCCGCTTGTCCAGTTTCATCTGGAATGTGTCCCAGACCACCTCCTGAAGTGGTTTGAGCGATCGTATTTTGTATTTAAATCAGTCTTGCATGAAGTGACCAGGCTGTAAAATAGCCCAGAGACTTCTTACAAAAACATTCAAAAAATCTTACCAAACCCAAACTTTTGACAGTATACTAGTCTATATCAACACAAGCTTTAATGTTTAGTGTTTTGCCTATTTCAAGCTATAGTTGTCAGTACTGCTCTTCTCATTTACTCACTGCATGCACATGCAAATGCGTATTTTCATTCAGCCACCCATTGAAGCCTGGTGCACTGCCCCCTCCTCGCAGGGAGAAAGGACCCCCCAAAATGATGCCCAGCCCCTCGTTGCCTGAACAGCCAGGGAAACCACCCAAGCCAGTCACGGAGGTGGGAAAGCCCCCCAACCCCCGTCCAGCTGGACGACCTCCTGGACCCAGAGAGCCGAGAGAACCACCCAACATGAGAGAAGGTCGCAAGAAAGAACGTCAACAGCACAACCCACCTCGCAGGTACAGCACACGTGTTACGTGTTCATTCTGCCACTGACACACACTATCGCTCTTTGTTTGGTCGTTTACATGGATCATTCACCCAAAAATGAAAATTCTGGAATTATTTACTCATGTCCTTGGAAACTTTTTCACATTTATTTATTTTGTAAAATGCTAAGGGGATTTTTCCCTTCTCCTCATGAGGTGATGATGGCTAGGATTGTCAAGTTCCAAAATGACAAACAAGTCATAATAGTGTAGCAATAGTGGTCTTTTTAACCAGGAGAGTTTGATGCCTGTTTGAAAATGGTTATATTTGCAATCCCGTTTCTGCTAGTGGCATGTTAAGTGGTGAATAATGACTTAAATGTACTGTTTTCTTGAATTCAGTCTGTTTGTCACACAAAGCTTGAAATATAGAGCAGGAATCCATACTTTTGTATTTTTATTTTTAATTCATCTTTTAAATATTATATTTTGCCTTTTTTATTTATTTATTGATTTAATCACTTTGTTTTCCATGGAATAAAATGTCAAAGGGATTTGGAATGACATGAGGGTTAGTAAATAGCAGAATTTTTTCTTTAAGGTTAAGGATTGCATCACCATAAGAGCTGGAGATTTTGGTTGTGGCTTGATAGTGTGCTTGTGTTTTTGTTTAGTTTTTTGTGGTTGTTTATTTGACATTTGCGTTTTGAGTGTATTTGCATATGACCCATTACCCGATGACCAGTGTTCTGTGTTTGTGTGAGTGAGTGTCTAGAAAGGCGCTTTTCAGCACAGGGAAGCAGCATGTGACACAGTTCTGTGATCTCTAGCAGTGAGAGTGAAGTTTCACTGTGGATGTGGAATACCCTGCGTGGGTGTTCAGGAAAATCTCCTGTCCCGCTTGTTATAATGCTTCAGAACAAAGAAGCTTTTGTGGACTTATCATAGTTGTCATAACTGTCATTGGCATTTGGCCAGATGTTGTTGGTATTTAGGAGCACATCTGATATAGACAAACCTTTAATATTTCATATTAATATCAGTAAGTTTTTATTTATTTATTTATTTTTAAGGCAGTGTGGCTGTTGCTTGCCCATGCAAAACTTGTAGGTTGTTGCGCTGCGGTTGAGTATTGTGGGTGGCTGTTAGGTGGTTGTTAACCGGCTATGTCTACAAGATTTCTTTCAAAGAAAATCACCAATCACCATTGGTGATTGAAGCATCGTTCATGTCTGTTAAGGACATGCTACACTGAGAAGTCACCGAAATATTCTGCAGCCCCTTTGTTTGGATTTATATTTTTGTGCACGCTGTCATTTTGAAATGCGAGGATCATGTAGAAACAAGTCCTGTAATGTTGTATTAGCTCTATTAGACAATAGGGCGAAGGATAAACCCTTAAACAATTAAAAAAAATAAACTCAAGATAAAAATAGGGAACACTATATGATCATTTCAGTTGGCAAGAATTTGGGTGTGTGCTTTGCCTGTAAGGTTGTTCAGATTTTCTCTGATTGAATGCCAGCTGTCTGTACTTTCACTTCACTCTGTCAAGGCATGTGATGTTTATTTTTCACTTTTTTTTTTGGTTTGGAAAGTCTCATATTCACTAAGGCTGTATTAATTTGAGATATATTCAAATATAGAATACAAATATTTTTTAATATAAAAAGTTTGTAATATTAATTTTTTTTTTTACACTTTATTTTTGTTTGTTTGTTTTAATTTTTTAAAACATGATTTATTCCTGTGGTAGCAAAGCTGAAAATCAGCAGCTGTTACTCCAGTCTTCAGTGTCACATGATCCCTCAGAAATCATTCTAATATGCTTATTTGGTGCTCAAGAAACATTTCTTATCAATGTTGAAAACAGTTAATATTTTTCTGGAAACGGTGATGATTTGTTTCAGGATCTTTGATGAATAGAATGTTTTAAAGAACAGCATTTATTTGAAATAGAATTATTTTGGAAGTTTGTAGTGATGTACTATAGGGATTACTCTCTGTAGATAAATTTGCATTATGAGAACTGGTTTCTGTTAAAGATTTATATTGTATTGTCCACAGTTATTATCGTCAAAGGGGAACATCGGGCTGTGACACAGAAGAACATCAAGTGTGACATGGATGCTTTGTGTTCTTCCCTTTGCTTTGGATTTTTCACTTGCGGATTTGTAATGACAACAGAAATACTTTGTGGTCTGAATGAACCTTTTGAAGCTTCATTATCAGATTCATTGATTCGATAACTGTTCAGATGGATTCAATGAAGGATTCATTAGACTGAACCTAACCTATAATCCATGAGTTTCTAAACGATTCATGAAAACAATCAGTTCTAAAGAGTTGTTCATTCTTGAAGTCCACTAATTAGTGACACTAGTTTCATCTACAGTGTATAAACCAACATTTTATTATTTTTCTGTTTCTCTCTTCCCGTTTGTTTCTCCCGCAGGCGAACAGTGAGTGGCAGTGTAAGTGGCAGCAGTTATTCTGGCTCCAGCTCACACTCAAGATCCCATTCCTCCTCCGCCTCACTCTCCCGGTCTCCTACCGGGTCCCACAAATCTAGGTATGCAATGCACAGAGACAGACGAAAAAACAAATCCATCTTTACCTGTTCTCGTAATTTAAAAAAAATCAAATGCAAATATCATGGTATCACAGATTGTCTGTGTGGTTTCACAGGTCTCTGTCGGTCAGTAGCGTGTCGTCTGTCTCATCCGCCTCCTCTAGCAGTAGCTCAGTCAGGAGCGCCGACTCTGATGACATGTACGCTGACCTGGCCAGCCCCGTGTCCTCTGCCAGCTCCCGATCACCCACTCCAGGCCATGCCCGCAAGGAAAGGGGCCCTCCACGGGACAAGGCCCCTAACAAAGACCGAGGTACTGTGGCCTTGTCGCATAACACTCCAACAGGGCGGTTATTGTGAACTAAAAATGAAACTAAAAATCATGAACTGAAATGAAGCTTCTGTATAGAAATATTGCTATAGAAATAGCTGCTGAACTATAACTGAAATAAAAATAAACCTGAACAGAAATATATAAAAACTTAATAAAAATGAGAAGCACATAAACTGAAATAAAAGGAGAACTGAAAATGTAAAATAACAGCAAGTCAAAATATTACAAAATTCTTTAATGTTATATAAATATTACTAAAATAACAGTGCTGTTTTGTTTGGTGTGCCTTAAAGGAAAACCGCCAAAGAAAGACGAGCCTTTCAAAGATGAGCGAAAACGAGTGGACCCCTCCGGTCTGCCTCCCAAAACCAGCTCCGGCATGCCTAGATCTGGAAACAGGGGTCACCCCATGCACCCGCCTCCTATGGGTCCTCCCGGAGGATACGGCTCTCACAAGGACATCAAACTCACCCTGCTCAACAAGGTAAATGGGGGAGGTGTCGTTACGGTCATGTAGCTGCGCTGAAGTGTACGATGGTTGAATGACTTCTTTATTCCTCTTTGGCCAGCAGCAAACCGACAGGGGCAATAGGAAAAGGTACTTTCCTGCCGATAAAGAGCGACCCCCTTCACCTCTCAGCAAGAGGATAGCGCTTTCGCCTGACAGAGGTAAACAACATGACACGGCACATTAACTGTCCATTAGAAAACCCCTCTAGAAAAACGGTTGTGGTTAAGCTCTTTGCTCAAAGGATGTCCGGATGTTCATTCAGATATGCACCTCGCAGCAATCTCCTCAAGCTTTACTCTCTGATATCTCCATAGGTCGAGACAGGAGGATGCCTGGTCGACCCTCGCTGTCCCCCAGAATGGATCGGCCCAAAGGACAGGGTCCTCGGCCCATGCCACCACAAGGAGAAAGGTACCCACTGCCACTTTCTTTTCAGTCACACTTTCTGAATATCCCTTCAAATATGTGGTGATTTCCAGTAGTCAATTGATATGTTCATGTAGGGAAAAATGTTTGAATGAATTTAAATTTGTTGATTTGATTTGTTTCCATGAGAACTATTAACTGCCCTTTTTAATATGGGTCTGTTTGTATAAATAACAGAGAGATCTCATATTCTGTATGTTGAGTAGTGATTTATTATTAATCTAGCTTTTATAATAAAAATAAAAGTAAATAAAAATCCCCATGTTTGTTTGGCATTAGTTCCCTTTTTATGTGCATGGTGGATCAAGGTGTTTTATAACAAAAGCTTTATCTCTGTGTGACTAAGACTAGAGATTTAAAAAATATCCCATGTTTGTAATTCACTCGATTCCTTGTATTTTCTCTCTCAAGGAAGCGTCCTTTATCTCCACCACCCAAGTCTTCTGGGAAAGGTCCTGCTGCTGTGTCTGCAGGTAAACCACCTGCTCCAGGGACTGGATCCGGTTCTGGCTCCGCTTCTAGTTCCGGATCGGGCAAGCCGAGCAGCACCCTTTCTCGTCGCGAGGAGCTGCTGAAACAGTTAAAGGCTGTCGAGGACGCCATAGCCCGCAAAAGGGCCAAAATCCCTGGGAAATAATAAACCTGGCGTCATCCAACTTTTGGGACATCTGTTTTCTCGACGCCCAGTGTTTGCCAGAAATGGGAAATGGTCGCTGTTCTGAACTCTAAGGGCATAAATGTCCTAGGGAAAGGAGACTGCCGTTACATTTCTGCTTGTTTTGCCCTCAGAGAGAGGTTGTCTAGATTTTATATTGATGTGATAAAGTTGAGAAGTGGCCCTGTTCACTTGTTTGTTTTCGCAGGAAGATGGAATCTTTACTGTAGTGTGTCTCAAAGATAAAAAAAAACTGTACATTCAGCGCACATTTTTGCTCTTCATCCTGCCACAATCACTTCTCTCATATTCTAGTTGCTTTATCCCCACTCCTGTTATTTTACATGGTGCGTTGCGGTGTGACAGACGTATGCTTAAACCAATTGGACCATCCTGGACGCATCTGCGCATTTGACGTTGGTCCTGCTCAAAGAATCTGAAACTGCCTTTTCATAACCTTACAGTTAGGAAAGTCCACTTTAACCAATGAATTTGTCTATCCACCACCACATGTTTAGCCGTTTTTCACAATGTACAACTACAAAGTCAGGTGACAGAATACCTGTTGCTTAAAGTGTATGATTCTAGAGAACCAATGACAGTGATGTGAAGTATTGCTTTTTTAAGATTCTGCATTGTTTCCCCTAGCTTTTCAAGTGAAAACCTGCATTTTATTTGTCCCTCATTTTTAGTTGAAAGTGTGAGAGCCTGCAATGGGGACACCCGGAGATAAGGAATAATTCCGTCTTGCTTTTTGTGACAGAAAAAAAGCTTCTAAATAAACTATTTTGATAAAGATAAATCTGTTGAAATGATTCCTCTTTAATGGAAAGATTGCATCTAATGGAAGACTTTTCCATCTGTGCATATATGAAGGTCTGATGCTCTACTTTGTTTCTCCAGAGCACGTGCACTGGTTCTTGTGGGTTTATTTTATTGCTTAATCCTGTTTGTTGATCCATTATCCTGCTTGGAATCAATACCTACAGCAATTTAGTGATCTCATTTATTGACGGCGTTGGAACATTATTCATCTTCCCTTGTTTGTGCTTTTATACGTCATAAGTTGTAGGAGTTAAGTAATCTTTAATGCTCTTCGATGATACACCCACATTCTTTCATGTCATTTTAAATGATTAAGCTGTCTAGATTTGTACAATTAGTGTTGTGCACTTCTGATTTTGTGTCAGTGTAGCTGAATATAATACAAATTACATATGACTTCAAACTATTGGGTCATTGTATAAAAAATTTAGTTTATTAATAAATATTAGTATGTTAAATAATAAATAGTTACTTCAATACTAAAAATATGTATATGCCGATTATTACCATTTCTTTCAGAATGTGAGTGAAATGAATCGTCACTGTGTGACTGATAGTCAAAATCATCAGTTTCACATTCTCTGTAGAATGTATAGAATTTATGCATGATGCTTAGGGGACTCCTGGGGAGATGTTTTTCAGATTGGCTGATCTGATGATGCTGGGAAATTCACTTGGTCACTTGGTCCTGTCCCGTGATGGCAACCCCACAGGCAGCCAAATCTACTATCAACTGCTCATTTTAGTTAATGAATGACCTGTTATTGAGGGCTCTTTTGTCATATCCAAAACATCCAGGGGGCTCCCACAATTTATCTCCACATTTACTCTTCCAGGGATTTGAAAAGGTCACAAAATGCTCAAAGAAAGGGGAATTTTCTCCATCTGAAGCAGAATATTGGTGATACCTCTTCGTGTTAAATAATGTTGTTAGTTTTTGGCTTAGTGAAATGCAGGGTAAGTTTGGTAAATGTTTTGTGTGAGTGACAGATTTAGGGGTTGTCTTGCAACACTTCTCTTTAATATTAATGGGGCCGTTAACTATGGGGACTTACATCTCCCCTTTCTTATCAAAGAAGACAATGTAAATACTGCGTTTAATGAATGAAATCTTTTACTGATTACTTCAGGATCAGGAAAAAAAATTAATAAAAATGGATTACTGATCATATGAGAGAATAAACTTCCACTTGCCCATGCAGATATCACAGATCCTACCCTGAAGTTTTTCATTTGGCGAAGGGTTTCATTTTACAGACTGATTAATAGTGAAAAGACAAAAAAAAAAAAAGTGAAGTTTTTTTTTTTCCAGGTAGCCTGCAATATAATGCGATTGTGTATGTAGCGCTTCATTTGAAAGAGGAAGTACGGAAGTAAATATTTATTACTATTTCCTCATACGTTCGGATTTTCCCTGATGATGGATCGGCTACAACAGGTATAAATTCGCGTAACCAGTGCAGAAAAAGTATAAAAGTCAGGCCCGACACAACCTGAGCACTAAACTTGAGCATCACTGCGAGTTTTTAATAATAAACCTTGAACAAATTATGTGGGTAAGTAGAAAAAAAAAAGTTTTATGTACGTAGGCTACATATTTTACGAAATAATGGATATCTTAATGTATAATATGGTTTTTGCGCTCTGCTTATTTTGTCTATTTATCTGTTTATTTTGCAGTCTCCGCTGTTTTTTGGAATATGTTTCTTCTTGTTGTCGGAGAGCATCGTGAAAGGAAAGAATCTGGGATGTTTCAGTGAATGTGAACATGGGTTCAGCAAGATTCACAACAAGCTACTTCAGTCTTTGCACCACCCACACAGACACCATCCTCTCCGGCGCGTCCGGCACACGGCGAACTCCTGTGAAGATTTCGTTCGGTCTTCATCTGCAGCGCTCAATGATCGCTCACTGTCCCCCTGGCGGATAAGGTAGATATAGCTCTCGAAATCACGCATTTTAACAATACCATAGAAATCAGAACCCTGCAAAAACCTCAGCAGCAAATTTACCCTACAGCGAGGCATTGCAGATAACGTAATCGAACCGTCCTTCCTATGATCTTAAACATTTATTGATTTAGTTGTTTGGCTATTTTGCAGTAAACTTCAAATATATTTCATTTGATGCTTTAATATAGACCTTCATAAACAGTTTAATATTGTATCGTCGTTTTTGTGCGCTGCGTAGTTGCCTCATAAGAGTTTTATAGCCTACTTCTATTTTTCTCTCATTTTCAAAACCTTTTATATATATATATATATATATTATTTTTTTTTGCTTCAAAAGAAAGTATGTAATGTTGCAGTTAACCCCTGAAGCTGGCTGTGTGTAGCCTATGTTTTTTTATTAGTAAGTTTATTTTGGAAAAAAAATGAAGCGGGAAAAGGCCTTCAGAATCAAGGCTGTCGAAAGCATTATGAGGCATGTTTAGTAGGCTAGTGTTTAAACAATAATACAAAATCATAAAATAAAACGTGTGTAAATGTGATATCTAGGCTATTTAACCAATTTCAGCGACTTGCTACATGAATAATGTACCTTTGTCCCTTGTATTTTCAGAACAGTGGAAAATACAGACATGTATCCCTCCAAATACGAGGAGGCAGAGTGTCTGTGTGATGGATGTATCATTAACGGGGTTGAAAATAGGACCTACAACTCAGTGCCTGTGAAGCAAACTCGCTTATTCCTGAAGAAGGTTCCTTGCCCGTCTGACCCGAAAAAATACTCCTTAGAGTATAAACTTGTGTCAGTGACTGTAGGCTGTACCTGTGCGGTGCCCAATTCAGTTCCTCAGCAGTAA
The DNA here is from genome assembly GCF_012432095.1 of Onychostoma macrolepis. Taxonomy (NCBI): domain Eukaryota; kingdom Metazoa; phylum Chordata; class Actinopteri; order Cypriniformes; family Cyprinidae; genus Onychostoma; species Onychostoma macrolepis. Next base: position 10,537,956 of record NC_081172.1, on the reverse strand, counting down.
GAGGGGATAATACTATATAGACCAAAATTGTAGAGACGTGTCTCATGTACCATGTCGTGTTTGTTTTAAAATGCAATTTTTGAAAAGGTACTTACATTGTTTGATATGCTTATATTTATAAGCTGAAAGGTTGCATGTGTCACATGGTTTATTTTTTAAGCTTACAAACCAACAATCTTTCTTGAAAGGAAGATGTATTTGTATTACTGTAAAACACTACTTTATTTAGATTTTATTTATTTATATGATAATAACTTATTTACTATTTATTTAACTGTTATTATGCAATTATGCAAATATGTGAACTTTTGATCTTGCGCCTACCTGTCCTTGTTTGAATCGGGTGTGAAATTCAGCTCTGTCAGTGACAGGAATGGTTATATTAAGTCTGTTTCAGTGATAACGATAAAATGTATTTGTATGTTTTTTTCCTCAACTTTGCATTTTGTCCAGATGGTATTATGTTCACGTTGTGTAAAACAAAAATAAAGTCTATGCTGATCTTTACTCATTCATTTGTCCTTATCTGTAAATTCCTCTGTGGGTACATTTCAAATGCACCTGAATGATATTTTACCACAGAATGAATGAATAAATAAATAATAGCATTCTTCTGAATACGGTTTTGCAAAAAATACTAATATGGCCTATTAGTTAAATTAAAGTGTTTATAAATTATGGTAGCATTTGTTTTAGTGCCTTTAAGCAGAAGTATAATAGGCTATAGTATAATAACTAACCTCCTTTGACATTACAGAGATTTCCTTAAAATTTAAAATGTGGATGATAATTGTCGTAAAAATGATTGGCAGTGTAATATATATAGAGAGAGAAAGAAAGAGAGAGATGGGCTTTTAATTTGTCGGACTTTTATTTTGAAAGACTTCTACCGTACCACGTTAAAGCAGTGCGACAAAATATTTGTAGACAACACATTGCAGTGTGAATGAAAATGACCACAGCACTAATAAAGTCTCTCAGTATATTAACGAAACCTATTCGAGGTAAGAAAAAATATATGACAATCGTGGTAAAAAGTGTCAAAGCACAATTTTCTGTGTTGTTGGCTAAAGTCAGTCTAGTGCAGTCTGGCAGAAACATGAACGTTACTCGCAGTCGCATGTTAAGAGAAAAAAAATATTATTAGCTGCTTTCTCATCCTTATGTTATTCCAAAAGTGTATGACTTTCTTTCTTTAGATGTCAGGCAGATATTTAGGTAGGTAAGTAAGACTCGGCTCACTGTTAACTTTTCAGAATATATTATATATTTTCTATAACTTAACAATTGAATGTTGACTGTCATTCTGCCCAACATCTAATATTCTGCTTCACGTAAGAAAGGAAGTCATGCATGTTTGTGTGATATATATGTTTTGCACATTTTTTAAATAGTGATTGCATGCAATGATGGACGCACACTCTTTTTTTAGAGGCTCAATTGAGCGATGTTCAAAGCACACAAACAGCCCTTGTGTCGGCTCTCCAGAGGAACCTGTCAGAGCTTCAGGAGCACATGTCTGGGGGTGAAGTGCTGGAGGAAGCCCGACAACTTCTGGAGGAGGTCAGAAAAGACATCACATGGGTGTGCAGTGATACGGATGACCTAACCTGGAGCTTTGTCCAGCAATGTCTTCTCTTATTGCTCTGCCTGGCACGTCACCTCAACCGCCTCCTGGAAGCCTTTCACCAGAATCCTACTGCACCAAATCCTGCGACCCCTGAAGCAGCTCCACCGCTTCCTCCAGATGTTCTCAGTGTGGCCCAGCAAAAGACACTGGGCACTGTGCTGCAGTTTGTGGTCACACTGGGTCTGTGTCCATATTTAGCTCCTGGTGTAGGGGTGGCCCTGGGGCTGCGCTCAGCTTTCGGGGCAGCAGTGGAGGGGGCAGTCCGACACGATGTGGCCCCTGCAGGGGAACGGCGTTTACTTAACACCACTAATGTGCTTCTGGAGGTGTCTGCACTGTCATCACTAGCAACACCTGTGTTTACACGCCATTTAGGTGACATCATGGCAGCTCTGTGTCAGTTAGCATATCGACCCCAGCGCCCTGAAGGAGATGGTACAAAGAGCAATAAGGTAAAAATACACAAATATTTAATCCTTTTTTTGACCACTTTATCCTATAGTCTCACTTTAGGTCTGGGGTTTCTAAAACCATGGAAAATCTGGATTTATCAGGGAAATTTAAAATTGTTCCAAGACTGGAGAACAGTAATGAAAAATGTTAATTTTAATAGTTTTAGTTAACCCTGAATTAGAAATATATATCAATGAACAACTTATAAAACTTAAAAGAAAGTTAGAAATGTTGACTTGGCAGCTAACTGAAATAAGTTTGTTAAAGTACTAAAATGACTAAAACCCAAAAATATAAATAGTAACTATTTAGCTAAAAACTAAACCAAAAATAAAATAAAACTATCTCAATTCTTTTTGTTAATTGAAATAAAGATTAATATAAAAATACAAATATTAGATGAAAAACTGAAATGGAAATGAGAAATGCTGCATTGGCAACTAATTAAATTAAAGAAATTTAAGTTGAAGTACTAAAATTAATAACTAAAATTATTACAAAACTAAAACTGAAATAAATATAAAGGCTATAGAGAAATAAAATGAGAAAAGGAAACGAACTAAACTTAAAATATAAAAATGAAAGCTAATTCAAAATATAAATAAATACTATAATAGTATATGAATATTACTAAAATAACTTATTATAATAACTAAATTATATTTAGAAAATTATAAAAATATAATTTTAAAAAATCTTATGCTATAAGAATGATAGGAAAACTCATTGGTATGATATCAAAATTCAAAAAGTAGGTTTGCAAATCCTGTAGGTCACTCTTTCATGTTTCATGATGGCCAAAGCTAAATGTTTTAACAATTTCGGCCTTGCTTATCTACCACAGGGGTTAACGGTAGAGGAGCGCAAGTCCTGCAAAGAAGCACTCCACAATCTTCTTGGGAAAGTGTATCAGCCAATCGTCATCAAAGAGCTGCTTGTTCTGCAAGGGGGTCCTAAACAGGTGTGTTTTGCCCACTATCTTCCTGTATTCTTTTCTGATGTGTTAGTGTTTGTGTGACTTGATGGAGGCATGTCATGTGTAATCTGTGATTTGCTGTAGGCATCATCAGGTTCCAGAGGTGGAGGCAAGGCTCTAACTCAAGCTCCCGCGTGGATGAGACGACTGTGCGGACAGTTGCTTTCTGACAGGTTAATGCAACCACAAGGCGTCCAGGCAGTGGTGAGGGCCATCCTAGAGGGGACCGGAGGTAAGGCTGAATTGAAGAGATCAGATGGCAAATAAGTTTTTAGTAAATTTCAGGAATTTTTTTGTTTGCTTTATTTGCTATTATTAATTTAAATGATTAATAAGAACATTATGCCAGCCATTTATTTTGTTACTGACCTCAAAACTTGTTTCTACACTCGTTCAGTGATGCAACCCAAATATAGTATATTTACTAAAAAATGGTTAAAAATAATAAATTTTTTAAAACATTTAAAATGTCTATAAATACACTTTTATTTACTTTTTTAATCATTTATGACTGTTACACATAATTGGTAATCTATTTGTCCTTTATACCTTATGCATGATTATAAATACATTTGCAAATACATTGCCACCGGTGTTCCTGCTCTCATTTTTTTGTTGTCCACAAATTTTAATGAAATGCAATATCCTGGAACTGTGTCCTGTCTCTTCCGACAATTACCTCCAGGGTAGATGCCTGGGTTAGAATGGATAGACCTAAAAATAGGAGACATGGCAATGAGTGTGTTTTGCATATTCTGTAAACAGCACAGTGTCAGCAGATTCAGCCAAGTTATGGAATCATAATTTTTTGAATGGTGGTGGAAAACATGTATATTTTCATCCAGTACATGACTAAAAATTCCCAATGTGTTTCCAGTGGATTTATCATGTGATTTGATGTGGTTTTCTTTTTTTGCCCGTGTTTCACATTTCTGACCAGCAGGTGGCGACTCTGACTGGAGGAAATGTGATGCTGTGGCCAAGATCCTTGCCGCCTGTCCTCAACAGTCCCTCTCTGCTGAGAGTTATTACAGTCAAGTGTGTCCACAGGTAGTGCATTATTGCCATAAAAGTGATTTAAAGTTTTGTTTGGTTTGCAAAACATAGTAATAGTCATATAATAACAATGTATTGTTATCAGTTTCCTAAAAATCTATGCAGATCGTCTAAGATTGACTCTAATTATGGTATGTAACGTCACTGGATTTAGGTTGTTGAGCTTCTGCATTTTAAAGACAAGCTGACTGCACAGCAGTTCCAGAGAGTGGCCACCAGGGCGGCACTCATCATGGTCCAAGATCGGCCTGAATTTGCACGGCGATTCCTGCTCTTTCCTCTTCTCTCCCCTCTTCACCACTGTGCAGAGGGAACTGGTTAGTATTTGTGTTAGGAGACTGGTTAAGCATTCTTTAGTGGCTGATTGATATAGGTTGTTGTGTTCTGACTGAGTGATAAAGCTGCATCAAGTTGCTAATGTTTGTCTCAGTACACAGGCCTAAAATAAATGCAAAGCATGTAGTCTTTTGAGCACTATAAAATTAACTGATAAGCTTTTGCAGGAGATGACCTATCCCAGGATGTAGTGCAGGAGTGGGAGCTGACTCGCTGTATTGAGGATGTATATAAAGTAAGCAAAGCATTCTGTATTGCTTAAGTACGATATCATCAATTATATTAAGTAAAAACAATGAAACTGCAATATCATCATTTACATAAGAGTGGTGTTTCATTCTGGTCAGATTTGTGTGGTGGGTAACAGTCCATCAGAAGTGCTGCTGAAAGCTCTAGCAGATGTCATCTCAACACTGTTCAGTCTCTTTTGCTTCACCAAACAGAATGTATCTCATTTACGGTCAGTGCGCATTCTGAATTTATGGCTGAAGTATTTATAAAACATTATATGTTTGGACTAAAAGTGGTTGTTCCTTATAGCACATCATGTCAGGAGATCCTGATATGGTTTCTGTCTCACTCAGAGCACTCGATTGCTCTTTCGCAGCTGAAACGTCTGTGTGGACTGCTGGGAGAAGTGAGTGGAGTCAGACACAGCTTTCAGTTCTCGCCTGGCAGTGAAGGAGGGGCCAGACTTACAGTCAGAGAACCTATCAGGTATTATTAACTGAGAATCCAACAACAATTATGTACTGTTTTGTGGAGAATTGTAATATATGAGTCAGGCTACCTCGATTAGCTAGATGCCTCTTTTGTTAACTCCAAAATAAACAGAGAGCTTTGAAACGAACAATGCATGTTTTTAAATGCTTAGTGATGAATTTGGATTTCAGTAACTTTGTGTGCATCTTATTTGCTTTCTTTAAATTAAGCATGAATTATAGGATATCAGTAAAAATTCAACCATCAGCTACCCTGAATTACCCTTTCCAAAATGTGGGCTTAGCAAGTTTTTAAAACTTCTGTAATATGCATAATTCTTTCATGCACCAGATCAGCATATTAGAATATTTTCTGAAGGAATTTGTGACACTGAAGACTGGAGTATTGAAAATACAGCTTTGCCATCACAGAAATAAATTATATTTTCAAATATAATTCACAATATTTTTATTGTATTTTTGATTAAATAAATGCTGCGTTGATGAGCATAAGAAAGCTTTGAATGGCAGTGTATGTAGCAAAGCTTATCAAATCATTATCATTACCTGTCTCTCTTTCTGTGCGTCTTGGCAGTGATGAAGAAGACGCCCTGTATGAGAAGGTCTCTGGTGAGCAGTGGAGAGTGCAGTGTCTGGTGCAGTTATTTGGAGAGATGAAGGACAGTGACCTGCCTGGAGAGTTTTTTCTACTGCTGCTGCAGGTGCTGACCCCTTGGTTTCCAATGTAGCTCAACATTTGTAACTGCTGCTCCAAACTATAACACATTAGACAAACTAAAGCTGTTTTTTATGACTCTAAAGCAAAAATTGGGGCTTCAAGAATGCCTCAAAATGTAGACATTTTCTAGGAAACAGTATCTGCTTCCTTAAAGATTTGGAATTTTCATTTTCAGAGTTCTCTAAATAAACTGACTTTTGTGGATGCTGTGAAAGTGGTTTGAATTTGAAAGTGGATGCTGAGATCACCAGATATTTTTTTTAGCATGCTACACTGTGGTGAAACCTCATTCAACATCTGATATGCCTGTTTCGTGCTGTTTCTAGGATTTAACTGCTGTGGCTGCTGAGCAGGAGGAGGTTGAGCAGGAAGTGGACACCTCACCTATGACCCTGCTGGAGTTAGAGCAGCACCTGCTGGGGCGTGTGAGTGGACATGGACAGAGACTGGCTCTACTGCAGGTGTTGGCCATCATGTGTGAAGGTCTTCCATACACACAGCTGCTCCGCAAGCCCACTCAGGTGTGATATAGAAGAGATTGTGCAAACAATGTTATTTAAGCATATGAAACGATTCCCTCTCTTCTCTTCCTTTTAAAATCTTTTAAGCTGTTTTATCATTTTGTTTTTTCTTATTCGATTGAGGTTTTAATGGGGGAAACATGGGCCATCTAAAAATAGAGCACATGATTTCCTGGCCAGATCTGTTCCACTTAACTCACAACAATGAATATCTTCGCTGAGGGTTATTTAGGACACCAGTATGAGACTCTCTTGGCACAGTTTTGCTATTTCATCAGTTGTGCTACTTTATGTAGTGATACTAAGAGAAGGTGTGACATTTATATGCCAGCAATACATTGCTCTTTCTGCATACAGGTGGTTGGGTTCATAGTATCCATGCTGCAGAGGGCATGTGTTAGTCTGGAGCGTGGCACTGACAGCCCAGTCGAGAGTCAGACTCTCAGTATGGGAATGGGGCTTGTGGCCACTCTACTTTCTGGAGCTGCTGAGGTAGTGTATTATTATACATTTTGCTGCTGCCCTTTGCTTACTCTACTGTGAGAATTTTCCTAGAAAAAAGCAGTTTGCTGCATTTTTGAAGAGCTGACATCTTGCAGTTTAATTCTGCATTTGTGACCCCGGACCACAAAACCAGTCTTAAGTTGCTGGGGTTTGTAGCAATAGCCAAAAATACACCGTATGGGTCAAAATTATTAGTATATTAAGTAAAGATCATATTCCATGAAGATATTGTGTAAATTTACTACTGTAAATATATCAAAACATCATTTTTGATTAGTAATATGCATTGCTAAGAATTCATTTGGACAACTTTAAAGGCGATTTTCTCAATATTTAAATTTTTTTGCTCCCTCAGATTCCAGATTTTCAAATAGTTGTATCTCAGCCAAATATTGTCCGATCCTAACAAAACATACATCGATGGAAAGCTTATTTGTTCAGCTTTCAGATGATGTATGAATCTCAATTTCGAAAAAATTGGCACTTAAGACTGGTTTTGTGGTCCAGGGTCACATTTAGTCCAGCAGTGTTGCATGCTACACTTAGTCAGAAACTATTGTTAACAAAAAGGTTCTATTTTTGTGTAGTTATTACATATGTAATTTTTATGACTGCATATTAATTGAGTAATTTCATTTGAAAAATGTGAAAATTTGTTTGTCGCACCACAACATTTATTTATTTATTTTTTAAAGAACTGCATAAAATTCGAAAGGTAATTCAAATGGTGAAAAATGTAAAAGAAACACCATACTACTCTATACTTGTAATTATATACTTTATATAGAGTTAATTTGGTGTGATTAATTATTTGAAAAATGCAAAAAAGGCAAAATAATAAATAAATTAAAAATATAATAATAATAATAATAATAATAATAACGATGTTGAATAATATTCATTTGGAGAGGTACCTAGCAACATTGATGTCATAATTAGTAATTAACGAATCGGCATATTATTAAATGAATCTGGTTTAAAAATTGCAATAAATTGACAGTCCAAATTTATGCGCAAATTTCAAACTGAAATCTTGATTTTAAAAATCTTGAAAAAATGGACCCTCTAACACTAGCATTCTCTATTCTTTTCCAATTCTATCTACTTGTTTTCTTTTTATTTATTAAAAATAAATTAATTAATTAATAAAAAAACCTTGCTACGTGTACTGCGTTAGACTAACCAAGACTTGTCATACTAGCATTTACATATTATTGCTCTTTTGTTGGTTTCGATTGCTTCTATTGTCCTCATTTGTAAGTCACTTTGAATAAAAACATCTGCTAAATGACTAAATGTAAATGATGTTGGAAAAAAATGTTTGTGGACCTTTTATGTATTATTTATTACCAATTTGTACCTGTGTATATCTTCTTTCAGCTCACTGCAGATGATTATTTGTCAATGGGTGAACTGTTGCCCCAACTTGAACAGATTTCCCAGCAGCATCCAGAGCCAGTCATCCAGGAGCTGGCGTCTGATCTGAAAGCCACTATTGCCACACATGGAGCTTATCGCCCTAAAATTGTCCCCAAAACAGCCACCCAGCACAGTCCTGCTCAACCTGCGGGCCACAGTTCAAACTCCCAACCAGCTTGTACACAGTCATCTAGAGTTCTTTCCAGACAACAGGACCACTCACAACCAGTCTCACATCCCAAACATACAACAGACTCTGGTGTAACACCTAAAGTTAAGACAACTGGAGGAATACCCAATTATGGTATTTCTGAACCCTCATCCAGTAAAGCTTTCTCTGAGTGCCTGCTGGAGGCCTGTGACCCGGATGTGCCCACTCGAGCTGTAGCTCTGCGTTCACTGACCCGCTCTGTTAGAGATGGAGACAAAGAGGCATTGCAGAACAAGGACAAACTACTAACAGTAAGTGAGACAGTGTGTATATATATATATATATATAAAACACATATATTCACATTTTCCTGTGACCACACATTTCTATAAATATATAAAATTTATTTATTCCTGTTTACCATTTCCAGTTCATCTATTACCGTTTATTCTAAATGGCTGGTGAATTTTCTTTGCATTTAGTTTATAAAAAATATTTCCTCCTTAGTGTTTTTTTGGGTCATTTTGAGTTCTAGAGTTGTGCTTTGATGCCAGTGATCATTATAGTATCTGATAAACACTTATTCTCCCAGTATGCATTATTCTCTCTGATGCTAAAAGCCAGGTGTCACGTACACATCTCTCTTGGGGTATGCGTAGACTTTTCCCTGGGTGACACTGTTTATATGGGCCAGTGATTTTCAATGTTCCTCTTTCTCCTGTGTGCTGTTTCTGAGGGTGGGTGAGGGTCTAGACCATGTTTTATAAATGAGGTGGGATGTTTGGTGTGTAAAACCTCTAGCTTGAGGGCGCCTGAAGACTCCCATGGGATCTAGTTATGATGAGTGGCTTTGCAGTGTCTCATCTAATATTCTCTGTAATAAGAGCCTCTTCTGTGTCCATTGCTTCATAAATACAAGCAATTCACACATAAGCACGGACACAGGCATCACAACTGTGACAACACCCAGTAATCCAGTAATATATGTGTACCTCCGGGAAGTCGATTAAGTTTTTTTTCCCTTCCCTTTTGATGCATTCATTATGTTTTGGAAATTTATTTGAGTTATTCTTTAATTCTCTCTCAAGTCATACCACTTTACCTCACGTGAACTCATTTAAATCTCTTAAATCCGCAGGCCATAGACATGTTTTAATTTGCATTACTGTAAACGTGCTGAGAGCCGAGCTAATGGCTCCTTGAAAAACTGTCAGCGATAATTAGACGAAGGAATTAATTAACTCTGCCCTAATTCTTTACTCAGCTTTCACTGAATTATTTCAATGTGTTGCAGCTCTTTCTAGAAAACCTGGAACATGAAGACTCCTTTGTGTATCTGTCTGCCATTCAAGGTAATTCATTGATTAGTTTAAGAAAGAAATCAACCTGAATTCCTTAGAAATTCAACAAAATATGACAATCACACCTGCATTTGCCAAAAATTTTTTTACATGTCTATTGATGTTTTTTAGAAATTAATATCAAAATTTGATTTATTTGTAGCTGTGATGGTACATAATAGAACAGCTTGGTTTTGAGTGGTTGAATGACTTTTGTAAATGGAGGCGTAAAGCACAGACATTACATTGACCTGATTTACTTTGCCAACAGAACTCACTGTCAGCTTTACCTCGGCACATTATAATATGTGTTCAGCTCCCACGTTACTCGTTCTTAAGGAATACAGACATTCGGTTAAACCTTTCACTTGTTAAATGACCAGACCTTTGCTTTGCCATAATAAATAGAAAACGCATCCATTTCCTGAGCTCATCAATGTAGTCATTATGGTAGTTCTTATGTTTTATCTGTTAAATCTGAATAGAATTTAATACATACTAAATAACTAATAAAACAATTATTTATATATATATATATATATATATATATATATATATATATATATATATATATACTACCATTATTTTTTGGATATACATTACATTGATCAAAATTGACAAAAGGTTTATGTTGTTACAAAACATTCTATTTCAAATATATGTGGTTCTTTTGAAGGTTCTGTTCATTAAATAATCCTGATAAAATGTATCATGGTTTACACAAATATATTAAGAACATGTTTTTAATATTGATAATAAAAAGACATGTTTGTTGAGCAGAAAATCGGCATATTAGAATGATTTCTGAAGGATCATGTGACACTGGAGTAATGGCTGCTGACTTTAGCTTTGCCATCACAGGAATAAATTATATTTTAAAATATATTAATATAAAACGGTTATTTGTAATTGTAATATTTCATAATATTGCTGTTTTTGCCGTGTTGTGATTAGTTAAATGCAGCCTTAGTGAACATAAGAGACTTCTTTTAAAAATATAAAAAATTCTTCCTCAGACTTTTGAACAATAGCGTATATTGATCAGCAGTTGTGGAGGATTTTCTTTGTATATGTGTCTTTCTCAGAAATTACTGGATCAATCTCAGGTTATTTTAAGAACAGCCTTGGGATTTACAAGAATATTGTTTCTGGGCCAGCAAACAGATTTAGAGTGATCTATTTTGGGTTGATTAGCTAAACCAGCTGTGTTTGGAACCAATATGATTGCACCTCTTGTCCATAAATAGTCATACAGGACCATCTCGACCCTTTTTATCCCTATTGAGGAATAGCTGAGTTAAGGTTTTAATGCTCTGGCAGGCAGCCTGTTGTGGTTTTTATTCATCCAGTCTTAAAGAGGATCTGTCAGACGTTCAGTCTTTTTTCTAAGCTGTTGTTTCGTTTTTCTGTTTCAGGGTTGGCAGTGTTGGCTGACTCTTTTCCTGAACAGATTCTGCAGAGACTGCTGGGAGAGTATCAGACCGGGGCGACTGTCGGTTCCCCCAAAAGGGAGCGCTCCCTAGAGACACGCCTCAAAGTGGGCGAGGTTTTAATGAGAGCCAGCAGGGCCATGGGTGAGCACAGTCACTGTCTGTCTGTAGTCTTTCTTTCTTTCTGTATTTCTTTCAAAACACTTTCTTTTAATAAACATGCTCCATTTCAGGACCTGTTTGTCAGATCTGGGCAGTGCCGTATCCTCAACACAAGTGTGTGGTTATTCATTGTGTCTCGAGATCATTCAGTCTGGGTCTGAGACATGTCGTCTTGGCCCGGCTCCTTAACGCTAACAGACCGAGCTCTGAAAAAGCCCAACAGCTGCTACAGTCCGCTGAAACCGCACAATGAATCTCACAGCTCTGTCACATTCATAGCGCCTTCACACACAGCAGGGGGCATCACACACTTCACTCGCACACTTGAGCTCAATTTACATTTTCAGCCCATGAGTATTATCTAATGGGACACTGATTTCCTGATTTTCCTCTGAAATCCTTATTTTTGTAATAACTAAATATCTAACCACAACATACTGTTTCAAAATGTACACATCCAGTCCGTAATTTAAAAAATCCTTTTCCTGCAGAAGTGTACCTCTGGTTTCTAATTAAACCTGTCACTTAATAAGGGGCTTGGACAGATGGCCTCAGTTAACAAGAAGCACAGGATCAAAGAAGTGTATGGTACACTTTTTCTTGCCGCTTTCTTTTTCCTCCCCTCAGACACTTTATTTTTTTTCTCGTAGATCCCCAGCCCACAATAGCCATTAAAGCTCTTTTAATCTGTTTAGAGGATTGGTCAGCTGAAGAAGTGGACATTCATGTCTGAATAGGGTCCTGGCACATGGGTTCTGGAAGGTTTTGTAATATCTCAAACAGAGCCAGAAAAATCAGCTGTGGATAGCAAGACCCTCTGGACCCACCTGGCAGCCATTTTAATTGCTTTTGTCTTGTTTTATCCTTATTAATTTCCTATAAAGAATGCTAATTCCTCTTACACTAATACCTAATAGTGTGAGGAGGAGGCCTTTTTTTTTTTTTTTTTATCGGAGTCCTTTTCATATAAGCCAAAAAATCCCAGTTTAGTGACTTTGCTCATGCTGTAGGAACGTGCTTTGGACTTTCTCAGACTTTCACACTGAAATGAAGAGATTGGAAGAGGAGTGGCGACTTCAGCTTTGTGTTTGTGTGTGTGTGTTTGATGTGTGTTCAGACTGGAGCTCTCATCCAGTGCACTGTATGTGTGGTATTAGAAAGAATTTGTTTATTTTTTATTATTTAAAGACTGTATGTATTTATATATTGGTAGAAATAAAAAAACAAAAACTTGTCATTAATCTTTTAGGTGATCTTGCTCCACACTATGGCCGCCCTCTGATTGGTGTGTTTCTGAGCGGCACACGAGACGAGGACAGTAGTGTGCGTGCCAGCAGCCTCTCTAATTTGGGTGAACTCTGTCAACTTCTCAACTTTTCCCTCGGACCACTGGCGCAAGAGGTAGTCCCACTCTAGAATTCAAAACCTAATAGTCAAGACAAAGAGTCAAGCTGATGAAAAGCTGATTCTGTGTGTCATTTAGTCTGTAATTAGTTCTTTTTAAGCAGACCCCCAAGGCTGCTTCTAGTCTGATGTCATCGTTCTCTTTACTCTGCACAGCTGTGTGTGTGTGTACACATGTACGTCTCTCTACACATGATTACCACGTCTAGTGCTGAGATCAGGATTTCTGCTAGTGCAGCTGGGTGATAGATGGATGAACCTGAACTGCATCAATTTCACTGATTTGCTCTTTAAAATCAATTTCTTGACTACAAATCTTAATGTAGCAAACGATTACGCATGCTCTAATTTAAAAAAGCACTGTAAATGAAAATGTCCCATTTTTAGAATCTTTACAATTCAAGATGATCACATTTTATTTTTAGAATTTGCAATTTTAAACTGAAAGCGGTGACAATATTTGCATACTGAATTATGTTTGGTTTTCTTTCTTGAATTCATTTGCATTCTAAATTGTGATTGTGATTTTTAAATAGTGACTTAATTTAAAGCCGCCTGTAAAAGTGGCACAGAATGTGTTGATTATGCGTTGTTGATTTTTACACAGCCAACAGAAAAGCGGAAGAAAAATAATGCTTTTCGTTCATTCTTAAAGGGATATAGTTCACCCAAAAATGAAAAGTCATTAATTACTCACCCTCATGTCGTTCTAAACCCGTAAGACCTTTGTTCATCTTTGGAACACAAATTAAGATATTTTTGATGAAATCCGAGAGCTTTCTGACTCTGGATAGACAGCAACAAACTACCACATTCAAGGCCCAGAAAGGTAGTAAGGACATCATTAAATAGTCTATGTGACATCAGTGGTTCAGCCTTAATTTTATGAAGCTACAAGAATACTTTTGTGTGCAAATGTAACAAAAATAACGACTTTATTCACAAAGCGATTCAAAAAATCTCTTAATTTGTGTTCCGAAGATAAATGAAGGTCTTTACGGGTTTGGAATGACATGAGGGTGAGTAATTAATGACAGAATTTTCATTTTTGGGTGAACTATCTTTTTAAAATCTCAAGATTGGTATTTTTACTCTTTTTTTTTTTTTTTTCAGTGGCTGATGCAAATGTGTTTGTGTAGCATTTGTACAGTTCATGATTCAAATGACTTGTGAGCTGGTTAATTTGTTAAATAATTTGTGAAATATACCCAAATAGATCAGAATTTAATCAAATTGATTTGAGAACTTGTGAATCAAGAATCAAATCAATCTGTATGGATACCCAGCCCTAAAGTACAATGCAACTATTTTTATGCAGTAAATCATAAAAGCTTATCTGAGACTTTTAACATTATACTTTTGCTGCCTTGCAAGCATTGATATTTCCTTTAGGAAATGCAGATCTAGTATTCTTTAAAACTTGTGCCAATATATGAAATGTTTGACTGCTTTGCACAGTTGGAAAGCAGTTTGTTTATTTTTTCAGAGCTTGTACATACGGTTGTTGAGAAAATCTACTGTAAGCGGCTGAGCTGCAGCAGTGGTCTAGAGATCTTCATGAATAAGCATCTCTGTCAGTGTGACTAACTGGGCTGCTTATTCATGAAAGAGCCCGTCTGCAACAGGCTGTTCTCCACCGTCTTGATGATTAGCCTTCTGCAAACCCGTGTGCATGTGTTTAGACCTCAATCGACCCTCTGCATTGACATTAAGATCAACTAGTACAGCATTGCAGATCTTTGCGGCCTGTGTACGTCCTTTGTATTTGACCTCTGTTTGTGTGCTGGTTCCTGCAGCTGAGCACGTGTCTCACCGCCCTGATAAAGACGGACAAAGAAGCAGAGGTTCGAAGAGCTGCGGTCCACGTCATTACTCTTGTTCTTAGGGGCCTTAGTGATAAAACCACTCAGGTGAGTGTATTTGTGATCAGTTAATCATGAAATTTTGTGATTTGTGCAGTTGCTAGTATTAAAGGAATATAAAAGGCTTTTTGTATGCATATATTTTTTAAGTACAAGAACATTGAAAAAAGTTGGAAGGTAGTGTAACTTTACTCATGCTAATTACACCTGTGTAATTATGTAATTTATTTAACATTTATTTGGGTTCTGTATGATTGCTTTATTGATTTTCTTTCTTTTTTTTTATTAAATTAAAAAAAAAAACAGACAACATATTCAACAACATGTTTTTAACTTGGAATATTCCTTTAAAGGTGTAAAATCCCATCTCTGAGTTCAAATCATTAATGTGCAAAGACATCCACTTTTTTCAGAATAATTCTGAAAACAGAAAGACATTCTTTGAGTTTACAGAATATGTCTTGTTTGTGAGGTTATAGAGTAGGTTGTTAGGTCTGTCGATCTGGTGTCATCAGATCAACACGTGTTTAGTGGGAGGAATTCTTCCAGCATCTGGACTGATGAACAGCAGCTGTAATTTTCTGCTCTCTTATTTAGAGGTCACCTGCTGTAAGACAACCAATGCTCTGTCTAATCATTACTATCAGCAGACACCCTTGTTCCCACGGCCCTGATCACTTTCCCAAAGATGGCTTTCATTTTGGATAATAGCTCCTACAGGTCATTTGGTACATGATGAGTAAAATGAATACATCTAAGCCATAGGAATTTTATTTATTTTTTTACTTTTTTCAGAAGAAAAGGTTGTCCTTGGTCATACAAAAATTGTCCCTGCTATGTAAGAGTGTTGTTGCAAAGACGTAGTTGAAAAGTATTGATGTCCATAACATGAACTGTTCAGGATGAGGTAATAAAATTGAACTTGCAGGGTTAGAAGTTTGCTTTGAACCCTTTTATAAAGTATTATGTATCACAAGTTTAGAGTTAGAGCTGTAACTGTATTAACCAATCAGAGCTGTGTAACCGTACTTGGAGTCTCTGATCCATTGGACTATTAGCAACCATCTTTAACAGATGTTTAGCCTGTTGTAAGATCATATAAATCACACCACTGACTGACTTCAACGTTTTATTGATGATAAATGTTTTTGTTTTTTGATGTTGTCAGCAGACTTGGCAGTTAATTGCCATTCAAACTTTACAGACTACAGTTCTGTTCTTCCATAATGCAGTGTGATAATCATATTCTAGTTAACTTATTTAAATATATTTTGTGTAGTGTAATGAGGTATGAATCACAAGAATGCCATAGGAGATATGAAAGGGAGATATTTGATCTTTGATACCGCTTATGTTAAACATAATTTTCCTCTAATGGAATGATTTTAAACCTTGATAATTTTATCCAAGTTGTCAGATTTGTCCAGCTTTATTATTGTTTGAGAAAATTAAAACTAACTCTAAATGAACCCAAATAAATAATAAGTAAACAATTACTTACTTTAAATAATTACATTTTAACAAAGTCAAAACAAAACAAAAAAATATAATACAAATAATACAATTAAATTCAGAAAATATATATGTATTTTTCAAATTGTTTTATAAAAAAAATATATTTTTTTTTAAAAGTAGCAACGCTTCGGTCCAAGACCTTCATCAGGCAAACGTTTAAAAAAAAAAAAACTGTGTGCAGATCTTTTTTTCCATTTTTTTTTTTTTTTTTGATGATACCCCTTGATCTTGCACCTGGCCAAGATATTTTCGGATATGCGTACTTTTACCCTTATTTTAAATTTTGTTTTATACAAAATTATATGTTTTATTTTTTTTGCAATAACATTCCTCTAGATAAGTATTTATTGAATTTAGTTGGTAGGTTGACACACAAAATGTGTCAGGCTGCTAAATCTTCATCTACTTTGCCCTTTTACTACTTGACTTTGCAGCGCATGAAATTTTTTGGGGGGTTTCTCCACATAAAACGCATCTTAAACTCCCACTATGCACACACATGAACTGATCCCAGTGACCTCAGAGCCGACTGAACTGGTCACTGCTGCTGCAAATGACCTTTTGATACTTTTGAGACCCTGATTTACAGCTCCATTGTCCACCCTAGTTAGTACCCTGAGTCTTGAAATATTTGCACATGCACTTTATAGGACAGGATTTACCAGACAGGCTCAGGCGGTTGTGTCCCTTGCATGCACCTTGGCATTGGCCTGGGTGCAAAGTCATATTGGTCATCACCGTCTGTTGGGTTTCCCAGGATGCAGCTTCACAAAGGTCCTTCTGGTATGAGGAACGGTTATTACTTGGTACAGCTGTTGCAGTAAGTAATGAGATGGCTCGTCCAGGTAAACCATAAGTCACAACGCCTGGTGTCCTTTTAGTGTGAAGTTAAAACAGCTGACTGCTCACAAAAGCACTCTCCTGCTGTGAAGAATAAGGTCAAGAGACCATCTGCCTCATGAGACACATACTGTACTTCTTCGTTTGTTCTTTTTCCCACATTGAGTTGTACAGTAAAACAGTACATCTGCTTACTAAGTGTTTTTCTCTCCCCTTCTGCTTTTTCAGGTTCTTGAGGATGTTTTATTGGAGCTGTATCGGGCTCTGAAGAGGGTGGTGCGGTCGGATCCAGATGAGGTGGCCGTACTCCACGCTCAACTTGCTCTGGAGGAGCTGGATGATGTCATGAAGAGGTTCATCTTCCCTCAGCAGAAACTTGAGAAAAAGATTGTGGTACTTCCTTGAAAGCGCTCGAGGACTTACATAGCCTTGTTATAGACAGAGGATTTTGTCTTGGATTTCCACCATCCATTAAATTTATACTAGTAGTAATTCAAAGATTTATACATTTCAGGGTTTTTCTTTCTTATAATCATTTTTCACAGCTATATTTTTATACCCAAGCCAAAAAAAACTGTCTTAGCATTGATAAACTAGCATTGTGGCTTTTGTTATGTGGTACACTGAGGTTAGAGGGCACCACAAGCTATATATCTGTGTAAAGAGCTCTGCGCTTGCTGGTTTTCTCTCTATACTGCACTGGTGATAAAATGCCTGTTTGCTTTTTATCGAATGTTTGTGGAACATATAAAGATGGCTAGGTCATGACATCATTGTGAGATACGACAGGGCAATTAGTCATTCTCCTAAATTTTCCCCCTCTGCACAATACTGAAACTTTTTGTTTTGTTAACCGTCTCTATGGCTGCCTGACCTCTTGGGTCTGCACCAAAGCAGAGCTGGTTAAATACCATATAAATACAAATTTTAGCATTTATGCTAACTCAAAATGTTTGTTTGGTCATGAGGTGCCTCTGGAATAAAATAAAAGTGCTTATTTTTCCAAATATTGTCTAATGTGTTTATATTATTCTGTCATTAACGGTTTCTTTTTCCCTTTGCTAGGACTGTTTTAAAGTCAGTGTAAGCACACTTGAATCTTTTGAAGTCCATGGATATCAAAACTGATTGGTAACAAACATTCTTTAAAATGTTTTTTGTGTGTGTTTCACAGAATTCAGTCATACAGGTTTGGAACAACATGGAAGTGAGTATATGATGGCAGAATATTTATGTTTGAGTAAACTATCCCTTTAAGTATTTCTGAGTGAAGCAGGAAACAATGTAGGACAGGAATTTTGGGGGCGTTCAATAACAATGGAGCCAGACTGAATGAGAGTTAGCTAAAACAATGCCTAAATGCTGCAGTTATTACATTTTGAAAAAAAAATAAAAATGCACAGATGAAACATTCACAAGACCAGTAACGCTCTTTTAGAAAGTAAAAATTTAGTAGACATCTAAAGGCCAATTTAGATTTCATGTTGACCATGTTTACGTTAACAATGCATTTTCTGTGTTCAGAAACTTAGAGAATAAGGAGAAACCGGGATAGATATCATTCCTAAACATTTGAATAACAATCAAAACAAAAAATCAGAGGTAGATTGTTAAACTTTGTGTCCCCTTTTTTTTTTTTTTTTTTTTGACTGTGTGTAGCACCTACAGCTCTGCAGATACTTCCGAAGGATGCCAACAATTGGAAGTATCCTTGATCGTTTTAGTCCAGTTTTAACATTTTATTTTGGATTGTTTTGTGACTTTGCATTAAAAACCAGATCAGAGTTTATTCACTGTTTTTATTAAACACAAAGAGGAAAAAGACATGTTTTGGGCCTTCTTCAGTGTGATACAGTAAACTACCATGTTGAATTGCATTATTTTGTGATTCTGTCACAATGCAATGCAGGCTTTGCGAAAGGCAGTTATTGATGGATAGAGCAGTTACTCTATGTATTGGTGTAAATTATATTACACCTGGCAGTAAATTTCAGCTGTCTGCAAAGCATGGCAAAGTAGGGATGCTCAGTTTGCCTGTAATATAAAGCTTATATTGCAGCCTTAAAGGCAAAATAGCAAAAATGAACAGCCTGTTTAATTCTAAGAGTCAGAGAGAATGGATTTTGTCCACGTTTTGATAAGTCAACTTTTTTTGTTTTGTTTATTGCACTTGTATTTAAAGCCATATTCAGAATGTGTTGGCTAATATAATGGCTGTGTAATGTTCAGCTGCCCGGTTGGAAGTCGTAAACTTTGTCTTCGTGTTTCTGCAAAGAAACCTCACAGGCTCTTGAGGTGTCTCTTATAATTGCATCTCTGGTTAGGATCCAAAGACGTTTCCACAGTAAGGGGTAAATCAGTGACGCCGCTGCACAGCACTGAAGCCAGGCCGATGGAGAGTCACACTTTCACCTTCCTTCCCCACAGCCGCCATAATAACCTTCCCACAACTGCTACTCAGCCATGAAAGAGCCATTACGTTAATTACTCCTCCTGCCACGCAGCAGAGTCGGAAAGAGAAAGGGCGTGAGCGTGTTTTACCTGGCCGGTGAATTTCGGGGGGACCGTTTCGAAAACAGAGCAAGTTTTCATTGGGTGCCGGAGGAAGACACAACTGAGATTGGAATGTTTGGAGATGCCGTGGATATTGATTATGTCCGATCTTGCTGCAGTCTATCTTTCTCTTCCTTCTCTCGCAGATCTCTTCATCAGCCGGTGTTGGACCTGCAGGCTGCCAGCAGGAGGGGTGCAGGGAGGGGTGATAGATAAATAAATAACCCAATAAAGGATGCATTGAGAGGGTGTGTGTGTAGCCAAGAGAAGAGGGTGCCTGCTCAAACAGTCCCGAGTCTTGTTGAAGGTTGGCTGCACTGCAGAGCAGGGGGAAAATCACAGAGAAGGGACCTTGAAGGATTTCGGGCTGCACTGCAGAACGATGCCACTGCAGTACAGCACCGACACAGAGGCATGAGGTCCACCAGCGGACCCCCAGCCTCCTCGCACCAGGTGAGAACTTAATTCACAGCTGATAGCAGAGGCCTTCATGCCTCGGGAGGAGAGGGAGGGAGAGACACAAAAAGAAGGGGAGGGAAGCAGAGGAGGCGGAGGGTAATGGTGCTGTATTTTTGGAAAAGGGATCTCCTGAATTAAGTGTGGCTGGAATAAAGATGTAGTGTGAGCAGGAGGCTGAACAAGGACGGTGCTGTGCTCCACTGTGGTGGAGAGGAGCGGAGCAGACGCCTGGCAGACACACACTCGCACACACACCGGCTCAGAGAGACTGAGAGAGAAAGAGAGAGAGCCCACCGTCACAGCTGTGGGGCTGGGAAGGTAAGAGACGTTTAATTCAACTTGAGTTTCATCTTGTGTCTGTATGTATTGTGGGAGTGGATGAAAAATGAAAGCATGCAGCTTGAGAGCTCTGTCATGTGTTCATTGTGTGGTTTTATGTGTGTGTGATACTAAAATTGAGAGAGAGTCAAAGCATGGAGTTTTTGGTTGGGTGGGTAGGTGTGTTTTTGCACAAATAGGCTACTGTAAGCTTGTGTTTGTACGAGGTACTAAAAAAATCACTGCTGCATTAAATAACTTGCAACAAATGGTTATGGATAGCTTTTAGTATTGAACTTGAGAGAATGTGTGGGATTTTTAAGATCTCATATGTGTGTTTTTAGTAATTAGAAACTTAGTTCTAGTGGAATAAGGCCCTCTGTTTCTTGGCACCCTTATTAGTGAGTAAATAAGTGGGCAGCAGGACAGGGTAAAACAGGAAAGCTTCAGAATTTGTGTTTTAAGGGTTGTTGCCCGATTAAGGAAATTGACGTCTGTTTAGCTTTCCATGCCATCATACAGTACATTGACAACACAAGGTTTCTGGTTAGAGTTTTGAAAAATGCTTCTGGAGTTTGTCCAGTTTGTTTGGGACCAGAATAATGAGCAAATATTCAAGATTCACCCCAGCACATAATTTAAAAAAAGACTTGGTAAATATTACATGTGAGTTCAATGCGTTCAACATGCAAATCTGATGTGTTTTATTAAGTTTGATTTAACATTATTTGCTGGGATAATGTGCAGAATCATTTTAATCCTGTTAAATATTTGTATGTAATAGAATGTGAACATTAAATGATTAAAACATGAGTAATACATGACTCTGGGTGTTTTGGATGTTGGATGTGAGAGGATAGGTGCCCCCTAGTGTTTTATTTTATTG
Organism: Onychostoma macrolepis; assembly: GCF_012432095.1. Lineage (NCBI taxonomy): Eukaryota > Metazoa > Chordata > Actinopteri > Cypriniformes > Cyprinidae > Onychostoma > Onychostoma macrolepis. Next base: position 10,516,701 of record NC_081172.1, on the reverse strand, counting down.
TTTTCTATTATTTCTACACTTTTCTCTAAAGCTCTCAAATTTAAATGTTATCTTTATTAGTTTCAGTGACAAATAAGGAGAAATTATTTAAAAGTCCTGTTAAAAAATGTGCCAAATGTAATTTAGAAATGTATTTTTTTTTGTTTACATGGTGGTTGCCTTTTTGTCACGTGACAAAACAGCTTGCCACATTCACTTTGATTTGTCATATGAACGTTTTTAAAATATCAATAACATATTTATTAAAATATTATGAAACATTAACGAATGTTAACAATATTAACTTTTTTTTATATAAATATTTTTGAATGTCTTTTTTGAATTTAAAAAGTATCCGAATTGAATTAATCAAAATTTAAGAAACTGAAGCCATGTTTATCATAAAAGAAATGTATTCAAGTCATTTACATTTGTTAAATGAATTATATTTTTAATGTATTTTTGAATAACTTAATAGATCCAGGGCAAAAAAAAAAAAAAAAAAAAACATAACATCGCTGACCCATTACCAATATAGCAAGCCAAGACATATCATTGAATAGCTATGACATATGACTGTGGTGTGGAGAATGCTGTTTAAAAAGTTTAAACGTATTCTGTATCTGACAGTCTCATTTGTTCATTATTTCAATTGTAATGCACATTAATTCAATGTATTGGCACATTCTCAATTTACCCAAACACATCATGCTCTCCCTTCCAGCCATTCATCTCACTTCCTCTCACCTGCTGCCCTCCCTCTTCAGTCCTGGTGATTCCCAGCCCCCCTTCATTCCTCTCCCACCTCCTCCCTTTGTCAGTGTCCTGTCTCGCATCCAAAGTCCTCATTCTATCTGGACCACACCTGAGAATACAGACTATCTCAGGGCAAGAAGCTTCGGCTGGTCACCCCCATACCAACCTGCAATGCACCTGTGATCCTGTCTGCTTCTGTCAGGGCTGAGAATGCATGATTACCCATGATCATCCCCAGCATTACTCACAAGAGAAACAGACCTGAAAACAACGTCCTGCAGCTTATGGAATATAATAGATTTATTGAAGGCATAACTAAGGATCTGAGATAATTGAGCTCACATGGACTGATCTCCACCTGGGCTGTGAATATTTCATCATGACAACAGTGAGTAACCATTGACCTCTGACCTCTTATATTTGCCGAAAATTAAGATGATTAATTTTCAGTCGTTATATACAGGCATACACTGTGACATACAGGGGTTATGCAGAATGCAATGCAGCAAATAAACGCATTTGCCACTAATCTTGGTTGCTCATCCTGAGTTGATGTAACAATCCTAGTGATCAAAGGCTGTAGTTTGAACACCTTTCATCACACATATGGTTGTGGGTTTGTTTCTAGTGTTTGGAGACTGAGTGATGGTTTGTGTCTTGTTTGACATAGGGCTCTTCTTCACACCCATCCCTCTGAGAGAACAAGCCTCCGGAGGAAGATTCCCTCTAATTAGGGTCAAACATACCACTCTGTATCTGCCTGCTGTCTCTATCTGACCCTCAGGGTCTATACGGTCTGTCTTTGTTCACATCATAGGAAAATGTATAGGACAAGATGAGAAGGGGATAAATCCATTATAGCGCAAAAGCAATATTTGGGATTTTTGTCTGTTAAAGATAAACCCAAATTGCTAATGTGAAAGGATCAGTTATGTGTTTCTTGGAGTTATATGACGTAAAACAGCTAAGTACTGCGCTGGCGCAGCTGTAAATAACTGTGGGAACAGTCAGTTACTGTGGAGGAAAAATCAACAGCCACTTCAGTGGAAGTCAACGTTATTTCTGCCGCTCTTCTCCATTGCGGTGGCTGTTATGATATAAGGGCACTGAGTGAAGCAGCTCTTTCTTTCATGAAACGGGGAGCAGGAGGCAATTGAATGAATGAAAGGGGGGGATTGTTCCCTCGTCTGGGTGCCACTGATTACCTGCCAAACTCAGCCTAGCCTTTAATTAAAGTCATTAACCTGAGAGAATGAGGGAAAAAAGTGAGAGACAAAGAGAAAATAGAGAGAGAGAGAGAGAGAGAGAGAGTGAGAGTGACTGAGAGAGAGTTTCACATGGAGTTTGTAGTATTGTCACAATGTCAGTTGTTGCCAAGTTTTTTTAAATCCATTCAACATTTTAATCGTTCTAATAATCTGTGAATTTCACAAAGCCTGTCAAATAAATGCATTTATTTATTAATAAATAAATAAAGGTATACATCATGGTAGTATTTGATTGTACAATTTATTGAAAAAAATGTTTATATGAGATGATTTTCATATAACATGTAGTGATAAAATATTATTATTTAATAATTGGGAATAATTACATTAGGAATTACAAACAAACTCAAAAGTACAACATTACATAAATGCATCAGATTAAGTTTGAAAAAGTTTGTGTGTATATATATCATTTTTTTTTATACTGGGGTACTCGTGTCATCATGAGATTCACTCTAATTTGAAATAATTAATTATGTTATGTCATTATGTTCATTATGTTATCTTTTTTTCTCTTTTCAGATGCCCTCTCGCTTTGGCACTACGTTGCGGATCTTCATCACCACTCTATTCGCGGCAGTGGTGCTTTTCGCTATCCTACTGGCTTATGTGACAGGTTACCAGTTCATCCACACCGAGCAGCACCACCTGTCTTTTGGCTTGTACGGTGCCTTTCTGTCCCTCCACCTCCTCCTGCAAAGCCTCTTCGCCTACCTGGAGCACCGGCAAATGCGTGGCCCCTCCAGACCCCAGCACCTGCGGCGCACTGTGGCCCTCTGCATCGCAGCCTATCAGGAGGATCCGGACTACCTTCGCAAGTGTCTTCGGAGCATTCGCCGCATTTCTTTTCCCGGGCTTAAAGTAGTGCTGGTGGTGGATGGGAATAGGCAGGAGGATGGCTACATGATGGACATCTTCCAGGAAGTGATGGGGGGAGTGGAGCAGACAGGCTGTGTGGTGTGGAAGGGGAATTACCATTGCGACGGGGATGGGGGAGGAGGGAAAGGCGTGTTGCATGCCGAGGAGGCTGCACGGGTGGCCAGGGTGGTGCGAAGCTGCCGTTATTCCTGCATCATGCAAGAGTGGGGTGGCAAGAGGGAGGTCATGTATACAGCCTTCAAAGCACTGGGAGATACTGTGGATTACATACAGGTAGGTCTTGACCCCACAAAAACCTAAAATGTAATAAAACGTAAAGAATCCTCCCTGAATAAATGTTCACACAATAATACAACTAAAATAATAGGAATAAAGAACATCCATTCCAGACATGCTTGCTTGTTGCTCTCAGAAGGGCGAATGACTTGGGGCCAGATTTACAAACGCCAGCGCAAACCGTCTTTTGGCATTAACATAGTACTGTCAAGATTTACTAAAGACGCGCAGTGAAGAATTAGCACTGAGAAGGCATGGACAATTATTTTTGCGCCTGACCTTATTGAATATGCATTTGTAGGAGTTTCCCTTTCAGATGCAAAATTTATGGGAGTATTAATGAATCATGCAACACGGTTTATTAACATTTGCGCTCGTCAAATTACTGGTATTTTCGCCATTATTTAACGCCTCAAAAAAGCATGTCTTAAACTATTTTGCTGCTGTGTGGCAAGTAGACATCCGCACCTGATGAGCGTCGGCTCTGCTTATTTGCAACTACGCTAATTTGTGCTGCACAGGGTATATTGTGTTGGTCGATATGTAAATGAGATGTTGCGTCTGTGTTCTTTAATTTGCACATTATCAGTAAATCACTTTCAGAAATTTCCATGCCCATTGGCACTGTTTTGGAATTGCACTCCCGTGCTAATTTACATTTTTTAGTAAATCTGGCCCTTAGACTTTCAAAAACATTGGGTTTTAATATTGGTGAGCCAACCATTTACTGTCGCTCTTCATGAGTTCCCTCAATGTCACTGTAATCCGAATCCTTGCAGAACTGAGGTCAAAGATCAGTCTTCTTACCTTCACCTGTAGTCCTGAGCACACCTGTGCTGTCATCAGCCTTTCATTGTTCAACATATGACTGATATCTTTAGAAACAAAGATGACCTTGAAACATCTGTGAGCCAATGTTTGTGGTGCCACTAGTTCTTTGCAACAGTCCTTGCATTGTTCAGACAATCATTGCCAACATCAGCCTCACTTGAAAAAAGGGAAACAGTTGTATATGAGTTGAAGTTGCCGAGAAGTATTCTAAATCATTGTATATACAGTATCTCTTGGTTTTGTTTGCAGGTATGTGATTCAGACACTGTACTTGATCCAGCATGCACCATTGAGATGCTGAAGGTTCTAGAGGAAGATCCAGAAGTGGGTGGGGTTGGAGGAGATGTTCAGGTGAGAAGTTTGCCTATTTTATGTCACTTTCAACAACGGAGACATTTTCCAGCAAGTTTCCTCTTTATAGAACACCTACCAAGAGTTCCATTGTCTCTTTCAGATTCTGAACAAGTACGACTCCTGGATCTCCTTCCTGAGCAGTGTCCGTTACTGGATGGCTTTCAACGTGGAGCGGGCCTGTCAGTCTTACTTCGGATGTGTGCAGTGCATCAGTGGACCTCTGGGAATGTATCGCAACTCTCTCCTCCAGCAGTTCCTGGAGCCCTGGTATCACCAGACCTTCCTAGGAAGCAAGTGCAGCTTCGGAGATGATCGGCACCTCACCAACCGCGTCCTCAGCTTCGGCTACAAAACCAAGTTCACGGCACGCTCACAATGCCAAACCGAGACCCCCACGCAATATCTGCGCTGGCTCAACCAGCAGACTCGCTGGAGCAAGTCTTACTTTCGAGAGTGGCTCTACAATGCCCTTTGGTTCCACAAGCACAGCCTCTGGATGACCTATGAATCTGTGGTCACCGGGTTCTTCCCCTTCTTTCTGGTGGCTACAGTCATCCACCTTTTCTACCGAGGCCGGTTGTGGAACATCTTGCTCTTCTTGCTAACAGTCCAGCTGGTGGGCATAGTGAAAGCCACCTATGCCTGCTTCCTGCGGGGTAGGCTTGTCATGATCTTCATGTCACTGTATTCACTACTTTACATGTCAAGCCTGCTGCCTGCTAAGATCTTTGCTCTGTTGACTATTAACAAAGCAGGTTGGGGAACATCAGGCAGGAAAAAGATAGTGGTAAACCTTATTGGTGCTGTGCCTGTGACCGTGTGGGCAGCCATACTGCTCGGTGGCGTGGTTTACACCATTTACTGTGAGGTTCAAGAGCCCTTTAGTGAGACAGAAAAGGCTCTTCTCATCGCAGGCACCATTCTCTATGCCTGTTACTGGCTTATACTCCTGGTGCTCTACCTGGCCATAGTGGCCAAGCGCTGTAACAAAAGAGAGGAACAGTATCACCTATCCTATGCCGAAGCCTAGCATGGTCTCTCCAAAAGACATGCTCTCTACATGCTGTCAGGGCTCATTTGAAATGGCCCCGTCCTTACCTGGTGCTGCAATCCTGGTTATAATTATGGATCATGTCTAAGTCCAAGAACGTCGGTTGTTAGATGGTTATTTTTTAGCTATGTTAGCTAAGTTGTTAGCTATGGCTACTTGAGAAGTTTTAAACCATGGGGTTTTTATGAGAGCCATAATTTACATAAGCTGAAATCAGGAATGGTGCTTCTCGTGATTTTAAAGCACACAATAAGGAGGCGGCCGGCCAGCCAAGGTGGGAACAAAAAGTTGAGCCAAAGGTTAGTGTAAGAGTGGTAAGTTAATGTAATTAAGCTGACAGACTCATATTAGGTTAATAGTTTATTTTGGTGCTTGGACTTATAACTCTATAGAATGTGAACTGTCGAGCATAGACAGGTGTGTGCCAACACTTGAGGAAACCTGCGTAAGACACTAAGCTCGCCAAACCCAGTCAGTATTTTAATGTCCTTTATCTGACAATCCAGCATAATTCTGTATTTTATCATAGTGGTGCTACCCATACTTTTGTGGGGTAACATGATAGATAGAACCAACAGTATTTAAATGAGAATTTTATGGTTCTCCACAAAGATTTACTACACTGTACATGTTTACAGTTCAAGAATATCAAGTAACATCCAGTTCCAGTGAAAAGGATAATGTCAGGCAACCAAAGAGGATTTTCTGGAGCATCTAGAATGTTTTGTTCCAGCGAGGAAAGATTGATCACCAATTTGTATTCCCATTCTCCTTTTACCATTACATGATAATGTTTTTTTATTATTATTTTCATTATAGGTGGTGACACCAGTGACATAACTAACATGGACAGTGATACTTAAATTATTACATTTTTTCCCCTCAGTCTTGACAACTTCAAAGCATAAACGGTGTTACATTACATGAAAAAGATTTTCCAGTTATACTGCCTGAAACTTTACACATTACACTTTTGTTTACAGACTTTGAATAGCATTTTTAATAGTCATTTTCTATTGAGGTTTATAATTTAATATTTCATTCATGCCTCTCATGTTAAAAATGATCTCAACAGGTAATGAAGCATGTAGACTTGATGATATTTGCTGCTTTTTCTCACCCCAAACTAATTATTGATAAAGTATGTGTTAGCCAATTCTGCATGTTAGCCAGATGTTACAGAGTCTGACCACCTTTGCAAATTCTTACGACCCTTTCCTGTAATACATAAACTTACTATATTATTCCCATTAGTTTAAGATGTTCAGTTAGCTAGAAAGACAAATACAAAAAAAGTGAACTTAAGTAACTTATTTATGGTATGCAAAGTTAGGTGGTTTTAAAGATTACTATATATATGAATCAAAGGTGTACAGTGGGCTGTTTTTCCACCCTCAGCCCACCCATGCAACAATTAGTAGATTTACTTCAGTAGCAGTTCGCTGTGAATGCAAACGCTAACTTTTTCTGCTCCCTTCCCCCCAAAACACACATTAAACTCTGGCAGAGATCTAAACACTGAGGCTAGTGTGCATATGTGTGCAAGTTTAGAGAGAAGCTTTTGCTTGTGCATTACATGTGATAACTGTGTCTTAACAGTGAACTGCTGTGGACTGCAGCGTCCTTTAAGGCTGCAAAAATAAGATGATGACTCTGATGACACAATGCAATTATGAAACCAGAGCTATATCATGTTTACAATCAAACTTGGAATTGCATTGTTCACATTTGTGTGTTTTCAGATTTTATGCAATTCAGTTGTAGACTGGGTGCCAAACTTTTAAGACTGATATGCTCCTCAGGAACATAGTGCGGGGCTTAAAAATTATACTTTGACAAATTGGGTTTAAGCAATATACAAGCGGTAGAAACAGAGCCACATTTACAGTGGGAAAAAAAGTTTTGCTCTGCTGTCTGCCAAACACAGCCAATTAATATGTAGATGATTCATTTTAATTATCAGTAAAAACTAGCTCATACATTTTCGAGTTTATTGTAAAGTAATATATATTTTTGTAATGTAAAATTCAAAGATATTTTAAACATGCAAGAATCCTGACGCATTTTCCTAGGAAACTTTATTTTATGGGAAACATGTTAAGTTATTTTCATAACACTGTACAGATTAGAGAATAATAAATTATTCACAATCCATAATAGAAGAGGTTAAGTGTTTTTAACCAAAATGCACAGTTGTTTTACAGATCGCCACTGGCAGCTTACGTCTACTCACAAAATAAAATATTCAAGTGTTGATGAAACGTCACCATTTAGTCTGTGTGTCACAGCTAACCTGTACTTCCACAATGTACAATACCTAGAAATGGCCATCATGGTCTTTTTAATCTCACATGAACTTTACATATTATGTTTTATGTATTTATGTACATGCATTCTTTAAATTTGTACATTTCCCATGTAATTATTTTTGCAAACACTTGTAACTGATGTTTTGATACAATAAACTTCCATTCAAAAGAGAGCATTTTCTTTCTTTTCTGATTTTCAAATTCACGTTAGGCCTATTACTTACATTACTTAGAATATTTGTATTTTGTTCAATGTTATTGTCAATTACTCATTCCTGACAACAATGCACAAAGATATCAATCCACCATTCAAAACAACATTTATATTCACATTTAGTTACAAATCTAGAATTCTGTGCTGATCAGTCATTCTCTGATATCCGAACATAAGTTATACCTTCTTTGGCACATTAGTGATGATGGGTTTGGGTCGGGTTTTAAAGATGAGCTTCTTTTTGATGAGGGCGAAAACAGTGTAATATGTTGGTTTCTCTTGGTTGGTTTCCATCACTTCCTCTCCATCCTGAGGGAGTCCAGAGTGCTTCATCAGAACAGCAAAGGGCTTCTCCAGTTTGACCTGTTTGCCATAAAGGATGTGATGTCCGACTATTAGCACCGGTAGACCCTTGGAGAGAGGACAAGTCAAGAATTTACCATAGGTAAATAGATTAATATTAGTGTTTTTCCATTTGATATGTTTCCATATTTAGTCCAAACTGCCTTCAAATAGTGTGGAATAAAAAGTACTTCATAATGTACTGCAAAAATACAATTTCTTCTCTTTATTACTGTCTTTATACTAAAGACAAACCTCTTTTGTATAGTGCAGGTCTCCCATCAGATTTCCTGCAAGTCCAGTATTCTGTCTGGACACCATTTCTCCCTGAAGCTCCACCAGCAGCCATTCAGCTGGACCTTCACCAGCTTTACTGCAAAACACACCGAAAACCGTTTTCAACAAGCACTTTTAGATCATGACCTGTAAAAACATAGCTTAAGTCTTCGCACCAACCTCGAGATGACTATTTGAACCATTCCTTCATCTGTTTCCTCTGTGTCAGGATTTACAAATCGCAAAATTCTTCCTGCTCATCTGAAACGTTGACAAAAATAAACAAGTCAAATATTACCTTTACTCCACAACTGACTGTCTACATGAATGCACGGAAATATGCTACATTCATAAATACACTCACTTCTCAGATCCGTTGTTGTGCATGATCATGACAGTAGCCCCTCACAGGTTTCCCGCCAGTGCGAGTTACATTTCAAAATAAAAGTCTCGCTGTGGTGTGAACCAGTAGAGGGCAATCGAGGTTCGTCTGCAAATATTGTGGAGCCAGTGCATTGCGAAAGCCTTTCGTAAAGCTTGCCTTTTTTTTAGGTGTAGTTAATAATTTTAGTTTTTTTTCCCTCAAATTTCGTTAATTGTTTTTGAGGTTTCTGACAAATTAATTCAGACAACTAATACAATAGTCTTGTATATGAATTTTGATACAATTGTTTATTAGAGATTGGAGACTAACGATACAATTAAAGTTCTTACTCTGTCCAGAAAATATAACATACATAAAGTAAAATATATGTCTGTTGTACCCAATATTAGATGTAATGTGAGTTTTCCACTAACTTAAAGATTTTTATGATTCCATATTTTTATAAAGAACAACAGTAAAGCTAAGATGACATTTCTGTCTGAAAAAAAGATAATACATAATAGTTATAGCCTATGACTAATTTTTGTTGTAAGAAGTAGGCCCTATATCTAGTCGATTAGTATGCATATAAATGTATATGTTTTGTAACTGTTTCTTCTTGTTAAAAATCTAATTAAAAAAGATGACTCTCAGGAAAACAAGAGAAAGAAAGGAAAATAAAATGACTCAAGGATACTCAAGAAAACACAACCTAGACAAAAGAAGACATAAACTATTTATATTTCCCAATTATACAACTTACAAATACAGAAAAACTCGATAGCTTTTTCAGTTTGTGATTTCACTCGGCAACGTCACGAAGTTAGAATTTTTGTTTGTTTGTTTTTTTAAAGTAAATTAACAGGTAAATATATAAATATAATATTACTAAAGTATATAAATAAAAAATTATTAACACGAAAACAAACGAAAAAAAACTAAGCTAAATGTAAACAAATGTGAAGCGGTTTCGGGGCAACCACTGCAAACCTCTAATAATGATGATGATGATGATTATTATTATTATTAAACTTATAATTAAACCTATTATTAAGCGTTTTGAAATGTGTGTGTGCGCATGCGTGGCGTTGGCCATGCGGAAAATGACTCGTCAGTGTTGTTGTGGACCTCTGACAGGCACGTGAGCGGTGCTACGTCGTCTATTTAGCAGTCGACATGGCGGCCACAACTCCTCCCAAGGTACAGAGCATGCAGTTTTCTAAGTCAATACACGGTCAAAACGACAAATAGCTCAATTTTACCGGTGTTTTTAGGTGGGTTGAGGCGTAGATATTCTGTTTGACTAGCTTTTTGAGCTGTCGGTGCTGGGAAATAGATGATAGACTGGTCTGATAAACTGCTGTGTTTAGCAACAGTTAGCCTGGCTGCTAACTCCCAAACACCCTGACATACAGCTGATAAAACTGCGAAAAACACGGGTGTCAGAAGAAGCGTTTACGCTGCCAGTTACGGCACGACCGCAATTTTGATCGTATTTGGGCCGTTTAGACAGTAAAATAAAAAAAATCACCGTTGTGTCTGTGCTTAACTAGTGTTGAGTCATGAGCTGCCTGGCAGGTTAATGAAGATCATAATCTAGATCAAAAACATGTTTTGAGTTGCCCGATAGACCAATAGTTTATCATCTGATTCAGGTGAATTCAGTCCATAAGGAAACTAGCTTTCAATATTTCCAATTCTCATAATGAGCTATTTCTTGGCACTACAGAACTTCATCGTTTTCTCGTGTCTGTTATTTATGCATGAGCAAGTACCTTTACCACCAAAATGTTTTGATGGTTGAGTGACTTACCAATTACATCTACCAATACTACACAGATTTAATATGGAAATCTTAACATGAAACTATGTGCAATGCTCAAGTGGTGCAAGTTATTGCAAGGTTGTTTTCCAAGGGTTATTTTTAGTTTTGCAGTGATCAGTTTCATGTTTTTTATTGTAAGGGAGCCTACAAGAACATTCTGTTTGTGTCAGTATGACAGGAGCTTTTTGCTCCTTAAGTTCAAGCCTCAGGCTGCAGACTTACTTGCCTTTTAAGGCACAGGGCGCGGAGTACCATAACAGGATCTTGAAATGTTTGTTTTAGTGACCTATTTAGAGAGAATAATATCTCTGGTCACTGTAAATCAAACTGTATAATGTTCTGGTAACACATACTTTGTTTTTCAGGTGGTGTTTGAACACGAGGGAGTCTTCATTCACTCATCCCCAGATGAATCTGAGGATCAGGATTTAATATCAGGGTTCCTCAGGATTGTTGATAAGGTATGGATTTTGTCAGTTGCTTTATTTCTTGCTATTGACATTATTTAGATTTAATGAGAGTATGGTTTTAGAATTATTATGATTTACCTTAACTGGGTCATTGTGACATACATAAGCTGTTATACCACATTCTTGTGTCATTGTTAGGACAGCTGCTCACGAAACATTTCTTCTTATTATAATCATTCATTTGAATAAAACTGTAAATTTTTTCAAGATTCATTGTTGAATAGAAAGTTCAAAAGAACAACATTTTTGTAATATTAATAGTTCACGAAAAATCATCATTTACTCACCCTCAGTTCCAAACCTATGAGTTTCTATTCCTTTAAGATAGAAATCTGGTGCAACATTTTAAATGTCTTTACTATCACTTCTGATCAATTTAATGCTTCCTTGCTGAAAAAACAACAACTTTTAAAAATGTGTAAATGGTAGTGTATCTGTCTATCAGTATCTCCCAATATCTCTAATATTTTCTTCTTTAAATGTAGGATGGTGAAACCCTTGTGGAATATAAACCACTGGAGGATGCAGATCCCTCAAACATGCTGTGTGCCTGCAAGGTTTGTTAGTTCATTCATAAATTATGCATTTCCTGTTTCATCTGTGAGAGTTTGCATATTAATGTTGACTGTGAGTTCAAATCACTTCTGCAGTTCATCTGTGCTCTGTACTGGTATTTTATGATTCTTCATAGTTCTGGATAAGGATAACCTGATTTTTGTTTGTCTGATTGTGTGAAGGACTCCAGCTCAGTGGTGGAGTGGACTCAGAGTTCAGAAGACAACCCTCACCGTCCTATTGACCATCAGCTGAGCTATGAAACAGAGTGGGACATGATCAATGCTGTTTCATTCCGGAGAAAAGTCCACGCACATGGAGATGGTAAACAGTTGCACTTCTATAGGTCAAATGTGGTTAAAATGCTTTAAAAATCAAAATTGCTGTCACTATGCACTTTACTCAGTACCTAACATGTTTCAGCATGTTATCTTGTGCATCAGTCAGTGAATTATATGTCTGGTACTTTTTTCCTAAACCAGAAGATGGAAATCTGTAACAGTAACCAAGATTATAATTTATTGTCATATTGTCACAGGTGGATCAAACCACACTAATGACCGGAACAAGTGGGCCTTCTCTTTTAATGTGTGTGACCTCAGGTCTATCACAGTCAAATGTGAGGGCTGGTCATACATCACTTTCCGCTTGAAGGATGGCACAGCACTGCCAGCTATTCATTTCCACCAGGGAGGGAGCGCAACATTCCTGGATAGCCTGAGGAAATCAGTTCAGATCAACGAGTAAGTGAAGTGTCAAGGGTTGATTTAGTCTAAATAGGTCAGGCATAATCTGTGACTCAGCTGTAGGCAAATATTGCGTAATATCTATTTCAATATCATTCTATTTATGAATTGTTTGCCAATGCTGTTTTTATTGCAGCATAAGCCCAGTAGAGTGCAGTCATGAGTTACAGACATTTTATAAATGATTTTGAATACATTATAAACAGTGCTGCACAGAACCCACACACTTATTTAATGTATTTCTGTGCACGTTGTGGGGTTAGATCCATGGAATGATTTTAAATTCGGGTTAAATTATTGGAAAAAATACCCTGTTACCAGATTTGGTGCCAGGTTAACTAACCACTTGCGCCAACTTAAACCCTTTTTATTAATGGGAGGAGAGTATTTAAATGAGTCATACAAGGTGATTTACTAAGGTTTGCGGTAGTTTACTACCATTTGCACTATTAATTAACGCCCAAAAATGTCATGTATTAACCCATTTTGGTGCAAGTGTTGTTAGTAAATTACACCTTTCTCTCCCCTTCCACTTCGTAAGGAAAGTTACAACAGCCAAGTGCATGAAGTGGCCAAAATTTCCTTTCCTCCAGGGTTCAATGTTTTTGCACTTTTTCTTTTTGGTATTTTCAGTGTGAACTCCTCATTCACACTATGAATACTAAAAAAGGCATAGAAAAGTGTGCTATTTGAAATGCACCTCATGTCTTTTTGTTTCTGAGAGCATTAATAAGCATATTAGCTTTTACAAATTCTTGTGTGGACTGTCAGACATCTTCCTCTGAATGAATATGGCTTACATTTTTAATTCTTCCTGTTTTTATCTTAAAAGTGACCCCTGACCTTTTAATTCACTAAATACCACAGGCACTAATATTACTCTCTGTGACTCACAGAATTCTTTATCCAAAGATTTCGTCCTTTAAAACAGAACACATCAAACTGTAACCCAATCTGCATGCAAACGAGACGGAGTATCTCGGCACCTTTGAGGAAGTCTAGCATGTGTTCTGTGGCGAGAGGCCGAGAGCGTGATTCATGTAAGGTCGAACAGCAGCTGTTCGTTTAGAGTTAAGGCTTTATGAAAGGGACAGGAAGACACTCTCCCCTGCGTTAAATATCACACCAGATTAAATCCACCAGTAAGCACGCTGATTTCAGTGCTGCCGAGGAAAAGATAGCTGTTATTAAAGTTCTTATCTGAGTCTCCATAATGAAACATAGGCTTGGCTTGGTTTGCTCGGCTTCTCCCGTCATTCAAACCACAGAGCGATATGGCCAGTTATGTCATATGTTTACAATTCAAATACTTGTTGTTATTTGTACTCTTGAAATTATTGATGGTATACTTTAAGGCTATACAATGAATGTTAATATAGTTGTTTCTGTCTTTTAAAGGAGTCCTGATGATGAAAGTGTCTTGATTGTCAGCACCTACAGCAAAACCTTCTCACAGTCCTTTGAGAATCTTCTGGATGATACAAACTATGGCTTTGTACAGGTTTGTGATTTACAAAATAATTGATTCGTAAGAGTAACCATGTAAAAATGTTAATTTATGTGATCGAAAGTAGTCTTCACACTATTATCTCACTTTCCAACCAGAAATTCAAGAAAGATCCTTATACAACAACGCTGGGTGGCTTCTCTAAAGTCACAAACTACCTCTTTGACGCGTTTCGGGTGCCTGAATTAGAGTGTCACCAGCGGCCTTCTGAGGAGGTGGCAGATTTGTTGGGAGAACTCATTCCTGGACTAGAGATTAACCAGCAGGAAGAGCCTGGATTTGAAGTCATCACCAGAGTGAGTGCAGATCTAATTGCAGCCCAAACGTTGACTTAGGCTACGTTTACACAACAACGATGTAGTCAAAAACTTGCATTTAAAAATTTTTGTTTGTTTTGTTGCACTTTGAAACCCGTTTTCAAAATTATGCGTTTTCAGTTCCCGAAACGCCATTGTCGTGTAAGCGAACAGGCAAAATACACAAAAAGTTTCCCGTTTTTGGCTGAAAACGTTGTCATGTAAACGGCCCCTTAGTTGAGTCTAGACACAGACAGACTATATGAGCAATCCTGTATAAAAAATACTGTTATGGTAAATTGATTTGAGGTGTTTGTGTTCCAGCTTGATCTGGGACCGAGGCCAGAGGTGCAAAGAAGGGAACCAGTAACAATGGAAGAATGGGCAAAGTATCAGGACTCAGAGGGAATAATAACCAACGTACCTCACTTAAAGGATTTGATATTTAAAGGGGTAAGAAATTGCTTTGAATATCTTCCTCTAGCTCATTAATCTACCTACCTACCTGACCCACAGGATATCCTTTGTCTGTTGCTTATGCTGTTGTGGTCTTCTAACACTCTTCCCCTTTTTCACTGTAGTCTTCAGCTTCTCTTTGCTTGTGGTTTTGTCACCTTATCTTTGACCTTGTTTCTCCTCTTGTTAACCTTTGTGGTATATTGCAAATGTTTAGGTCACAAGTTCCTTTTTTTTTTTACATGATTTACCCATCTGTCTTTGTTCTGCATCATAAAGGAAATCACTTACCCTACCTAACATTTACAAATGTGTTACAAAGTTAAAACGTTTTTACACATCAAATAAATGTTAGGTAGGGTATGTGATTTCCTTTATGATGCAGAACAAAGACAGATGGGTAAATCATGTAAAAAAAAAAGGAACTTGTGACCTTTCCACAAAGGTTAACAAGAGGAGAAACAAGGTCAAAGATAAGAAAACGTTTTAACTTTGTAACACATTTGTAATTTATTATTGTGATGACAGCTGAATTTCCAGCAGCCATTACTCTGGTCATGGGTGTCACATGATTTTTTTAAAGAAATCATTCAAATATGCTAATTTGGTGCTAGTTGTATCAGGGTTTCCAAAAATATGAAGCAGCACATTTTTCTGGATTCTTTGATGAATCGAAAGTTCAAAAGGACAGCATTTATTTGAAATTGATTTTTTTGTAACAATGTAATGTCTCTTCTTACACTATTTATCAATTTAATGCATCCTTGATGAATGAATGTACTTAAAAAAAAAAAAAATCTTACTGACCTTGCTGAGACTTTTGAATGGTACATTGTTTCACTCATTCTACATCAGTAACAAAGCATTATAGATGCATTAAAGGTACAGCATTTCAGTATCCCAGTCTGATACATTTGGGTGGATTTAAATATAAATGCAATATAAAACACTACATTTTATATGTTCAAACACCGCGACTTGATTTGGAAATGAGACAAGTCTGAGACGAGCTTGTTGTGGTGTCCTATTTTTCCTGTGAGTTCTTGTCCACCTCCTTTCACCTGTTTAGACATGTTTAGTAGACCTGTTTTTAAATATTTCAGAGGATGTAGCTTATCAAGGCTGCTGATTTGTTCTCAACAGGGTCTTTGCCACGCAGTGAGGAGGGAGGCCTGGAAATTTTTGCTCGGCTATTTTCCATGGAACAGCACTCATGAAGAAAGGAAGCTCCTGCAAAAGAGAAAAACGTATGTATGTTTCAATCAGCGTTTGATTTAAAGCTCTCTTCTTATCAGATTAAGCATACATACGATCATGTGTTCATCTATCAACAGTGATGAATACTTCAGAATGAAGCTCCAGTGGAAGTCAGTAAGCGAGGAGCAGGAAAGGAGAAACTCAAGGTTACGAGATTATAGGAGCCTTATTGGTATGTATTTAATTACATCACAAGTTTTATTCTTTGGTTGTTTTAAAAATGTTTTCAAGGTATATTTCCTTGCACCTTTTCATTACCTGAATGAAGCTCAATTTGTGGTTGTTGAATCTCTTTAGAAAAAGATGTGAACCGAACTGACCGAAATAACAAGTTTTACGAAGGCCTGGACAACCCTGGCTTGATATTACTACATGACATCCTGATGACGTACTGCATGTATGACTTTGATTTAGGCAAGTGACTACACGTGTTTGAATCATCGTTCAGTGCAGCTTCTCTTAATAAAAAATATCATCTACTGTTACGTAAACTCCCATGCTGATACCTTGTTTTTACCAATCATCTGAAATCCTTTGGTTTATGTCAATGTGATTTTAATTGCACATTCAATTATTTAGATTATGGATAATCTTAAGTGCTTTTTATTGTAGAGATGCTTTTATTTACCCAGTTTCCTGTTTCTGTGCAGGGTACGTGCAGGGCATGAGTGATCTGCTCTCTCCCATTCTCTTTGTGATGGAGAATGAAGTGGATGCCTTCTGGTGTTTTGTTTCCTTCATGGATGAAATGGTAATGCAGTGTGTTTATTACAGCACATCTCTCTTTAGCACTCTTGCGTCTGCTGTGTATGAGAATATTTGGCTGCATCAATAAAGCATGTTTCTGTCCTCACGCTATTACTGTTGTGTGCAAGCACATTAAATGGATCTAGTCAACCTACAAATGGTTTACTTGTAGTTGTCCAGGAGATTTTTTTTTTAAATCACTCATTTTTGTCACAGCATGAAAACTTTGAAGAGCAGATGCAGGGGATGAAGACCCAACTAATCCAACTCAGCACTTTGCTTCGGTTGCTAGACCTGGCCTTCTGGAACTACCTAGGTAAGATACCCAGAGGAAGACTTATTAGAAATAGTCTTTTTCATTAATGTTAATATTTTAATTCTGTGACCATTAAGTAGCCATTGTGTTTATTTATGTGTTTATTTGATTTTACAGAGGCACAGGATTCTGGGTACTTATATTTCTGTTTTCGCTGGTTATTGATCCGATTCAAGAGAGAGCTACATTTTCAGGACGTCCTTCGCCTTTGGGAGGTGTGTAATAACTATCCGTTGTTGTTTTATCTTTTGGATACAGATATGGCCATCTGTACCATTTCTCTGTTTCACAGTACAATGTAGCCATTGCCTGTGATAATTTTGATAATACTTGATTAAAGTGCCCCTATTATGAGTCATGAAAGGTTCATATTTTGGTTTTGGGAGTACCCAACAACAGGTTGACATGCATGCAAGGTCAAAAAACACTTTCATTTTCTTATAATATGCATTTATTTTTACCTTATTTGCTCAACGACTCTCAAACGATTCGTTCAACGATTCATTTTTCTAAACCCCTCCTTTGCGTGACACTAATCTGCGGTGATTGGTCGATTTCATTTAAAGCAGTGTTTGTGAGTGCTTTGTGTACAGCCGTTACCAGGGAAACAGCTATTTTTAACACTCTAAAAGCTGCCCCTAGTGGCGAATAATTAATTTGCATTTTCATTCAGACCAATGCAAAAATCAAGTTTTCCCAGGTCTGCACGCGCACCAATGGGCAGGCAATATGCTAATGTTTCATGTTGACGACAACATGAAACAGCTTGGGATTCGTTTTAAAAACGACTCGTTTCAATGATTCAGAGCTGACTCTTTCTTTTGAGAGACAATAACTTTATACACGGTGCACTTTCAGATTTAAAACTTTGCAGGATGTTTTCATTCACTTAGAGCTGTCTTACTGCATGAAAGGTAATTTTCAAAAATCCATAATAGGGGCACTTTAAGTGTTATTTTGGCATTTGATGTAATGTTTTATTCAATTTATATTTTCTCCTTCAGGTCATGTGGACCAGACTGCCTTGCCAAAACTTTCACCTTCTGGTGTGCTGTGCCATTTTAGACTCAGAGAAACAAAAAATTATGGACAGAAAATATGGATTCAATGAAATCCTAAAGGTTAGTATTAACTGTATCTTACAAACTACCATTCAAATTTTTTTTAATTACAATTTTGAAATGTTAAATTAATTCTTCAATTTAGCAAGGATGCATTGATGTTTAAGAACTTTTATAATGTTACAAAATATTTAAATTTAAACTTTCTATACATAAAAAAAAAATCCTAAAAAATATATATATTATGGTTTCCAACAAATAATATTACATAGCACAACCATTTTTAACATTTAACAAGACATTTAACAAGAAATGTTTCTTGAGCGCCAAATCAGCATATTAGAATGATTTATGAAGGATCATGTGACACTAGACTGGATTAAAGACTGTGGAAAACCTTTGCTAAATTACAATTTAAAATATATTCAAATGAAAAACTTTTTTGAAAATGTAATAATAGTTTACAATATTAGTTTTCTGTATTTTTAATCAAATGCAACCTTGTTGAGCATTAGAGACTTCCATGAAAAAAAAAAAAAACATTTAAAAAAAAAATCATACTGGCCCTAAAATCTGAACTGTTTTGTGTGTATCAACATTTTATAACATACATAAATTAGCATGTAGAGAAATTGTTCACCTATTATGTTTTCTTTACAGCATATAAACGAACTCTCCATGAAACTGGACATCGAAGAAATCCTTAGCAAATCTGAAGCTATCTGCATGCAGATAAAGAATTGTAAGGTATGTCCTAAGCATGATTGCAGATAGTGGGGTATGTGATCTATAACACTTTTTTTCTTTTTTCTTTTTTAATCAGTATTATGTGATTTATTTTATCCCATTAATACAAGTTTTGAATCTCTTCTGATTCCCTCTAAGGACTTGCCCCATTCAGTGAGCGAGATTCTGGGTCTCAACACAGTCACTGAACTGTCAACAGCTTTAGAAACCAGTGAATATGGAATTCTTGAGTCACCTCAGACCTCACCAAGATGCACACACAGACAAGATCACGTCGTCTCAAACGGCCACAGCCACTTAAAAGAAACAACACACAACGGCTGCAAAGTAGCCTTCATTTCTTAGTGTACAGCACTACAAGATGTATATTACAGATTTTATAGCCCCTGTATTCCAGCAAGATGAACAGGATTGGGTGTCATGTAGATATTTGCTACCAAATGCCACATTGTAAAATATCCCAGAGAAAATATATGAATGTAAAACTAGGATCCAAAAGGATCCCTAAAGCATTATTTTTGTAATATCTTGTACCATATTGTCTTTCATTGAAATAATCATTCCTTCTCACTGTATTGAGAGAGTTTTCATAATGTTTCAGAGGTGGGGTATCCATTGTTGAATATCATATATTTTTTGTTCTTATCAGTTTGCCCTTTTCCTAAATAATTCAGATTCAAATTAAAATCTGTCTTCCTTCCATTAGATTGCGAGTTATATTTATATTATGCCTTCTGGGGGTTTTTTTGTCCAATGTCCAATGAAATAAGCCATTTTGTATTATGCATTACATTAATTAGTTAAGAGTACTTTATAATTAGTTGGTCACCTTAGATAAAAGACCCTCAAAAACAAAACAATTTAACTATCTTTTTGAGAGTTAAAGGAGAACATTTGCTTGGCCATATGAACCAAAATCACTAGTTCCAACTGGCATGTAAATGTGGTTTGAGATTCAAAGTCTGTAGTCTTCGTTCATTCGGCCCACCATGACATTTGCAGATGAGATGGAGAGACGGTGAAAATACTGATTGAGGATGAAATGTCTTTTATCCACTCGTAACCACAGCCCACAACAAAGACACACCGAATCGACTTCCATCTCTTTCATTTCCTGTTCCACAGGAAATTGCCTCAGAGGGAGCTGATAGCTCACTGCTCACCACAGTAATGTTATCTCTCTTCTAGCTCCCTTTCATTAAAGAAACGGCAGCATTTTGTGAACTCACAAACATGCACTCATTCACCAAAACCCATAAACATGCATCTAGGGTCAAAAGGCAGCTTTCACAATTGCTCTCAATCCATTTTGCTTACAATGATGTTTACATAATGCTGGCATTTAAGTTCATATTTTATCAAAATTAAGGTTTTAATCTCTCTACATTTTTTTTTTACATGTTTTTTTTATATTGAACATGTTTCTGGGTGATAAACTGTGCAAAGGCCTCTATTATCTTAGAAAAATTGATGGGTGGTGTTTGCTTTTATTTCCGTCTCTTCCAATCGCTGTAAAATGAAGCCCCATTTATGGAAATCTGAATTATTTTGCTCTAGATTCATTTCTCCTAGAAGGTGAGATGAGCTTATCCACTTCAATCAGGGCTTGGACGTGTCGACATTTCCTAATGGAGCAGCCATCCCCTCAAAAGCTAATATGAGCGATTGCCTGCCCCGTGAGACAGTGGCCCTTCTCAACGTCATTCTTCACAGTATATAATCCCAGCTCTGATACAGCCGGGGGAGGAGTGTCAGGTACTGTGGCACATGCAAGGAGCTCTCGGTGATCTCTGAAAGGGGCAGCTTAAGGAGATATCGTCGGAGACAACAGCACCTTCGCCGTATGAAATGCAGGGAAAGAAGACATCTCAAGAGACAACAACTATGTCCTCTGAACTACAAACTAATCCGAAGGGGCCCCAGACAGCCCCTAAATCACCCGTTGGTCTTCTTAGGAAGAGAGGTCAGGAAGCAATTCCAAAGATGCAACCTGCTATGATGATGTTCTCCAGCAAATACTGGGCTCGGCGAGGTCTATCTTTGGATTCAGCAATGTATGACCAACAACACCTTGCAGCCTCCATGGTGAGTACTGAACAGTTTTGATGGACCCTCTTTTGGGCGCCACATCCGATATAGTAAAATTTTTGGAATATGGGATATTTACGCTGGAAAATGTAATTAGTGGCCATTGGTGAAATCTAATTCAATGTTTCATTACAAAATTCTATAATATACTGACTGAAAGCCTTGACAGCTGGAACTGGGCACAGTGATGTAACACAATATTTTGACATTATAAAAAAAAAAACTGAAGTTGGTCAAAGGGAGTTAAGGTTAAAGTGTCTCTCAGTTTAACTTCTCCTTTTGAGATTGTTAATTACCACCCTTTCATGCTAGACGCTTGTTAATAAACATTTTAAATGACTTTTTAAAAGAAATAAGCCTTTATCTTAACCCGTTTGTCCATCTTAAGAGTTTTATATTCACTAAGCAACACCTCCACACAGCTCCGCAGGACATCCTTTAATCGGATAGATGAAAGACCCGACAAAGAAGAACCAAAATCCACTCATGACCTTGGGAAATTAGCAGTGATTTTCTCTCTGAAGAATGAAGTGGGCTGTCTGGTGAAAGCGCTGAGGCTCTTTCAGGTTAGTGAACATCTCATCTATTGGTGGGGTAGATTAATAGTGCATTTTAATAAGTATATCTAACGCATAGTACTTATTTAATAGTCATTTTGATAGACTTTTGATTGAAAGCAAAGCGACATCCTGCCGTTGTATGTTTAAAGGAGAAGCGTGTGAATTTGTCCCACATCGAGTCTCGGAGATCCAAGAGAGTCACCAATGAGGTGGAGATTTATGCAGAGTGCAACTGCACAACGAAAGAGTTCAACGAATTGGTGCAGCACCTGAAAGTCCACGTCAACATTGTGTCATATAACACACCTCAACACGTGTGGTCTGCAGAGACCGGTGAGCCAGAACTCAGAATAGTCATTGTAATTATGTTCTGGCTTTGTGACAATGTTACTGATTCATCTTATGTATTTATTCCAGACTGTTTGGACTGTGTGTGCGTTTTGGGTGGGTTGCCAGATGGGGAAGGAATACCATGGTTTCCCCAAAAGATCTCAGAGCTGGACCAATGCTCTCATCGAGTGCTAATGTACGGCTCAGAACTGGATGCTGACCATCCAGTAAGTAAATCTGTTTAGTAAATATGTGTAATAGCTCAATGGTGGAGTGAATGAAACCTCATCCCAACAACAAACAATATATTCTGTTTACTCTTGATTTTGTAATAAGGTTCTATACATTAATATTCCATTATGCAATAGCTAACATAAAATAGTATATTCTGTAAAAATTGTTCATGATGCCCTAGTTAAAAATGAAGCCTTATTGTAAAGTGATTCTTTGTTCTTTGTTGCAGGGCTTTAAAGACAAAGTGTATCGGGAAAGGAGGAAGTACTTTGTGGAGGTTGCAATGAACTACAAATTGTTAGTATGGATTATAAATTTATTATAAGTTTATATTCTTGTGTAGTTGATTTTGGGGTTTTGTAGGTAAATAGGTAAAAGCAGATGCATAATACAGTTACAGAAATGGAAACAAAATGAAATTGAGGTTTGTTTTTCTTTTCATTTCTTGCTTAATATTAATCGGAATTGTTTTTTGTCTTTTCAGTGGGCAGCCCATCCCACGGATAGAGTACACACCAGAGGAAGTGAAGACATGGGGAGTAATTTTCAGAGAACTTACAAAACTCTATCCAACTCATGCCTGTCGCGAGTACTTAAAAAACCTCCCTCTTCTCACAAAGCATTGTGGGTACAGAGAGGACAATATCCCACAGCTGGAAGATGTGTCTCGATTCTTACGAGGTAAAAAAAATGTTGCATCAAATCACATCCACACAATTCTACTTGCATTATTAATTGCATTCATTCAATTCGAACGTCTATACTGTTTAATCTGGAGGCTTTGATTGTGAACCTTGCAGAGAGGTCAGGGTTTACCGTACGACCTGTAGCTGGATATCTGTCACCACGAGACTTCCTGGCTGGTCTGGCTTATCGAGTGTTTAATTGCACTCAGTATATACGTCACAGCACTGATCCTCTCTACACACCAGAACCGTGAGTATAAACAAACACCAATGATTCTTATGTAGAAAACAATTTTTCTTCATCACCTCTAAACTGTAAACTGTTTTTATGTCCTCAGGGACACCTGCCATGAACTGCTGGGTCACGTACCGCTCCTAGCCGATCCCAAGTTTGCTCAGTTTTCTCAAGAGATTGGCCTTGCATCTCTAGGCGCTTCAGACGAGGATGTGCAGAAGCTGGCAACAGTAAGTGTGACAGCAGCTTATTGAATTCTTAAATGTCATCTCAAACTTGGCTGGCAGTCAATACCGAAATAAAAAGGTCACTGAAGTTTTTCATGGCATAAAGTTTGATCTATGGTGTTGAGTCACATGCATTTGCATTCAAATCAGATCACTGGCTCTGTATGGCAGACTTCAGTGAGAGACAATCAGATCTGGGTATAAGGTTTTTGGTGGTCTCAATATGAGTGGGTATATCTCATTAGGGCCTTGCTTCTAAGCCTTTGCAATATATGCAATAAACCACTGTGTTTTATTTTTTTCCCAGTGCTATTTCTTCACAATTGAATTTGGACTTTGCAAACAAGATGGCCAGTTGAGAGTCTATGGAGCAGGTCTTCTGTCTTCTATTGGAGAGTTGAGAGTATGAAGCCCTTTGTAATCTATATGTAAGCACCTTATGTATTAAAATGTCAAGTTTTTAAGTGAATGAATAATCTTCTTTGATTATGCAGCATGCGTTGTCTGACAAAGCAACAGTGAAGATGTTTGATCCCAAGACCACATGCTACCAGGAGTGCCTCATTACAACATTTCAAGATGTTTATTTTGTGTCTGAGAGTTTTGAAGAGGCAAAAGAGAAAATGAGGTAAATATCCATTCAGTCAAATGTAAAATTGGACAGTAATCCACAATTCATAATGTCAATTAATATTGTTCCTTCTAAACAGGGAATTTGCCAAAACAATAAAAAGGCCTTTTTCTGTCTACTACAACCCATACACCCAGAGCATCGATTTACTGAAGGACACCAGGAGCATTGAGAATGTGGTTCAAGATCTACGCAGTGACCTAACCACTGTCTGTGACGCCCTTGGAAAAATGAACACATACCTCGGTATCTAGCTAATCAAAATCATCAGTGCTTTACTGTAGAATAAAACTGCAACTGTTTTACATGATTCAATTTAAATTTCATTAACACTGTAACATCTGCAGTGCTGTTGATTATCTGGGCCAAATGTCCATTAGTCTTGCCTTGTTATGAAGCTGTATGCCACACAAATTAAGGTGTGAAAGATTGCAACCATAGTCATAATATGGCATTCAAACATTCAGTCATCATAACAATGTTTTAAAGTGATATTCAGGAAATATTGGTATTATTAGAAACAACAAATAAAGGAGCAACAAAGCAAAAGAAAGGATTTAGTATCTATCAAGTCTTTGCCCCTAATGTTGCGCGTAAGACTCATAGCAAGTGAAGGCAGTTGATATGTACAATTACAGATGATAAAAATAAAATTAGCTTACATGTAAAAATCACTAGGCGCTATTCTGATTTCAGTGGCATTCTGTTTGTAAAGAGTATGTTTGTGTTGCTTATTTGTTGCTGAAAAGCCAACTTCTCAGTCAATAAAGCATTATATTTTAGCATTATATTTGGCCTGCTTTTTTTTTTTTTTTTTTTAAAAGTGTGCAGCAATGAGTTAAGAACACATTTCATTAGTAACACAAAATTTTATTTTACATTCAATTTATCTATAAACAAGTAGATATTTATAAAAAGGTATTTATAGATTTATAAAATATAGATTTTATTCTATTATAGTCGATAATATGTAATCAAAATCATCCATTTCACAGTATCTTGTCAATGGACCTCTTCATCATCATCGCCAACAAAGGCTTTCTCCTATAGTGTGTCAGAGATGACATATAATTAGTGTGTTGAGCATTATTGTAATTATTTCATTCAGTAAGCTGCATTCATTTCTAGTAAACTGATTTATTTGAAGTAGGTTTTTTTTAACTGGTGCATAAACTCTCACCCAACCACCGTGCTGTTTAACCCAGGGAGCGAAGTTCTCCTGCAGGTACTGAGCTCCGTATCCCATGACCCTGTTCATGGGGTGTAAGTCCAGGGCTTTGAGTCTGCTGGTGACCTCAAAGGCCAGGGCGATCTGCTCACGTTTTTTTCTGCTCTGCAGAAATTCTGGCACACTACTCGTGATGAAGGCTTTAGTCAGTTTTTTAAACAAGTCGTAAGAGAAAGTTTGCTGCAGGAATCCTAAAAGCTCTTGGTTGCAATGAATCTGAGAAGGCAGAGGGGACATTTAAGCTTTTAGGACTACAAACCAAACAGCTTTTTTAACGCTTTGATGTGACTCTTAAATGAGTTATAGTATTTTATAATTGATTTTCATAATCGTGTGACTCTTTAATGAGAATTATGGTATTTTATAATTGATGTTCATAATATTTTATCACATGTTTTCCACAGTTTTAAACGGAAACCCAATTTGGTTTGTTTCCACCAAGTTCCAGATATCAAAATAAGTAC
This sequence comes from Onychostoma macrolepis, assembly GCF_012432095.1. NCBI lineage: Eukaryota > Metazoa > Chordata > Actinopteri > Cypriniformes > Cyprinidae > Onychostoma > Onychostoma macrolepis. The sequence continues at coordinate 10,491,136 of NC_081172.1, read as the reverse complement.
ATTTGTATTTAATTAAGTGGATTATCCAGAACTACACACTAAACCAAAACTAATCAGTTAGTAACACTACAGTCTGTAAAGAGATCATGATGATTACCGTTTCATTCAGTTCGTCCCCTGATGTCTTCAGCAAGTCAACAAGCCTCACTATTACATCTGAGTTAGCCTCTTTCGCAACTAGGACAGACCACAATTACAATCTGTATAATCAATAGTGTTATAGAAGATAATATTTCAATGACTTTAAGTTATTATCTGGTGATTGTGTTGTGTAAAACAGACAGTACACTTTACCAGGACTGTCTGGCTCTAGTCCTTCATCAAAACAAAGTCCGTTGTCTGCAATCTGAGCCAGTTTTTCAGCCACATCACCAAATCTCTCATCACCTGTTTTCAACAGACATGACATTGAAATGAGAATAAATGTTATAATCATCTCACAAAGAGTCACAGATCTCAAATACAATATCTCTCTGGTCTGACCAGATTGTGCCTCCAGTATACAGGCACTTTGCACCAATCCTGGGCTTGGCTTCCTCCTCTTCTGGCAGTATGTTTCAAGCAATTGATATTCATCACTACAAGTTATTAAAGGTGAGTCACCGTCCATCACGTGAAACAAGCACTGGCTTCTGCAAATTAGATAAAGAAACAGGACATTTGACTTTTTATGCTGCATGTCACATCCGTCAAAAAACGTAATCAAATCAAATCAAAATGAATGATGTGAATTTATTATCATTTCATATCTAAAAACACTTTAACAGCACTGTTTCAGTTTGTAAACCGGAAAGAGTTATGAAGCAAACGTTACAGTTTAAACTTTTCACGACGTCACGGATCATGTCTAACGTTCCTCTGACCGCAAATTTCAATACAAAACGCACATTTCCTGCTTCTAATTCTAGTTTAATCGGACCACATAAAGTCTATTGAATTAATGTAAAAGCAATGTGATCTCTTATTAACTTAACAGAAAGTAAACAACAAAACCTACCGGGAAACGTAAAGTTTTCCTGAGAGTTGGAGACTGAACACAAATTACGCACGAACGTCAGTATACTTGCGACGTATGAAGTTACGTGCACGGACTTACGTACAGCTGTGACTGACAGCTGCTTTCATTTTCTTTTTGAGTCATCTTTCACATTGTTGTTTATGTTAATATGCATGTTCATAATAAGCTAAATGATCATGACGCCTCAACTAGCCAATGTTTATAAACGTATTATTTTTGTACGGAGTGTTTATTTACACTGAGTGCAAATAGCCCGTCTTGTGTGATTGAGTTAGTCTAGTCAACACTAAAAAAAGATGCTAAATCAATATCAGTTTCAGTGGCGTAGATGGTAAGACGCATGCTTTATTTGACGCGATCGACCCGAGTTCGAGCCTGCCTTTTCTCTCTTTTCAAATCTCATATTGCATCAGAAAGGCATTAATTTTAAGTAAAAATGAAGGAAATAATCAAAAAGTTGAAAATAAGAGTATCATCTGAATTAAAACTATAATTTACACTCAATACGTTATTATTGCGTACTGTTTTATAATGTGCTACAATACTGAGGTGCAGATAATTGCCACTATTTGCAATAAGTAGTATAAATAGCAGAAAATCTTGCTATTTTAACATAGTGTAAATAGCATCCATCGCTAAAAAAAAATATATGCTATTTGCACTCAGTGTAAATAGCAATTAAATGCTATTTGCACATAGTGTAAATAGCATTTAACTGCCATAAATAGCATTTAACTGCCATTTTTGTATGCCTATTGTTATATAAGGTTGAATAAAAATGCATCAAGGCCTACTAACAAACTTACACAAATGATAGTCTATGAGTACAAATACCTACCTTTCTTTGCGATTTGTCTGCAAAACTAAAAGTACAGTAAGAACCAGGTAAAAAATAATTGCATTTTAGTTACTAAATTCATTTCACAGTGTTTATCAGTAAAAAGTTGAATTCACTGGCAAAAGACAGTATTTAAAAATTAATTTAAAGAATGTAGTTATTAATATTGTGTCTTGGTGTGTCTTTTTATCTTACAACTTTAACCCTATGAATATTAAGATAAAGGATAGTCAAATAACCTAAACCATAAAGTGCTCACCCGCCCGCAAGTTGAAGCTCTTCAAGAATGATGTAGAAGACTCCCTCGTGCTTATTTATTGGGACTTATTTTATTGGTTACAATATAAAGCAGTTAATGTAAAAAAAAAGAAAGAAAAAAAAACTTCAGCTAAACTGAAGCAGCAGGGTTTCAGGTATCCTTTTATGCTTAATTCAAGAAGCATCTAAAGAGTACTTTACTCCTCAGTCACTTTATATTTATTTTTGGGCAATTCCACTTGTATCTCATTCATCAACTCATCTCCTGTATGATCCAATTTTTCTGTTGTTTGAGCATCAGTCTCTGTAAATCATGTCTGATTCACCGGAGGTCCTTCCGCTGTCGCCTACGCTCTTGTCTTCTTCTCACTTTTCAACTTCTTCGTTATAATCAGTCTCACCTCCTGCACCTCTGCTTGTGATTTTAACACCTTCTCTTCTCCCCCGTGTGCGCTCTTGTTGACCTTTGTGTTTATTTGCGAACATTAACTTCATGAATTTACTTTTCACACTGTTTGCTAATTTCATCCTGTTCTACATTCTAAACGAAAGGAAGTCAAATACATTTGTGTACTCTACGTCAATATCATTTTGAGTATTTATATGTAGTACTCTCTTAATAATAAATGAGAGAGACAGAGACAAGAGTTAGTGGTTTCCCAAGCGGTCCTCTTTGTTGTCTCTAATATACATTGTATTTCATTAAGACACTTTGAATCACAGTAGTCATCAACACATATAAATACTTAAATCAAATCACAGTAAACAAATAAATAGATAATAATATATACAGAAATGTTGCAGATCTTCCACACATCTGGATTTACTCATAAATATCTCAGATCAACTAACGTTACTCAGGTAAGTATTACAGGTAACGTTAGTACGCAAACGACTCATATAAACTTCTCTATGAAACAGGTATTAAAATTACACAATTACACAAATGATCAATTTAAACAAATTATTAACTCATTAAATCATGTAAACTGTAGTTTGGCATTACATTTTAATAAATTTAACTAACCTTAATAATAAATGAGAGAGACAGAGAAAAGAGTTAGTGGTTGCCCAAGCGGTCCTCTTTGTTGTCTGAGGATGCGCTGCAGTTGTCACGGTAACTCTACTCTCTCTCAACTGCCACCAGGAATTCGGAAAATGCAGCTGGACTGTCCAGTGCAAACTCATTATAACACATTAAAGTAATTTCAATTAAACTTATATACACATGTAAATAAAAATAGACATACATATATACATAACAAAATATACACAAATAATTGAATATTTTTATGACACAAACGCTACGCAGCAGGGTGGTCACATACATATTCAAGCATATATGCAGTAACTTAAAAGCAAGCAGTGTTGGGGGTAACGCATTACAAGTAACATGAGTTATATAATCAGATTACTTTTTTAAAGTAACTAGTAGTGATGCATTACTTTTACATTTAAAATGAAATATATGAATTACTTTTTCTAATAATAATACATCTTAGCTATTTTGTTTCCCCATTTATTCACTGATTTCTCTCCTGTCCCTGTGTTGAGAGAAATTGGGAGTGATTGGTGTGAAAGGGCCAAAAATATAACTTTTGAGGTTTTTGTTATTATAAAACAAATAAGCAAGCCCAATAATGCAATTAGTTACTTTTTTTATAGAGTAACAATATTGCAGTGCATTATTTTTAAAGGGATAGTTCACCCAAAAATGAAAATTCTATCATTAATTACTCACCCTCGTGTCGTTCCAAACCCGTAAGACCTTTGTTCATCTTCGTAACACAAATTAATATATGTTTGATGAAATCCGAGAGTTTTCTGACCCTGCCATAGACAGCAATGCAACTGACACGTTCAAGGCCCAGAAAGACATGTAGGACATCGTTAAAATAGTCCATGTGACATCAGTGGTTCAACTGTAATTTTATGAAGCTACGAGAATACTTTTTGTGCACAAATAAAACAAAAATAACAACTTTATTCAACAATTTCTTCTCTTCCATATCAGTCTTTGACACACGTTAATGAGAGTAACATGACGCATGTGTGTGGTGTTGCTGACGCAGGACACAAATTAAGATTTTATTTTTATTTTCACACAAAAAGTATTCTCGTAGCTTAATAAAATTAAGGTTGAACCACTGACGTCACATGGACTATTTTAACGATGTCCTTCCTTACTACTTATCTGGGCCTTGAACGTGGTAGTTGCATTGCTGTCTATGCAGGGTCAGAAAGCTCTCGGATTTCATCAAAAATATCTTAATTTGTGTTCAGAACAAAGAAGGTCTCACGGGTTTGGAACGACATGAGGGTGAGTAATTAATGACAGTAATTTCATTTTTGGGTGAACTATCCCTTTAAAGTAACTTTCCCCAACACTGAAAGCAAGCAAAATATCAACTAAAACAATACTATGCATAATTTACAATGTAATAATCTAACAGAAGTGTTTTTATATGTCATATTTCAGATAAATAAGCCATAATAGAAACTTCACTTTGGATGCTGTACGTCTCGAGTCGTTGTTTGTTTTTTCTCAGCATTCTTCTTACAGCAGGCTAGTTGTTTTGCGAAGGACAAGTAAAACACAGGCCCGATACAGGTCCCAAGACTGGGAAAGGTATGCATCAGATTCGAGATTAAACAGCGTGTGTGACTGATTTCTTCATCCCCATCCTTAAGTGTGAACATGTAAGGGGCAATAGCCAGGAGAGGTCCATAGATAACAGCTGAAGGGATCAAAATCAGCAAGGCATTCTTTAGTGCTCTGTTTTTTACAGATGACCCACCTCTTCCACCAGTTTGCCCTTCACCTGGACCTTTTTTGCGGAGAACTTGCACAATGCCTGTTAGACACGCCAGCATTACGAGTAAGAAAGCATCAAGGGTGATTGACAAGTACATAGCTAATTTAGGGAGCCTTTCTTGATAGGTAATCACTGCAATGCCTAAAGTGACAATCCAAATTAGAGCCAAGCAGACAACACAATACTCCCATTCATTCCCTAGTTTCATGTAGAGAACTGGATGTGCTGCGGCCAGGTATCGCTCCACACACATGCTGGTCAAGAGAAGGGGACAGCGGATCAGGTTGAGGATTGAAATGGCCTCTGAGCTGTCCAGTGCGTTCAGTCATAGAAATGTACATATCAAAAGGAAGACTGATACAGAAGATGATGTTCAGCACGGCAAGATTAAGCCCCAAAACTTCAGAGGGTGATAGACCTTTCTCACCCCTCGCAGCCATAGCATAACCACATTAGTTGGAAAGCCCACAACAAAAGTTAACATTTCTAATAATCTTCATCATTGCACTTATCCACAATGGTAAGAAATAACAGATGCATGTCGCTTGTAGCATCACTTGTATAGTTGTTTCCATTTTATGTCATGTTTGCCATGTTGACTGAGCGCTGTAGAGAAATAACAAAAGAACATTGCTTGTAGTACAAAAACATGGCAAATAAAATGAATTAAACTCTCAAATGCATTTAGGTAGATGCTTATGCATGCATTTAGAAAATAAAAACTAATTTTGTGAAGTATTACAATTTAAAATAACTTTTCCCCCTGTTTTTTTACATATTTAAAATGGCAATTTTCAGCAATCATCATTCTGGTGTCACATGATTCTTCAGAAATCATTAATTTGCTAAATTGGTGCTCAAGAAACATTTATTATAATTATTGATTTAAAAACATTGCTGCTTAATAATTTTGTGGAATCCATTTTCAGAATTCTTTGATTTGAAAGTGCAAAACAACGGTGTTTATTTGAAATAGAACTCTTTTGTAACTTTATACTATATGTCTTTACTGCCACTTTTGATCAATTCAATGCATCCTTGCTGAATAAACATATATATTTCTTTAAAAAAAATCTTACTGACCCCAGACTTTTGAATGTATTTAATGTATGCAGACACATACCCACACACAAATAACTAAATGTATAAACAATTTAAAAATATCAGAAGCAAGATGTTAATAAAATAAGCAAAATAAGTTGTGAAAGTGTTACTGAATATGTTGAGACATTAAAACTGACCTTTTCTTGCTACGAGATCACTTTAATTGTTCACCGTCCTTTTTCTTCTCTCTTTTTTGACAGATCTTAAATATATCAATCCTTGTTCTGCTGTGTTCATGTAAATTAAGTACAATTATTTGAATTTCTGAGTTGGTTCATTGAACGTATGGTGTCCACCACCCAATGAAAATGAGAGCTTTTTTTTTTTGTTCTTTTCTGATTTCGAAAAACCCATAAAGAAAATTTTACACAAATCGACAAGGGCGTCCAGACTCAATTAAGGACACAAGAAAAATAGACTGACACAACAATTTATTACAAATAAATCAGTGCGATAAAGTGCAAATTTTACAGTTAGGTTACAAATGGCTCATTCTAACCAATTGTATATATTGCTGTTTTACAGCACATTATGAATGCAATATAATGAAAATGGGTTGACCACTGCTAAGAACCAAAACAGAAGATTTTGGCTATTGTTCAATTTTATGTTCATACAATACAACATCATCAAAACTTCTATTTACATTTAGGTTAAATTATGTATCTTTAATGTTATCAAAGATCTGACGAGAATAACCAGGTCCACCTCAAAATGGAATATATTTACAATATAGCAAATATTAAAAGACATCATCAACATTAAAAATATCAAAGTGCTTCTGGTTATACCAACCAGTTAAATCTGCCCACACATCTGTGCAATGTTGTCTGTACTGTTTTGGCCACATTCAGTGCTGCTGATGAGAAAAATGACTACTGTTTCAGACAAGTCTATGGGTGGGTGACAGTAGGAGCATGTGGGGTCTTGTTTTTGGGAGGTGTAGAAATCTGTACATAAACTGGGGTGTTAGAAGAGGTGGAGGGGTTTGGCTCAGTTTGAACCCTTTGGAAAACAAGGGCCGGGTAGATTTGGCTGTTGGCGTGGTATGTAGGGTATGTGCTATGGGGGCTTCTCAGCAGACTCTCCTGACTCCTGTGTGGAAAGAAGTAGAGAATTCTGTGATGCACAAAATCGCAGAAACTGAATCACATCTTACAGTATGTCTTATGGCTTCATACGTCCTCCCACGTATTACATAATATTAAAAATGTGGTGCGGTTGTAGAGAGTGGGCTCAGGTTGTGGGTTTCAGTACACGTAAGTGGTGTATTGTGCTACAAATATAGGCAGAAGTTCCTGTTGTATTCTATTTTTACATTTTAAAATGTAATTTAGTCCTGTGATGGCAAAGTGCAATTTTCAGCAGCCATTACTCTAGTCTTTATTGTCACGTGATTCTTCAGAAATCATTCTAAAAGTTGATTTGGTGCTCAGGGGGCATTTCTTTCATTTCTTTAAAACAGAAATGTTTTACGATTTTCCTTACCTTTCATACCCTCTGTTCTCATAGGCTCTGACGACCTCTGAATAAACGGGACTACCAGGAGGCAGCGGTCGGTCGAGACGCTGAGACAAGCTGAAAAGTTTAGGTGGAGGGAATGCCTCCCAGTCTATATGCTCTCTCTCCAACCAGGATGGGCTCCTCCGAGACCTAGAGCTCCGTGTTTCTCTTCTCCTGAAGGTGAAGACAGTACCACTACATTTAGTATAATGATTGTTTAAGACTTTTATAATGCATGTTGTCTCTACCTTTAAACATAATCATTATAACTTTAGAACACTGCATATCTGTTAAAGCCTATAATCAACCAAGGATATATAAAACTCATGAACTGCTAGTATTTGGACAATTTTGTACACTTGAACCACAATTAAAAATGCATAAGTTTAATTACATTCCATTAAAAAAAAAAAAAATCAAACAAGTGTAACCTGCAAAACAATTATAGTAAACCTCTTCTCATGATTTAGATTTTTTGTTACAGTGTTATACATATAAGTACTAAGTAATATTTATTAACTACATCATGTATTTACTATATGGCTAGGTTTAGGATTAGGGCTGGGTTTAGGGTTACTTGCATGTAATTATGCATATTTAATTGTTATTATAGGCTAATAGTAAGTACATGTAATGCGTGTAACAAGGACACCTTAAAATAAAGTGTTACTGATTTTTTTTTTAATGGTTATTTTAAGGATTAAAGTGACTAACCTGCTTCTCCCTGTCCGATGCTTTTCCTTCTTTTTGCTCATGCGCTCTTGACAACAGCAAACAATGAAGCAGACAGTCATGACAAGAATGACCACCCCGCTCACAACAGACACCAGTAAAGCAATGCGAAGTCCCTGGTCATTCGGCCGAGGGATACCTGACAAAAAAATAGGGTTTGTTGCACCAGATATGATGGCTAGTTATATATACATAAAATCATATGTTTGCATACATCCAGTGGCTATGGAAACAATAATCAGGCATTTTTTTAATATTAGGATAATTAGGATGATTTCTTTGAATAAACAATGTTTGCCGTACTCTCACAGACTGGCAGGTAGCTGCTCCAACGAGGGACACCTGCATGTAGGATGCATGTGATTTTCTCATGGCCAACTAGCTGGTAGCCCTCCTTACACCAGAACACAAGCATGGAGCCCACAGACACCCCTGTGCCGTGCTCCACGTAGTATGATCCTCGTCGTGGGGGAAGCACAGAAATACACGCAAGTCCTGGAGGAACACATGGACACACATAAGTGTAGATAAATACAATCAGGCTTTGAATATTTTATGATGTGTTAAACTGTGATTAAATAGTACATTGACTCATGACACATGGCTGAATTTATTCAGTAAGATTTCAAATCCAATAAATGCATTATCATGAAACCCTCTGAGGAAGTGACTGCCACTGTATCATTCCAGTTCCAACATTCTTTGCATATGTTATAGATTATTTACTTCTGCATGCATCTTGCTGTCACCACTGCAGACATCTGTTTCCTTTGCAGCGAGACATCTAACGCATCTTTGTATCCGATGGTGAACCACAGAGGATTTTCATTAATGTGTACATGTCTGTCTTCTATTTGCATAATGCTCTGAGAGTATATGTTGCTTTGTATCTGTGCCAGCATATCAGTGACTGACTGTCTTCCCTATACAGCCTCTTGCCCATCCAGGCTCACTCCAGGCTCACTATCAAATCCCCCCAGTTCCTCCCCGCTTTTGCAATAGCAACTGATTAAATAAAGATAAGGCCCTTTATCAAATATTGATTAATTCCACACAGTTCTCTTATTATCAAGTACCTGTGAAAGTGCACTTAGGCCATCAGCTGACATGTCAGACGTTTTTGCACACAGGTGAGGAGAAATTGTATATATGAAGTGCTAAAAGTGTCTGTCTGTCTATCTGTCCGTCTGTCTGACCTTGTGTCTGCTGCATTGTCTTCAGTTGTTTGCACCTGTGTTGTTGCTGCTGGGTGGATCTGTAGAGTCATTCTGGAGTTTTGGAGTGGTTGATTGTGCTTCAGTTGTTGCATCAGAAGTGGTCATGAGCAGAATGGAACTCACTGAGGCTGCTTGAATGTGGAGAAACCATGTTTTTAATTTGATTTTCATACATATTTATAATCCATAGAATGTACATAAATATATACATAAAACCTCACATCTTACCTGTCTCATTGTTGCTGGAAAAATCTGTAAATTTAGTTGGATGTCCTGGATTGATTGGTTGCTCGACAGTTATTGAATCAGAGGTTGGCATGAGCAGATTGAGGCTCACAGAGGCTGCGTGAATATGAGGAAATCACATAATCAGTACACACAAAACAAGTTCTATCATCTATCTATCTATCTATCTATCTATCTATCTATCTATCCATCTATCCATCTATCTATCTATCTATCTATCTATCTATCTATCAGTTGTTCTCACCTGTGTTGTTGCTGGGTGGATCTGTAGGTTCAGTCGGATGCTCTGGATTGATTGGTTGTTCGTCAGTGGTTGGATCAGAGGTGGTCATGAGCAGATTGGGGCTCACTGAGGCTGCGTGAGTGTGGGGAAACCACACCATCAGTCCACACACAACCCACATCAAGGACCACGCTGATGTCATGATCAAAGGCCCCCAGGGGCCACAGGACAAGGATCAAAACAGCAGATATGTCCTGTGGTGATCACAATACTCCACGTAGCGAGCTAAACATTGCTGATTATAATCCATTCATAGTGCCAGAAGGAATCTCACAATTAGCTCCTTTTCCTTGAGGTGTCTGTGAATATCCAAGCTCATCCAAGCTTATGCCCATAGCTCCTAACAATGGCAGATTCTTCTCTGTTTCTCCTGCTGTATTAAGCGAAGGCTTCCCTGTGTATGTACACAGCATCTGCTCTGCCTGTCCGCTCACTGCTGCTGTTATCCTACAGCATACAGTGAGGCAGTCAAGGCTCTTACATAACATGAAGTGCACGTGTGGATGTAATTTTGTGCACTCTTAAATCCCTGATCTCATCTCTCCAGTAACTCGTGCACGCTCTCTCTCTCTCTCTCGGGACAGTCGAGGGTGAATCAGGGCATGTGGCTGTGTGCATGTGAGTCTCTGTCCCATATCTGCAGAGAGAGGGAAAACAGAGCCACAATCTGCAGGCACACAGCATATTATATATTTATATAGTCAAATCAACATGTTGACTTATAATGCGTCACGATTTCTTGTGCACCCCAAAGCATAATAAACGTGTGTATCAACGGAGTGTGTTGCAGCAGATGGTGTTTGTAGATGGCACGTGGACCTAACACCAGTACGGTTGAATGAATTCTGTTCACTTGGATGAGCACAGTGGGATTCAATCTCAATGCAGAGAGCCTGTTAGACTGCGTGGGAAGTGTAAGAAGGATGCTATTGGGAGGTTTCCTCACTGCATAGCACTGAAACCTTGGTAACAGTGTCAAGATTTATATATATCAGTATTTACTCTTAACAAGTTCAGATATGATGCATTCAGTGCTGGCATTTCCTCTTTTGTTTTGTTTGCCCATCTATGGTCTGTCTTCCTGTAGAATGCCTTATGAATGTTTGATAAATCAAGGAGCAGTCACAGGATGGAGACACAATCAAATAACAACAGCTTTTGTCAGAGTTTACATTTTACATTTTTGACTATTGGAACACTGATTTGTTGTTGATGCAGTATGCTCTATGCTGTGTTACTCACATATCAGATGTCCTGATGGCACACTAGTCAATCAATCACTGGCCATGGTTGTCAAAACAATTACTAAGCATCTGCTGTAGTAATCCTCTCAAGCTTTAAGATGCTTCCATGTATTAAAATGTTTGGTGAAAAAGGATTAAAATCTTGTGAAGATGCTCTCAACCTTAAAGATTCATTTAATATGCACCCGCTCTATGTGCAAAATGTATAATTTTTTTTGTTTTATTTTTTAGCATAAAGTAGTCAGGTCAGTCATTTCCGATGCGATGTGCTGTGCACTGAATGGAAAGCATCTATTTATGAATATTAGCAGGGCAAGGTAGTAATAATGGTGACATTAACACAATTAGCATATAGATCCTACCATATATCCATGATTTATCCACAACTCATCTTCATATAGTATTGCATTCTCATACGGAGGTGGATTGTAAAATATTAGATTTGCTGGGTCTATGCTAACTTGAGATCTTTAAAAATGTCTTCTGGGACCTGTGTGAATCAAATCCAATGATCAACATTTTTTGATATCTCTGTTTCCGCTGAGAAACGTAAGGTATCTTTACACAGTCAAGTTAAGGCTGCTCTGTGCCTGCTCAAAATTCTGTCTAGACTTAGGCTAATAAGGCATATTTGTATAAATGCATTAATGCCACCTCTGAGCAGATTTTAGAATAAAGACATCTAAATGCCACTTCAGATGCACTTCTGTGCCTTCTTTGCAATCTAAATTTGGTGATAGACATACACTATAGTCATAAATATGCACAGTAAATTAAATCAACACCGCCCATATGTAGGCTACACCAAGCAGTGTTGACCGGGGAATTTACTGTGTGGCGAATAAGGTAAAAAGTCACATGACTGAAACAGAATATGTATTTTAAACGGAGATTATTCAATATAAAAATACTTTTGACAGCTTGAGTGGTGGCAAAACGTACACAATATATTTTTCTAATATTTATATTATTTAAAAACAAATGTAGATTTGTAGATTTAAAGTGAAGATAAAAACGTTATGATACTGGTGTTCTTGCGTGTCGCATTTTAGCCACGGACAAAAGACTTCATTACCCAGCAACCCGTGGGAAAGGAGGAAATACATTTCAACTTTCACTTTCACGCCCATCACTAACATACGGCGGCAACAGTTTGGAATTATTGATTTGAATGCGTTTATAGAGTTCAAAGAGCAAACAACGAACATTTTGGGCGTCGTTGGGTCGTAAGTTTTGAGTTGTGAGTTTTAAGATGCAGACAAAATATCAAAGTGTTGTCCATATGATTGCCATACGCTTACAATTTTAGAGAAAAACAAAACAAAACAAGTTAAAACAGCTACTTTCCGCTTCTAAATAGTTTTCACGAATGCAATTACGTGCAATAATTCTTAGTATTATGACGCCAAAGTTGTGACAATTGTTTTGTGGATATGATATGGAATGTCGTTCATGTTCGGTTTCAGTGCAGTCCAGGACGCTTGTGTACATGGCCAGTGAATCCTGGTTGGAGTCTTCCCTGCGCCGTTCCTCTAAACTTGGGCAGGAGGTGTTGGAAAAAGCAAAAAGCCGGTCTGTAAGCTGCTCAAGACCAAGACCACCCGTGCTCGATCACAATGAAAGGAATTCAGAGGTGTGTAGACTCAATTCGAATTGGTTTGATCACTAAATAAATGATGCCCATGACACAGATGCTTTAATTTTTCTTCCCCCTGTGTTACAGAGAGACATTTTACATTCAAACTTGGACCATGCTTTTGCAAAAATAGTGGAGTACATGTCAGAAACTACCAGACAATGCAAGGTGAAAATGCTTTATTCATTTAATTAATCTGTGTTGAGATTTGAATTAGAAAAAACAGCCTGTAATTCTTTAACAGAAGTTTTATGAGACTGTGCACCTGGCTCAGCCCAGTGAGCGAAAACACATCTGTCGCTACCATTCCCAGCAGATGTTGAGGACTGCAGACCAGAAACAGAATGCAAGTGCAGCCATCAAACGAGACATTGTAAATATTGACCTTGACAAATATATATCATACTTTTTTGCCATTGTAGGGCTTTTCACACTCTAAATAGATTACCCGGGGTCATTTTAAACCTAGGGTTTATCTTGCTTCACGTTTCACACTTCTCATAATTTACCCGGGGTTAACGATTAATCCTGGGTATTCGTATGCTGACATTTCACACTGTACATTCCTAAACCCTGTGTTAATGTTCTTACTTGCATATTTGCAGAATCCGTGTCATTGATTGGACGAATGCAGCATGCAACCTGTTTACATGAAGCCCTACATAGGCTGTTGCAACTTAAACCATAAAAGCATTGTTAAAAAGTTTATTTTGAGCAGATGGGAACCATATTTACCCAGGCCATAGGTACTACATTTATTCAGCAAATCAACTCTTTAAATGGTTTATCTACATATTTGTTTAAAGGGCTCATCAGAACCAGAGGATTTCCTTATTGAAGTGTCTCCAGGCACCTATTCCATCACAGCAGCAATGCAGGACACAAAGGCACAGACGAAAACTGTCCGCATCAACGCTGGAGAAAGCATGAGCCTTACATTCAACCTCTGAACCCCACCTGTGTATTAAATGGGTGAAATTCAGTGCCTTAATTCAGGACTTGAGGACTTGCACTGAAATTGCAACTAAAACTAAATGCACTGACTTTGACTCTTCTTGATATCTTGTTTTTTTAGTATTCATAAGTGTTATTGTTTAATACTCAGGAATATTTATTCTTTTTTTTAATAGCAATCATGAATATATATTGAGCCATAGAAGCCATAATGAGATTCTGCCGCAATACAGGATATACATTTTATTTTACTTTGTTTATTCTTTAAAGTTTTAATAAAGTTTTGCATGATTTTACATAATATAGTCTTTAGTGGTATTTAATTAGTACACCAACCATAGGATGTTTGATTCACAAACAAATACTATCTCTGAAAGAAAAAAAAAATCAGCAAAAGCTCACTGACAATACTCATAACACTCTGAACTTTGGCTGTGGAACTATCAGTTTAGTTGGCTTTGAGCTGATTGCTACAGCTAGTGGTGACGGTGATAACTTTTGTTCAGTTGATCCAAATATTTCCCTCATATTAACTCCTCGTTTTGGTGAATCAGGAACCAGCTTAAATAAAGAGCTGTGATTGGTCATCATAGAGTTATCTGTAAAGCTCCCAGAATTCCCAGTGTCTCTAGGCCAAGAATGGCTGACATTTGGAGACCTGACTGCTCTCCCTGAAATACCAAGAACAGTCAGTGAGTCAGTACAAATGAAATATATTTTGTAATATTATTTGTATTTTGCGGCACTTGTATTAAGACCAAATGGTTCTAAACAACATTTAGTTTGCCTGCACACTTTTGTACCATGTACACTATTGTTCAAATGTTTGTGGTCAGTATGATTATAATTATTATGGATGATAATGATTTTTATTGATTATACAAAAATACAGTAAAAACAGTAATACGGTGAAATCATTCTAATAATTCTGATCAACAGCTGCGTTGCATAATATTTTGATACTTTTTTCAGGACTTTGATGAATAGAAAGTTAAAAAGAACAGCATTTATTTGAAATAGAAATCTTTTGTAACATTATAAATGTCTTTGCTGTAAATTTTAATAAATGGAATGCATCCTTTCAAAATAAAAGTATCAATTACTTTTAAAAAATACTGACTTTTTTAAGTCCAAGTCAGTATTATAAAAAATACTGTGTTTTTATTATTGTATTGTATTTGTTCATTTCGATGGCTATATCGTAAATATTTTGTCATTACCTGGTTGCATGTGCTGTGGTTCTGCAGAACCCATTTTCCAGTATCTCCAGGCTGGTCTGGTCTCAGGATGAGTGTATGGTTTTCTCAGGCAGGAAATCTCTGTGTTTACTGACCGGCTCACCAGTTCTGACCTTGAAGGCCTGTGTTTTCCAGCTGCAGTATCCTCCTCATTCTCAGAGTCAGAGGTTGATGATGAGGAAGATGAAGGCACTTGTGTCTGTTGAGAGCTCTGTAGTTCTTTCAGTTGGAGATCAACTTTACTCTCCAGCTCATCTCTCCTTTGTTTATTCAGTAGTGGAGATGACATGAACATTGGCCAGCATCTCCTCACTAAACAGTGGCATGGTGGAATGGAGGACAGACTGTGGTGGTTGCACCGGTGACATGGAAATTCAAAACAATTCATGGTGCCGCAGTGGGAAACCCTGGAGCAACATGGCCGGGATGAATAATGCTGGAGGTCTTTGATAATTTGCTCATAACGAGAGGCTGGAATCCATACTGCGAGCTGTTTGGGGACATGAATTGTCATCCCGTTCCAGAAGAGAACTTGGAGTCCCAAAAGACCTTCATCACCTGTTATGAGACAACACATCTGAGCCATTTTCCTAGGTTTATCACTAATATGATGCTCACAAGTATTGGTTCAAAATTTGTATATAAATCGTACTTTTAAGCGGATCTCTTAGCTCCATCCCGGAAATTACCCTTCCAGGCCCATATTGTCTCATGTCTGGCTCCCATGGTGCTAGAACGGTGTCTCCTGGTATGATACTGTGCCTATGTGCACTGGCTAGACTAACCATATCAGGCTGGCAGGTTTGCTGAACTGTATTTAATGTTTCCATAAAAGTATTTCCTTCAGATCCAAACTTATCAAACTCCACCGTATAAAGATTTCCTCTGCCCTAGAGATAGACAAGAAATGTTTAATAAATTGTGATTATACATCTGGATTTGAACTAACAATTCAAAATTTCAATTTGAATTGAAATTCTGCCTATATTTAAAGATATGCTATACCTATCTGAGTAATTTTTTTTTTTAATTTGAAATAAATGAATACTTTTTTTTCAGAAAGGATACATTAAATGGATCAAATGTGACAGTAAATACATTTATAATGTTACACAGTTCATAATCAATGTTACATGTATCAAAGTTTCCTCAAAAATAACTGGTTTTCAACAATAATAAATGTTTTTTGAATTTCAAATCAGCATATTAGAATGATTTCTGAATGATCATGTGACACTGAAGACTATATTTTCAGTACCTGATGTATGATTGTCCCCAGGTAGTAAAACCCATCTATCTCTCTTCTGGCTAACACACGGCAACCAGGAAAAAGCTCAGCACCTCGCATTACCCTTGCAGATACACATGATACTGTACTAAAAGGATTCATAGGGGAACACCTGTAAAAACACCATAAATAATTACATTGTGGGATATACAGTGGGGCAAAAAAGTATTTAGTCAGCCACCAATTGTGCAAGTTCTCCCACTTAAAAAGATGAGAGAGGCCTGTAATTTTCATCATAGGTATACCTCAACTATGAGAGACAAAATGAGAAAAAAAAAAAATCCAGAAAATCACATTGTAGGATTTTTAAAGAATTTATTTGCAAATTATGGTGGAAAATAAGTATTTGGTCAATAACAAAATTTCATCTCAATACTTTGTTATATACCCTTTGTTGGCAATGACAGAGGTCAAACGTTTTCTGTAAGTCTTCACAAGGTTTTCACACACTGTTGCTGGTATTTTGGCCCATTCCTCCATGCAGATCTCCTCTAGAGCAGTAATGTTTTGGGGCTGTCGCTGGGCAACACGGACTTTCAACTCCTCCAAAGATTTTCGATGGGGTTGAGATCTGGAGACTGGCTGAGCCACTCCAGGACCTTGAAATGCTTCTTCTGAAGCCACTCCTTCATTGCCCGGGCGGTGTGTTTGGGATCATTGTCATGCTGAAAGACCCAGCCACGTTTCATATTCAATGCCCTTGCTGATGGAAGGAGGTTTTCACTCAAAATCTCACGATACATGGCCCCATTCGTTCTTTCGTTTACACGGATCAGTCGTCCTGGTCCCTTTGCAGAAAAACAGCCCCAAAGCATGATGTTTCCACCCCCATGCTTCACAGTAGGTATGGTGTTCTTTGGATGCAACTCAGCATTCTTTCTCCTCCAAAAACGACAAGTTGAGTTTTTAACAAACAGTTCTATTTTGGTTTCATCTGACCATATGACATTCTCCAAAACCTCTTCTGGATCATCCAAATGCTCTCTAGCAAACTTCAGACAGGCCCGGACATGTACTGGCTTAAGCAGGGGGACACATCTGTCATTGAGTCCCTGGCGGCGCAGTGTGTTACTGATGGTAGCCTTTGTTACTTTGGTCCCAGCTCTCTGCAGGTCATTCACTAGGTCCCCCCGTGTGGTTCTGGGATTTTTGCTCACAGTTCTTGTGATCATTTTGACCCCACGGGGTGAGATCTTGCGTGGAGCCCCAGATCGAGGGAGATTATCAGTGGTCTTATATGTCTTCCATTTTCTAATAATTGCTCCCACAGTTGATTTCTTCACACCAAGCTGCTTACCTATTGCAGATTCAGTCTTCCCAGCCTGGTGCAGGTCTACAATTTTGTTTCTGGTGTCCTTTGACAGCTCTTTGGTCTTGGCTATGGTGGAGTTTGGAGTTGGACTGTTTGAGGTTGTGGACAGGTGTCTTTTATACTGATAACGAGTTCAAACAGATGCCATTAATACAGGTAACGAGTGGAGGACAGAGGAGCCTCTTAAAGAAGAAGTTACAGGTCTGTGAGAGCCAGAAATCTTGCTTGTTTATAAGTGACCAAATACTTATTTTACCGAGGAATTTACCAATTAATTCTTTAAAAATCCTACAATGTGATTTTCTGGATTTTTTTTTCTCATTTTGTCTGTCATAGTTGAGGTATACCTATGATGAAAATTACAGGCCTCTCTCATCTTTTTAAGTGGGAGAACTTGCACAATTTGTGGCTGACTAAATACTTTTTTGCCCCACTGTATATGCCACGCTGTAATCATTTATTGCGTTTTTTCTGTCTTTCAAAACTTACCAGCATGGTACAGAACAGACACAGCTTGTGCAGTTGTAGTATTGGACCTGACTGAAGTCAATCAAGGACCCCGTTGAACGCCATGGGTCCTCGGAGTGTGATGGCTTTTGAATCATGTCATCCGTTGAATGCAACAAACTGAGCTGTTTGACATTTTAAATCATTAAATGAAAAAAATAAAAAATAAAAAATAAAATAAAATCTGGATGAACAGTATACACCATACAAACATTGATTCAACATCTTACCTGGTCCACATTGCCAGCTGAGTTGAGCGTCATGACATAACAGCTTCCTCTAGTGGTGCAAGTGATGCACTGCAAGAAGTCTGATATGTCAGTGTTCATGGGAGTCTTGTCAGATATGTAAAATGTATTCACAGGGCGCATCACCAGGGTTGATACTGAAGCTAGACATTGTGGTGGGTTGTCTGGGAGACCGCTGGTCACCAAATGGACAGACTGACAGGCAGGGTCAGAGAATGCTAAGGCCAGTGCTGAGTGGAGGTCTCTGCCAGGACTTGTCTGTAATGTGTGGATCCAGCTCAAGGCTTCATAGACTACATCAGGAGTGCAGGGCATCATGTGAGAAGACCATGGTGTTGACTAGTAAAATATGAATAGATTTTAAAAAAGAAATAAATATAATTTTTATTAAATAGCATAAGTCTAGCATCTGGCAAGACTGGCAATCCATCTAGCGTTTCCACCCGGAATAAGCAGTTTGAAAAATGAATGCCTTTTAAAAAATTCCTATTGAATTTGATATGACTTTTGAATGTAATAAACTCAATAAATTAAGATAAAAAATTAATTCTATTATATTGTATTTAAAACTTATTTTAATAAACCAAACATATAGCATAATCAGTATTGAAGACAATACTGCATGGACAAATTCATTTTTTCCCCCCCAGAGTGATTAATTGTAAATTCACCTTGTATGAAAAGCTGATAATGTTGAAGAGCGAGTCTCTGAGTGAAGCTTTAGTAATCAAGGTTTGAATAATAAGATTCTTCACTAGTCCCAGAAAGCCATTCATTCCCACAGAGGAGTCCAAAACAAAGGTGACATTTCTGCCTTTACCCATGAACAAGAGTAGGTCACTTTGGATGTGAGACACCTGAGGTATTGACGACATTGTCAAGTCTGACAGAATAATCTGCAACACAATTGATTTTGCTCAGTTATTGTTGACTTAAAGACCAATCTGACTAGCTTCTGGTAACACAAGTAGCTTTTTTCATCTTTTTGGATAGTAAGCAAATGTAAGAATGAGAAAACACACACACACACACACACACACACATCTGGTTTGCTATCCTTGTGGGGACTCTCCATAGGCGTAATGCTTTTTCTACTGTACAGACTGTATATTGTATTGCCCAACACCAACCCTACACCTAAACCTACCCCTTACAGGAAACTTTCTGCATTTTTAGATTTTCAATACACACCATTCTGTGTGATTTACTAGCTTGTTTACCCATGGGGACCTCAATTTAGGTCCCCACCATGACACGAGTCCCCATGAGTCTGTGTGTATTCAGGTTTAAGTCCCCACCAGAATAGAAAAACAGGTACACACACAAAAGTATTCATACCTTCCTTGATTCCAAGAACACACTTGAAAACTGTAGCAATTTTTGTTCTGAACCTAGTAATGATCCACTGAACAATGATTCCTGTCTCTACTGTGTACTGAGGTTGCCATAGTGAGCCACTGACCAGCCTTTAACTATTATTATGTCATTACATCCATCTAGTGGTGACAGAGAGCATCTGATGTGCACTTGGGAACAGGCTTTAAAGGGATAATTCACACACAAAAAATGAAATTCACTCACCCTCAAGAAATTTCTTTCTTCTGCTGAACTCAAAAGAAGATATTTTGAAGAATGTGGGTAATCTAACAGTTTCTGGTCAGACTATTTCTTTTTCATACTATGGAAGTCAATGGGGACTATTGGTTACTCACATTCTTCAAAATATCTTCTTTTGTGTTCAGCAGAAGAAAGAAATTCATTCATGAGAACAGTACAATTCATGAGTACAATTAATTTTAATTTTTTCAAATCTGTATGCATTTTTTTCTTCTGTGGAATATAGCAATATACAGGAATAAACCGTTTTAGTAACCATTGACTTTTTTGGAAACATTTAAAAATGTTTTTATGTTTTGTTTTGAAATGACATAAGGATGAGTAAATAATGACAGAAATTTTATGTATCACATGCAAATTTGCTACTAAAACACAGCTATATATGTATATAGGCAATAAATATTGCATAGTAAGTACTTTGGTTTGAATGTTTGTTTATGATTTTATTTATATGTTTGTATGATCCACTCTACAGGCACTAATTTTATTGAGGCTCTTGAAATGACTTTTACCCTCTATTTATAAATAAGCATTCTGACAGTAGGATTATTTTGGGTTCAAGAAGTTGCAGCAATAGTAAAAAGAAAGGGTGAAACTTTGGGTTTGACGAGAAATGCCATTGAATGTCATCCTACACCAGAAATTGGCACCTGAACCTGATTTCAGAACCTGAGTGCTCAGAACCGTGACAGGCTTTCAGTCCAAAAATAGACTCATGTGCTGTCATCTCCTCTTCCACAGAAGCTGAAATGTGAAGAAGACACTGAGGCAAGAAAAGCTGATGAAAAATACATGATGCTTTGGAAAAAGGACATAACTGTGACAGATTAAAGAATATTGCAAAAGTAGAAAGGCAGCCCTCTGACATCACAGAGAAAAAGCCTCCTGCAAAAATAAACTTGATACACACTGTATTGGAATGCACACATATCTTATATAAAACTTAAAACTGGACTGTTGTCTTTAGAACCTTATATGTCAGATTATTTGTGCCAAGCGACATCCCTCATGTTTTATTGTTCAAAATGTTCTCAGAAATTGTCTTATTGAGCAACTTTAATTTTTAATTCTTTAAAAATATATTTAAATATGAAAATATTTTAAATTTTATATTATATTTAATTGTATTTATTTTTAAATATTTTCAAACATTACTGTAGTATTGCTTTTATTTTTGCATAAACATCATACTAAAATGAAATAAAAATAAGCAAGAATAAAATCTTCATAATTTTAAACATAATTTTCCATATTCTCCTTCAGACAAACAGAGAAGTCTATTCCAACAGCAAAAGTTCAAGCCTTTCAACTGCACTGCATTGCCCATGCATCCTCACTCCAGCCATGACATAATGCAATTCAAAATGGCTACCAAGCCTTCCGTGACACACTGTAAAAATGTGCTGTTATAAAAACAATAAAACCACTGGTCACGTTATGACGTTCGAAGAAATGTACACAAAACCCGCCGCATCTATCCGCCAAATGAATATGTCACGGGCAAACACTGCTGTGCTAGATTTGCTTATTCACGCTTGAACAATACACCCAACAGACCCGAATGGCGTCCCCAAGGTGCCCCTGAACATGAATTTCTGACAGCACGAATTCGCATTGACTGGCGTTCAGCCAATGGGAGCATAGACATAATAAATACGTCTATGAATGGGAGCGCGGCACTAGTCTGCTTCAGCCAATCACATAAGCGTATGTGGAGGAACTCTTCCGTTATTCAGGTTCTGGGGTTGTATTTTCTGCATAGCGTTTCCTGCCCTGGTGCATGGTGGTCGAACGAAGGGATTGTTGGAAAATTTTCGGAGGTTAGTATATAAATGTGTTTTTACCCAGTGTGCCTTATTTCCTCAGACGCCGCTTAGCCGGAGAGCGCGGCGATGGAAGTGTGGTGGAATTCGATGTGGGATGAAGAACGAAATAAAATAGTGAAAATGCATCGGAAGCGGTGTTTTATTTATTAAAGGCAGTTGGACGGAGCGTTGTAATCGGTTGCAACATTGTAACGTTCCGATTGTGATGGTTAAGTTACCGCAGCAACTAGTTCAGTGTGGGCTAACGGTCGTTCCTTTATGTTTAAACGCCTTTATAAAGGACAGTATTGCTTTGCGTTAGTTTCGGGGATGGCATAGTTACACGAAACTCAACGGCGATTATAGTATGTAAACATTAGGAAGCGGCTGAAGTAAACCGCGAGCGTTTTTGTAGCATATTTGCTAACATGTGAGTTAGCATGACAGATGTTCTGTCAAATAATAAAACGAAGGACTTATGAGCAACTTTAGCCGGGCTGCCTTTGCATTCCTGTCTAAATATTTATATACTCCTAGCGTTATTATTTACAAAGTTGTTTTGTTGCTGTTTGGCTAAAATGTAGATAAATGATGAAATGCCCGTGTTAGCACAATATTTTTAATTCGGCACATGTGCCGAATCAAAAAATCAATACAACATATTCTATGGCAAGCTGTTTTAACATTTCAGTTATTCCACAAAATAACAATTGTCTATTTTTGTATTGCTAGTACTTTTATAAAAGTATTTTTAAAAAATAAATAATATTTTAATAGTGACAAGTAATATTCCGTTACTGGTGGAAAATTACACTTTTTTGGGGGAATGATGAATATTAACTTTTGATTAGTAGAGATTATAGTTGTTGCTGGTGGTATCTATTCTATTCTAATGGATGCTAGAATATGTTCCAGTTGGTACAAGTAACAAGTTGTTTTTGAACTATAACATTGACTAATCTAATGAGATGAGAAATTTTACAAGTAAAGCTGAAAGAGGTACTAGTAATTACTGGAATTTATGCAGTAACTAGATAAATAATTCCTAGAAATGGGATAGGTACCTGTAACATTTGGACTAATACTAGTTGATGTCTGAATCACAGATACATAGTCACAACACAGTTACAATACAACAATAAAATGAATAAATAAAGTATTTTTAATTTAGATTAATTTCAAGAAATGCATATTAAAATGACTATATAGGGTGCAACATGACCAAGTACAGTTCTAAACAGTATAGTACTGTAGTATTAACAGTACTAATATTAAAAAATCAGGCTATACAGGAGGAGTACACAAGCACAAAACTATTAATAACTATAAGGAAATAATATCGTCCCAATCTGTGTTTGCATTATGTAAAATGAATATTGTTAAAATAAATTTAGGGACATACGAGTAGTTAATGGACTGTCTGACTTGTAAAATAACAATGAGAGTACTGAACAAACCCCCAAAAATCAAGGCCCTTGATTGCCTCTGGGTTTTAACATTAAATATTTAATGGTTGTTGGTTGGTTTGTAGAGGCAGATCATGCTCTTAGCCCAGGTGAATCGGGACACCCAGGGCATGGAGTTTCAAAGTGTGGACGGGGACCCGCAACAGGTCACCCTTTGCCTAACAGAGGCAGTAACAGTTGCAGGTGAGATGGATGGATGGGTATAATATCTGTGCAACAGTATTATATTTTGTGCATAGTGCAATGTAGACTCATAATGGGCAACTGTTACTACACAGATGACAACATGGAGGGTATAGACACGGTGAGCTTGCAGGCCGTGACTCTGGTGGATGGCTCCACAGCATACATACAACATAGCCCTAAAGGTACTGCAACTACACACTTAGCATTACTTTTGGCATTAAACTATTAATCAGGTTATGCTTCTGACTGACTATTTCTATATGGCATAAATGTAGAAAAAAAAATATACTATGACGTTTTATTCACTCTTTTGAAGTTGTCCTGTTTTCCATTTAGCATACAACAAATATTGTGTAGTTATAAAACCTGTAGAAATTTTCTTGCTTGGTCACTATTCAAATCTAACAGCATATAATAGTTTCTTTCACAGAAAACAAAATAATGGAAGGACAAGTGATTCAGCTGGAGGATGGATCTGCTGCTTATGTCCAGCACCTACCAATGTCTAAAACAGGTGTTTCATATTGATTTCATTCTGATACATGGAGCTTTATGATCTGTGACTGTCTAATTGCATTAGATAAGACACAGATGACTTCTGTGTTATAAAGACCACTCAACATTTGCCCTTATACTTTAAACTTATTTCTTAGGTGGAGAAGGATTGAGACTAGAAGATGGGCAAGCTGTGCAACTGGAGGATGGAACAACCGCTTACATTCATGCTCCCAAAGGTCTGTCTCTAAAAATCTATATACTATGTATTGTGTGTCATACAGACACAAATGTTGGATTCATGATTTATCAAATTAGTAAGTGTCAATGCGTTTAATCTTTTTTAGAAACATATGATCAGGGCGGCTTACAGGCTGTTCAGCTGGAGGATGGCACCACTGCATATATTCAACATATGCCTCAATCCAACACCATTTTGGCCATCCAGGCAGATGGTACTGTAGCAGACTTACAGACAGAGGGCACAATTGACGCTGAGACAATCAGTGTGCTGGAGCAATATTCTACAAAGGTTAAGATCATGTCACTTATTCTGTTTTCTTATTATTTATTGTGTGAGTTTATATGGCTTAGTTCCCCTTTTATGACAGAAATTAATGTGAAATGGAATGCTAAACCAATTTACACTTGTGTATATACTTTGTGTACTGTATATGATGTTCCTTATGTTAATTTGAATCATATTACAGTTCATGTTAGCTTAGAGGAAGTGTTTTCTGTGTGTGTGTGCAGATGGAGGCCACAGAATGCAGTACTGGGTTACTTGGTCGAGGAGACTCTGATGGTGTGCATATGCAGGTACTGTCTCTACTGATACTATTTCCTGCATTTATTAAATAAGGAACTTATAAAATGAATACTTTGAATGTTCATGAAGCAGTGACCCACTTTTGTGCACTTAGATTGTACTGCAGGGTCAAGACCGGTCACCTAGAATCCAGCATGTTGGGGAAAAGGCCTTCAGATGTGAACATGAGGGATGTGGAAAACTCTACACTACTGCTCACCATCTGAAGGTGAATTCATGCAAGACAGAAGAGATACAGTACACACTTCACAAAAGTTTTGTGTTCGGATGTGTACATTTGTTTACATGTGTACTGTAGTAATTTATCTACTTCTGAACTCATGTGGTTTTCGAAATATTTTTAGGTACATGAAAGATCGCATACTGGGGATAAGCCATACATTTGTGAACATATGGGTTGTGGCAAAAAGTTTGCAACAGGTAAAGATTTTCCCAAAAACAGTTGTTGTTTTTTTTCGCTTCCAACTTTTTTGCACATGCATTATTTTTCTTTCTGCTGTCTTCAAGGGTATGGTCTCAAGAGTCACGTCCGAACACACACTGGAGAGAAACCGTATCGCTGTCAGGAGCTCAACTGTCTCAAGTCTTTCAAAACCTCTGGAGACTTACAAAAACACACAAGAACACATACAGGTGTTTGTCATATTTAACTGGCCTGTAATAATGGTTTCATCTCGTTTAGAAAATTAAGTTGTCTTAAAAGTATTTGTAAAATTTGTCTGTTTTTAAATTAGTTGTTTATGTTGCATAACTATTCATTTTGTAGGCGAAAAACCATTTAAATGTCCATTTGAAGGCTGTGGGAGATCTTTCACCACATCCAACATTCGTAAAGTCCACATCCGTACTCACACAGGCGAGAGGCCGTATTACTGCTCTGAACCCAACTGTGGAAGGGCCTTTGCAAGTGCCACTAATTACAAAAACCACATGAGGATTCACACAGGTACCTGTCCTATCTGCTCTAACTGCTTCCAACATCTAATAAAGCATAAATTTGAAAGAAATCAGAAGCTTTGAGGTTGCAAGCATTTTTTCCCCTACAAAAATAAGGTATAATATCTTACCATAAGCTCAAAGTTTGTTTGTCTCATCATATTCAGGTGAGAAGCCTTACGTCTGCACTGTTCCTGGCTGTGACAAGCGTTTCACTGAGTACTCCAGCCTGTACAAGCACCATGTAGTTCACACACCCTGCAAACCCTACAATTGTAATCACTGTGGAAAGACGTATAAGCAGATTTCGACCTTAGCCATGCATAAACGCACAGCGCACAATGACACCGAGCCCATAGAAGAAGAACAAGAAGCTTACTTTGAGCCCCCAACAGGTCTGTTTACTTAAATCGCCATCTAGAAATATGACCATCTAATATTAACTAAAAATCTTGAATTTTGAATTTGCATCTTTTTCAGAGGCTATTGATGACCCTGGGTTAATGTACACTCCAACAGTGGTGGAAGATGACTCTGGGTCTGAGCAGGTATCAGGATCAGAAGTCATGGGACAACAGCATGTGGCACTCATATCTCAGGATGGCACACAACAGGTCAGTGATGACCTAAATAAATTCCCACAAGTCCTATATTGATCACATACAACATCATCAGGACCTATTTTATTCCATACTGTACTTGTACTTTGTAGAACTAGAGTACAATCTGTGAAAAGGTGGTGAATATACAGTTATTTTCCAGGTAAATACTTTTTGTCTTTCCCCTCTCAGGTTCTGACTCAAGCAGATATGCAGGCTATGGGAGGCACAATTACCATGGTAACACAAGAAGGAACCACCATAACCATCCCAGCACATGAAGCGATGCTTTCCTCAGGAGGAGCACATTCTGTTACTATGGTGTCTGCAGACGGCACAGAGGGACAGGTAAGTGTTGTTACTTTAAGGAATAGTCCACCAAAAAATAAAAATTCTGTCATTTACTTGTCCTCATGTTGTTCCAATCCTGTTTGAATTCCTTCCTTCTCTGGAACACACACACACACAAAAAGATATGTTGAAGAATGCTGGTAATCAGTTACCATTTCAGTATTCCATTGCATTTTTGTCTATACTATGGAAGTCAGTGGGACCACATACTGTTTGGTTACCAACATTCTTCAAAATATCATTTTTCTTTTTCCCACAGAAGAAATAAATGCATATAGGTTTGTTACGACATGAGGATGAGTAAAAGATAAGTTTTCTGTTTTGGGTGGACTATCCCTCTAAATAGCTTGCATTTTACTGAGGGACTCTAATACTTTACTAAATACACACAAGTTGAGCTTATTGTGTAAACTTTTTATTTACATTTTAGGTGGCTATTGTGACGCCAGATCTGTCTGCGTACCAGACAGAAGAGGGGGAGCTTGTACAAGATCAGGAACAGCATGTGGTTTCCACAAGCCCACACCCAGTCACACTGCTGGCTACTTCTAACGGCACACACATAGCTGTGCAGGTATAGAATATATACACACCACACACGTTATGGAATTTCCTCTCACAGTCACATTAACATGCTCAGTTAGGAGGGGTCGCAAAAGCTTAAATCATGTGTTTACTTTGCCTGAAAGTACATAATAAAACCTGCAGTTAATGCCATAAACCTTTAAACCCATTTTAAGGTGGGAACATGCAATTATTCTCAAAAGACTAGACTGTTTGTTGGGGGGTTGCGACCTTCTTTCCATTAGGTGTGTGTTTTTAAGATGTGTGTTATAGATGTAGGTCTCAACTGAATTTGTATTGTGGTACTGTAGGTCTAATGTTTGGAAACTTTTGAAATTAAATGCACTATGCATTTCAGCATGATATAAATTATATTAAACTAAGCCAGATCAAATGTATTTGATACACAGCCGGCATTCATTAAAAAAAAAAAATGGATGTAACTGTAAACTTAAAATTGAAGTATACAAAATCAAAGTCACCAGTTGTATGCTCTTAATATCTAAAATCGTGGCTTCTAAATAACACTATTTAATGAAGCATTGATTATTCTTAGTGTAATAATAACTGAAATCAGTAGTAGATAATGATCTAATAATTATGATTAGTGATTGCATCACTTGTCTTTTTTGCACTAATGGACAACTAATTGAGCAAACTGGTCTAGTCCAATCAACCTGGTATTGGTCTTTACACCGATGTGCCGTTCAGTTCTGATTAATGAGCCCTCATTGCCAACAAAGAGTAAGTGTGTTGTTTTTTTTAGAGGAGGGTGACCCCGTGTTTGGTGGGTAGTGCCATTAAGCAAGATTGACAATTTTGAAATAATTTGTTGTACTGGATCTGTAAACAATTTTTATTAGATAAGTTTTATTAATTTTTTTTTTCATGTCCCCCTCTTAGCTCAGTGATCAGCCCTCTCTAGAAGAAGCCATCAGAATAGCATCAAGAATACAGCAAGGAGAAACCCCAGGCATGGACGATTAACTCGCATTGTACAACTTATCACTGTGAACTAAACGTCTCAAGGGTGGGTGAATGTGTGTGTGTGTGTGTGTGTGTGTGTGTGTGTGTGTGTGTGTGTGTGTGTGTGTGTGTGTGAGTCCAGGTATAGAAAATCTGTCAAGCATCATAGTTTTTCATAATGCTGACATCATGATCGCTATATACCAAGAAGATATTTTTGTGTGGATATGTACATAACTGTTTTAAAAGTAGAGTTTTTCTGTATATATTTGATGATGCTATTTTTTGCAAGCTGTTAAGAAAAGGTCTTCAATTATGATTAAAAAAAAGAAGAAAATTATAATTTCATTGTATTCTTTGACTTAACATCACCCAATGCAGAGTGCGGTTTACAGATTTCAGTGTTTCGGTTTGGAGCACAACAAACATAAACTTAAAAAAACCCTGGTTGCATTCATTTTATATTCACCATATACATTCTAGGGACTTTCCAGACATGATGGGGTTTATGTACAATACACTAAGAGACTGGAAAGTCCCATTAATAAGTTGATGTAAAAAAAATCATTATTAAAACTAAGACTGCTTAAGTGATTGCTACTGTTAAGGGACTGCCAGTCACTGAAGCTCTGCTATCAAAACAAATCCATGTGGCTAATTTACACTACCATGAAAACACTTATAAAAAGATTAATCTCATCAAATATAATACCATTTAATTATTGTAATGTGTTCCTGTGTCACCAAGAACGGATTACAATGTAGAATGTGAAAAACTATCTTCTCTAATGCGTTTCACTGAGCAAGTGCAAAATCAAACGAAACCATTATGAAAGAAAAGCATTCGCGCCAAATTGAGGTCATTTAGGGGGGAGGGGCTTGCTGACGTAGCACCTACAGAACCTCCTATCTTTTAAACTTTGGAAGTCGGCGCTCATTGGTACATACCACGTCACATGACCAACGGTCGCGGGAAGACTTTGACCACGCTTGTTGGTGGGAGGAGTAGCTCGCCATTCAAACTAGTTTTGTAAACATTATTGTCTAAAACGACACGATTTTGAATGCTTTGACATGTTTTGAGAGTTTTATCTTATTTCGGTGTCTTATAAATCGCGTAATTGCTATCAGGAATTTTTTTTTTTTTTCTAGTCCTTCAGATATCAGTTGGAAGTTTGTGGAGCAGCCATTTTTTCACCCGAAACGTCGCCGTGGACGCTGGTTAATACGATTACAACATCGTTATCAGTTTTTATGCGACTAAACTGAACTTGTTTGGACTTGTCACGGAGATATCGGTCAGCGAAAGAAGATATTTTCCTCGGATAATCTGAAGCAGATAAGTTGGGAATCACATCGCCGTTTTTCTGGACTGTTCATCAGCGCTCGGGTTGTTGCATTGCACGGCCAGTATTAGATATGTTTATCTAAACTAACGTTACATAATCTCTGCCTGATTTGCCAGCCACTTGGGCTGGTTTTTATAGTTTTAAATTACTTACTTTGTGTTTTTTATTAAGTTATCCTTTTACAAAAGCTGAACTTTTGCCTGGAAAAATGAGTTTCGTTACACGGAGGAACGGCAAGTCTCCAAATCTTAAACCCGTTCGCCAAAAGTTGCAGTTTTCGGCCAGTGACGGCGAAGAAGACAGCATTGAAGACGCGAACAACAGCACCGGAGCCGAGTCGGGCTTCACGGAGCTGGACTCGCCGGTGTCCGTGCGGCGCAGCAGCGATAAGAGGCCGATGGACCTGGGCAGCAGCAGCCCGCTCAGCCGAACCAGAGACGACGACGAGTCCTGGGACGAGGAGGGGTTCGGCTCACCGTCTCGGGCAAAACCAGCTTTTTACATGAAAAGCTCTCCATCGCCAAGGAAAAGTCCCCAGGCTTACGACAGTTCACCTGAGAGGAGTTACATTCACGATGACATGGAAGGATCCAGCTCTCCTGTCCCGGACTGTCCTGATACACCACCCCATAAAACCTTCAGAAAACTCCGGCTGTTCGATACCCCTCATACTCCAAAGGTTTGTAGTCACTGATATACAAAAATTGTAAACAGAAATGGTATTTTCTGTTAACTCAGAAATTTGTATTTTGACTTCGGTTCTACTTGTACGCAGAGTACATTTTTTTTCGCGGTTTGTTTAAATATACGTTATATATGTTTTTACTTTTTATTTCGAAAATAAACTGAAGTAGTTATGATTTGAAAATCAGCTCTGAGCTATTACTAGGTGGATGAGTTCACCTAGAGTGACCCAGATATTGGACTAACTGTACAAAGTTGTGTAACAACAGTGAATCAGTCTATTGATACTAGCACATCATTACATCATTGAAATGTGTAATGTTCTGGCTTTCCCCGTTTTTGTGTGTTGACATGAGTCAGTTTCTTCTGCTTTGATATTGGCTTTAAGAATGCGTTTTAAATGCTCTATAAAATGAGTATTAATTATGCATATCATTGTGTCTGCAGAGCTTATTGTCGAAGGCCAGGACGATGGCATCGACGAGCCGGAGAGTCGCCCTGTTTAAGAATGTTGATTCCACAAGTAAAGCCTGTCTGGACGGAAGACGAAACCAGACACCCCTAGTAAACATCAACCCCTTCACCCCGGACTCCATTCTGGTGCAATCATCGACACTACAACGAAACAACAGGAAACGAGCACACTGGAATGAGTATGTTGACCATAGCTTAAACATGTCTTTTCTAGCCTTTCCTCGTGCTTTTTCTTTCTAAACAAGTTACGGACTGCCGTGATGTAGTTTTAGTAGAATTAAACACTATGGCCATCTTGGACAGGTGTGGGACAGGTTTGCAGAACCGTTCGTTAAATCCGTTTACTAATGCTGTTCCAAGACACAAAGTTGGCGAGGAACCAGTTCCTCGTGTTCGCTCACTCACCGTGCCATGTGCTTAGTCAGGCCTCTCTGCTGCCCTCTAGTGTTTGATGTGTTTACACACCCTTTCTAAGAATGTCTCCTCTTATGTAGCTCATGTGGAGAGGACATGGATGCAAGTGATCCTGAAATAGAGGATGAGCTCATTCCGCCCTCAAAGGTAAAATTTAATTAACTTTTTATTATTGACTAGTTTTTATCTACTAAAACGGAAACATAACTTTTTATATCAAACTGTGGATGTTCTATATGACAATGATTGTTATTTGATCAGTTCAGGTCAGGTTCAGCCAGGATTTTAAGCTTTGTAACGCTTATGGAATGAATTTTGTAGCATTCCTACTCTGCCTTCTAGTTAAGTACTACTTTATTTTTGTGTTTAATAAAAACTGATATTTTCCACAGAGGATCACAATGATGGAGAATAACATGATGTCCAGATATGCGTCTGAATTCCATGAGCTGGAGAAGATCGGCTCTGGAGAGTTTGGTTCTGTTTTCAAATGTGTTAAAAGGTTGGACGGCTGTATTTACGCCATCAAACGTTCCAAAAAGCCCCTGGCAGGCTCTGTGGATGAGTAAGTGAAACATAACATCTTTTTTTTTAATACTATTATATACTTCGTAACACTAACTATTGAATGGAGATTCTTATTGCTTTTTATTTATTCCTATGAAAGGCAAAATGCACTTCGTGAGGTATATGCACATGCAGTTCTTGGACAGCACCCCCACGTTGTGAGGTATTATTCTGCTTGGGCAGAAGATGACCACATGCTGATCCAGAATGAGTACTGCAACGGAGGAACCCTGTCTGATGTTATTGCTGAGAACAATAGACGCATGCACTTCCTTTCTGAGATGGAGTTGAAGGATCTGCTGTTGCAAGTCTCTCGTGGACTCAAGTACATTCACTCTACAGCACTTGTTCACATGGATATCAAGCCAAGTATGCATATGCTCGTTACACCCTTTAAAATATATTTTTTAGATGGATTTTAGAGTTGTAATGTTGTAACTTATTTATTAACTTTATTTTTTTCAGGCAATATATTCATTTCACGTAAACCTGCTCCTAGTGTAGAGGAATTTGAAGATGAAGAAGATGGTCCCACCACAAGAGTGGTGTATAAAATAGGTAAGATATTCATGCCAATCAAATTACATGCCCAGATGATTGTAACGGTAACATGTTTTATACAGATTTGGCTTTATGAAGTGGATGAGATTTTGATAATGTTTTCTATATCAGGTGATCTAGGTCATGTTACAACGGTTACCAATCCACAAGTTGAAGAAGGTGACAGCAGATACCTGGCAAATGAAGTTCTTCAAGAGGTATATACTATTATTTATTCTTGCTCTTAAAGAAATTCCTAGCAGGTCGCAAATGGTCTGTGTCGTGCCACATACTAATTTTGCAGTTTTTGCCCACAGGACTACAGTAACCTGAAAAAGGCAGACATATTTGCCCTTGCTCTGACTGTAATCGGTGCCTCTGGAGCAGAGCCCCTTCCTACTAATGGAGAAAAGTGGCATAAAATCCGACAGGGCATCCTGCCCCATATCCCACAAGTGCTTTCTCAGGAATTTTTAAGCTTGTTAAAGGTAAGGGTTCTACTACAAATTAATCTCCTAAACTTTTCACTAGTGCTTTCTATTTCTGATAGATCTGCATTGAATGGTGTCTTGAACGTTTGATTAAAATGTGCATATATCTTCCTGACAGCTTATGATCCATCCTGACCCAACACGGCGACCCTCAACCTCTGACCTCGTCAGACATCCTGTTCTTCTGACTGCTTCCAGAATGAGTGCTGATCAGCTGCGTGTAGAGCTCAACGCTGAGAGATTCAAGAACGCACTTCTGCAAAAGTATGATATATTCTTCCATTTCTAGGGGGAGATTTCAGGCTAGATTTAGAAGCATTTTACTTATTATAGACCTATCAAATGCTATTTTCTGAAATTGTAACTGAAATAATTCTGGTTTTTGTTTCTCAGGGAGCTAAAGAAAGCTCAGATGGCAAAGGCTGCAGCAGAAGAGAGGGTTCTGTCCACAGACCGTGTCCTTACACGTTCCACAGTGCAGTCCAGCTCCAGAGCTTCTCGAATCATCGGGAAAAAGATGAACCGTTCTGTTAGTCTCACCATTTATTGAACTGAACCCCAGACAAAGGAGATGACCAGTCTTAAGTGGGAACTACAGTGGTGCTTATCAAAGACTTGGGCACACAGACAGTTTTCTCTGTAGCCAGAAGGATGACAAAGACTGTTTTGTGACTTATAGTGCTTGTACTGTTTGGTACAAGTACCATGGTCTTTACTGAAGCTTGCATCCTTCTGCATTGTATAGGCACTAGCATCTGAGTACATAATGCAGATCTGCCTTACCATTTAGGTTTGCCTTCTCAAAATCTCTTGACAGAATTGCCTTAAGATGGACACATTTTTAGTATAGTTCTGTCTTCCTAATCTTTGCTTTAAGTTCCGTAGGTAAGGGTCAGAATGGTCTCCCTGCACTTGCTTTCTCAGAGGTGCAGTGTTGCTCTTTACCAAATGGGAGATGTGTGCCCCTATTGAGCCCTGATATGTGAATGTACCAGATCAAAGATTTGTGCACCTTACTGCCTGTGAAAAAATGCCTGTTGGGCCACAGAAGTTGGGGCTTGAGTTAGATTGCCATTAAAATGAGCACTTTGGAGGCAATGGTGAGCTTGCCACAGAAAGCCTGCTGCTATTCATGTTCGTCTGTATCCAGTTAGGGTTGGAAGATTTTTTGTTTTTGTTTTTTTACTTTTAAATCATTTTATCCTTTCAAACAAGCAATATTTCATAATCTCATCAAGCTCCCGTAACTTTTTTTATTTTGCAGATTTTACATCCAGCCATTTATTTTGCTCTGTCTAATCTTGTCAAATCTTGAATTTAACCATGTGACAAACCATGCTTGAAACTGGAAGCAAATGATGATTTAAATGTACATATGCCTTTCAAATCTCCAACCCTGTTTGTAGCATTAAAACAATCTTTGTCCAGTTCATCTGATGTCCTTAGTTAATAATGTATAATTCTGACTTTTGTGTTACTTCAACTACATTGATAGGGTACTGTTTAGATTCTTTGGTCTTGTTGATCCTCAACTTCTTTTTGTCTGTAAATACGTTCATTTTAATAAACTGTTTTCACCTAAACGCGCCTGGTTTGTTTTCTATGAACTTTAATAGTATATTACTTTTGAATGAGGGGGTCTTTTTTTCGCTCAGTACTTTGGGGTCCAGTCGTTGTTCGTTTCACGCAGCCCGCCGCCTAAACCCGAGTTAACCTGTATTTTAAGCGATATTTGAGGTTTAAATCTACAGTAAGGTGAAAAAATGCATTCCTCTTTGTGGATGTAGTCGCATTCTGACACTAAAGCGCTCAAACAGGTTACTGTTTCTGTGGTTAACCTCCGGCGACTACAACTTCAACTTCCAGTCGTTAGAGATTAATTTTGACTTGTGATCTACCTTTGCGGTTACTGAAACTTTGTAAACACAGTTGAACACGAGTAGCCTATTATGTGAATATCTTTTCGTTGTGGGAGGTTTATAATGTCTGGTAAACGCCTAATGATGTCATAGATTCCATCGAAGTCCTTCAGCAGCACGCGCTCATCGCTGAGTGGTGCTCGAGCCGCGAGTTCTGTAGTTCTGGTTCTAAAGTCATGTGACCGCTCCATTGTAAAACCTCATGAGAAAACGGTTCACATCAAGTACGACGCCAGTCAGTAGCTCAGAGACACTACCTCTCAAAATGGGACTAAGGGACGAGCTCCTCAAGGCAATATGGCATGCGTTCACAGCCCTGGATGTGGATAAAAGTGGGAAAGTGTCTAAGTCACAGCTGAAGGTTTGTTTTTGCCACCGAATTAACGTTCTTGTTCTTTTAAGTTTGGGCACTGGAGTGTAAACTCTGTTTCAATGGCTCAGTGCAGGAAATTCTTAGAGTTTAAGGATGTATGAATGATTGTAGCCGTACTGAATGTAAATGTAAGAATGTTTCAAGTGACTTTTTTTTCTTTAGCATTTCAAACTAGTTTCGAAACTTCAAAACTGCTTCTGGTGTCTTATTGTAGTGTGTTTCGGATGAGGTGTTCGATAATATATAACGGCAGCCTGAATAGCTGCACACCTTTAGTTATTTTCTAATCCTTCCCAAAACGTTGAATTTGTTTAAAACGTGTATTTTAATACATTCAGATGAAATGAAGGAGTTTTGATTTGCTAATTATATCAATATTTTGTCTAACGTCTTAAGTTATAAAGATAAGAATATAAGGAATAGTTGTATAATGGAATATTTGTATGCAGGCTCTTCCAAAAAATATAATGAACACAGAAAATGAGTGCTATGATGAATTCTGCTGAAAATAACTACTACTAAGTTTTTAAGCACTGAATTAGATGATTATTCAATTTCAATTTGCATGAATGAATTATTATTGGATATGTTTTGGTGTTAAACTCATTGGTGTCTTTCAGGTGCTTTCCCATAACCTGTGCACAGTGATGAAGATCCCTCATGATCCTGTAGCTCTAGAGGAACACTTTAGAGATGACGATGAAGGTCCTGTTTCCAATCAGGGATATATGCCTTACCTGAACAGGTTCATTCTGGACAAGGTAAGCACATTTGTCGTTGTCCAAATAGGACTTTTCAGTTGTCAGGATTTTGAGGATTGTGGGTCCTTTGTCTCGGGACAATATATTTGAAGTATTACTTAATATTTATATTCGTCTTTCTCTGGATAAAATGTATGTAGACTGCATTGACAGAGAGAAAAAAATGTTTTTGATGGCCATTCTTCTTATAAACAGCTTGTGGTTTTACATGCTGAGCTTTGCACTTTTTCATAAATGCTGTAATTCTTTTATGGATGTTCATTTTCTCATGTGAAAGTTTGTCATCCTAATGGTAGACTAACCCCAATTTGACTAAAACAACTGATGCATTTACTGTAGATCTATTTAAAGTAAATGTTAGATAACATATTGAAAGTCTTCCGGGCATGAGAATCTGTTTCTTTTTGCAAGATAAATGATGTTGAAAGTAACATGGAAGAACTGCTTTCTTTGTAATTTCTCATTTTCTTGTGCAAAAAGGAAACAGAAGGAGGGAAGAGATTTCACAATGCACCACAAAGCATTCAGTTCTGGTGTATAAGAAAAAATAATTTGTTGCTGAAAGGTATTATAGGCAATGTTGAATTTTAGTGCTTACAATTCCTACAATGGAAAGGCAAATTATACCCTTTAACTATTTTATGTTTGTCTGAGGTCGCGTGTTTAACACACTTTGGGGATTTACATCACTAGCCACGTATTGTCAGCTTTCTCTGTTTACACTTGTATAGTTGTGAGTGACCTAACACACACTCCACCCTGCTGCAGGGAGACCCGCCTTTGCCCTTTCTCTGCCTTCCACTTTGACTCTCAGCCAAGCAATTTAACTTCTGGTCAGTGGGAAAAAACAAGTTACAGTGCTTAACTTGGTTTTACACTTATACATTCACACACATGCTAGCCATTGGCTTCTGTCTGAGACGGTACACTAACAGCTTAGTCACACATCTTACTTCTCGTTTTAAGATGATGCATGATTGTGATTTTTGGGTAAATTATGCCCCACTTCTTTCTCACCCTTTCAGCTCTCTTGATTCCAGGAATGCATTGTCTGTAAAGTGCTCTGATGTCAAATGTGGAACAAAAGACTTAGACCCACTCCACAAACACAAGACCAAAATAGAGTGATGCTATTAAAATGGGCTAGTGCTTTGTGACCCACTTCTTTTAATACGCTGTGTGGTTATGCTCCAGTATGACATGCTGTGACCACCAGTATGATCAGTTTGAAAACGTGTTTGTTTCTCAGCTATGTTTAGATGGTTAGATGATGGTAATAATAACATGTCTAAATGACAAGAAACATACACTGTCTTTTAGGTCAGTAAGATTTATTTATTAATAAAATAGTTTTATTCAAGTAATGATGCATTAATTTGATTTTAAAAAGTACATAATTGTTACAAAAACATTCTATTTCAGATAAATGCTTTTTTGTTGTTGCTTATTTATCAAAGAATCCTGAAAAAATTGTATCACGGTATCTATAAAAATATTTAACAACTGTTGTAAAAATATATTTTGAAAAGCAAATCAGCATATTACTTCTGAAGGTTCATGTGACATTAAAGAGTGGAGAAATGATGCTGAGCTTTGCCATCACTGGAATAAATGACATTTAAAAATATATTAAAATGGACAGCAGTCATTTTAAATTGTAAAAATGTATTTTTGATCAAATAAATGCAGCCTTGATGGGCATAAGACTTTTTTTCAAAGACATTAAAAGTTTGAACAGTAGTGTACATTGCATAAGATTTGTCAAAGTGTCTATCTAGAATGCTTGATTCTTATTGGTCAATGGCAGCGTTTTACAGTTAAATAGGTTTTAATAATCACCACTAATGTGAATAATTGACTCAAGCAATTCATTTCCTGAATGTGCTAGTTTACTCAGCGCTGTCTTTCTCCTTGCATAATAAAATACAGCATTTTAAGTCCATTTATTTATTTTCCAAGTATTTGTGTAAAGTAGGATAATGGACAGGCGACTTCATCCCTTTCTTCTTTGTTATATTAAATAGTTGACTTCATGTGACTTCTAGCTCACAACATTCAGTGATATTTGGTTGTACAAGTAGGTCCTCTATAGCTAGAAATTCGAGAACTGATTGCATTAACTAGCTGTCAGAGTCCATGAAGTCTTGCTCATCCCAAACACTTCCTACAGTAAAACGTAAGACTTTCTCACCCTCACGACCCCTCACAGTCAGAGAAACCATAAAGCAGTTATTCACAGGCGTGATAAAGTCTATTTATGAATGTGATGGAGCCTGAGCTCCACTGAATACAAATGAACAGCTTCATCTGGAGAAGAACAGAGGCTCCACTGGCCACTCAGGTCTCCACAAGGCCCCTATTGTGAGCCTCCCGGAGAAAGCCGGGGTGCGATGGGAGGTGCGTGTGCGAGCGAGGGATGAAATCTGGCACATATACTTGTAAAGAGGAACTGCCATTTCAAAACAAACATACTTACACCACTGCAACCAAGACGGCGATTGAGTTGGTGGATTACGGTGACTGTTTCATGAGAGTTATCTGGTCTCTTTTGTTGCAAATTTTGCTCCACCAGACAGAGGACTATAAATAGTGTTGGACTATGATAGTTCATTTGAGCAGTTCAGCTTCTTCTTGTGGTTTGGTTTTAAAGTATGAATTCATAGCAGTGAATTAATTAGAACTCAATTTAAGCCAGCTGTAGGCTTAAGTTGTCATTTGCAGTCACAGATGAAATCTGCATGTTTTAAGTGCTTATTTCTGTATAAAATATGTGGAATTCTGTTGAATTGATTGAAATGTGATTTTTTTTTTTTTTTTTTTTTATTTTTATTTTTTAATTGGAGATGAAAGGATAAACTACACAAAACATCTGAAAACCAAACATGCAACATTTTCAAACAACAGTCAATAATATTTAGAGGCATAATATGCTTTTTGATTCATATTAAATAATGACTGTAATATGTGTTAGAGTAGGTAGACTAGCTTCCGTTAGTACTTTATAATTTAAATTTTGCCATTTGAAGACATTAAGTTTGGGTTTGCTAAAATGTTTCGCAGTTTTCCCAACAGAATG
The DNA here is from genome assembly GCF_012432095.1 of Onychostoma macrolepis. Classification (NCBI taxonomy): domain Eukaryota; kingdom Metazoa; phylum Chordata; class Actinopteri; order Cypriniformes; family Cyprinidae; genus Onychostoma; species Onychostoma macrolepis. Next base: position 10,452,232 of record NC_081172.1, on the reverse strand, counting down.
CTCAGCACTAGTCAGATGGGCACTGGATGCAAAACTGTGCCCAGAACGCTCCAAAAGTATCCATGGGAACTCTAGTTAAGTACTGGGGGAAAAACATGTCTTATTTGCAGTGTTGTGTGTGCCTTGAATAGGTTTCAGGCCTTCTTTGCACTTGTAAACCAGAATCAGGACATTTTGTTCATTTTGATCTGTATATCAGATTCAATTAGTGTTGAACCTTTCTAACATTTTTTTTATTTATTATTGTTGTTTGGCATCTCCCCGTTGTTTTTGCATTTCTCAGTTCCATAAGGTCTCATGAGGACATTTATTTATTTATTTATTTATTTATTTTCCTGCAGGTCCAGGATAACTTTGACCGAATAGATTTTAACAGGATGTGCTGGACTCTGTGTGCCAGAAAAAACCTCAACAGAAACCACCTCCTTATCTCAGATGATGATGCATTTAAGATCTGGTGCATTTTTAACTTCCTCTCTGAGGATAGATATCCACTGGTCATGGTCTCAGAGGAGGTGAGGATAACTATATCTTTGCAACTAAATTTTACAAAAAGTAGCAAGAATGCTTGGTAGAAACATTTGCAAAGTGATGCAAATATATTCAGTAAAGGTAGATGCAGAGATTTGTTTTTATGATTTTCTGTGACTTTTCCAGTAGTTTGTGATCACTAGATAACGGTTTTTCTAAATGTAATCATGTAATTATGTAATTGGACACAAATAGCGGTTCCGTTCTGACAAAATATTTTAGACATAACAACAACAATTGGTTTTCAGCAAAACTTTTTATTCATTACTCATTCAAAATTCCTCTATATTTCCATATATTTTTGGGAGCCCTGTAAAAAAGAGAACAGCCTTTTTCAGACCTCTTTTCATAGTGTAGTTCCCATTTCTAATCTCCAATGATATTTTTATGCAAACAAGATTTTTTATTCTTTGGTACTTCTGTTTTAAAAACTTCTGTTTTGTTCTTCCATTCTGATTATGATTGTGAACGGTCTTTTAAAAAGGAAGTTGTCAGCTTGTTGTTATTATATGTGACTGTGAGATTTTTTTTCTTATTAAAGAGTGAACTATATCAGGATTATTATACTTACTCTTAGTGAAATCAGAGCAGTCCTTCAGTCATTATGTGTTTTTCTGAATATGCTGTCTATGTTGTTGCACAAGAATAACTAGCATCTACTAGCTCGGAAATACATGCAGTTTTCTCATATTTAAATGTATCATAAATGATTGATATAATTATGTTCATGCTCTCACCCTCAGATAGAGTACTTGCTTCGTAAGCTAACAGAAGCCATGGGTGGCAGTTGGATTGAGGAAAAGTTTGAAGAATACAAGCTCCAGCTGAGCAGCAAGCACCAGTGTCTGAATGTGTGGGAGGTGATTGAGTTGGTGGGTATGGGTCACTTCAGTAAGGGCATGGACCGCCAGACCCTCTCCATGGGCATTAATGAAGTGTTCCAGGAACTTATTCTGGATGTGCTCAAACAGGTAAGAGGAGTACAGCTCCAGTATAATAGATACAGTACAGTACACGCATACATACAGGGTCTAAAATTTACTTTTTTGCCATGTCTTCCAGTGGCAGTGAATTGAGAAAATCTACTGGCCATAAATACTTCTAATCAGCCATCAAACTGTTTTACTTATAAAACGACTCTCTCGTGATGATCTAGTGTTCAACTCCAAAGGGAACACAAATGCTTTTTTCCTCGTATTATCATTTTGATGGCGTAAAAGAATATTCCGCATGACAGTACATTTTTCCTCTCATTTGGCAAGTGTTACTTTTGAACCCAGCATACGTATGTACATTTTATTATTATATTACAGACAGTTGTTCATAAATTCATAAATTTATATTTGCCTAGTGAAATACAATTTAATATATTTATTATTTTCATGTATTTTAAAATGTAATTTAGTTCTGTGATGAAGTTATTTTAGTCTTCAATGTCACATGATCCTTCAGAAATCATTCTAATATGCTGATTTGGTGCTCAAGAAATATTTCTTATTATTATCAATGTTGGAAATAGTTGTGCTGCTTAATATTTTTGTGGAAACCAATACACTATTTTTCATTTTATGAATATAAAGTTCAAAAGAACAATATTTATTTTAAATCTTTTGTAACATAAATATATTTGTTACTTTTGATCAATTTCCTGAGTAAAAGTATTAATTTTGTAAAACAATTGTTACTGACCCCAAACTTTTGAATGGTAGTGTGTATCAGATATTTAAGCATATTTTTTTATTAAATATGTTCAACAATGAGCAATTAGTATGTGAATATATGAGCAGAATTGTATATTCTTTTCAGCACATTCATTGAGCACGTTCTTTTTTGAATGAACGAGGTAAATCTGGATTGAGATAATCACTGTGTTTAATTCTTCTGGTTGTTGTCAAACCTGTTACAATTCCATTTCCTCATGTTTAAGAAAGTAGGTCATACCTGGAATGTTAATGTCTTAACCACCATGTAGCCTATGCAGTATGCATCTGCTAATAATAACCTTTATTAGACTGACTTCAGCCTTGATATGAGCTGCCTGTGTTTTGAAGTCTGTATGTTTTGGAGATCTGAGAGCACTGTGAACAAAGCACACTGGCATCAGTGTTGTTTTCTGCTTTGACTATGAATGAGAGAGAGAGAGAGAGAGACTGGTGCCAAGGCCAGCTGTGCAGCCACAGTCAGGATCAGATACAGATTAACTAAGTCATAGGAAACTGGTGCTTAAACAGGATGCAATACTTGTATGGCGTGAAATGCACATTTAGCCTTAACAAGGCCTTAGGAAAAAATAATATGTGAGTCAGCATTCAGGATCCAGACTTTTAGCACTTGTAGCAGTGATACAGAATTACTCAGAGATAATTTGAGGAGCAGGACTCACCGTTGTTTCCACGTGTTGGCTCCACCAGCAGGAAACTGTCAACTGAACTGCAATGTGACTTGTTCCTTTGACCTGTTACAGGGTTACATGATGAAAAAAGGCCACAAAAGGAAGAACTGGACTGAACGGTGGTTCCTGTTGAAGCCCAACTTAATATCATACTATGTTAGTGAAGATCTTACAGAGAAGAAAGGAGACATACTACTAGATGGAAACTGTTGTGTTGAGGTAAGGGCTCATCAAAGAATAATTTTCCGTAATGATTTATTCTAAATATTTCAGCTTGGCTTTTACTGTAAGGAACACTAAATGTGTCATTTCTACGGTGACATCATTCTCATGGATACATTTCCTTTTCCTCTTATTGTGATGACCTCACGCATTCCTCTGCAGTCCTTACCTGATAAGGAGGGGAAGAAGTGCCTTTTCTACGTCAAGTGTTCAGACAAAAGCTTTGAAATCAGTGCCTCCGATAAAAAGAAAAAACAAGAATGGATTCAAGGTGAGATTTGAATCATCCCGATGATTCATTCTGTTGTGGCTTTCACGGTCAAATGTTTGTTTACACTGAAATTACATTCAGTATTCACATTCACACACATTGAGTGTTTTAGCATGGCGACTTTAAGGAAACTCAAATATAACACATTTTAAATAATTAGCAAAATTCCATTTGTTATTTCATAATTTTGATGATTTTTTTTTAACATTTAATGAGTTTTAGGACAATATTACAGAGAAGAAAAAAAAACAGTACAAAAGACGAGATCAATCTAATGATACAATAGATAAATAATAATAAATATGTTTTCAAAAAGTTGTAAATAAAAGTGTGGCATAGGAAAACAATAAAAATGCACAATCAGTATGATACAATAGAATTTAACTGAAAAAAAAAAAAATGTTAGAACTAAGATTGAGTCTGCTTCTGACAATGTTCCCCGACATATTGCTTGAAAGGGCCCCAAGCTTTATTAAAATGGTTAGATGAGCCTCTTATAGAATGTTTGAACTTTAGAAAAAAAAGAGGATGTCACAAATGCATTGTGTTGGAGTGATGACATCAATTCTAGTTTTGAAAATATTTCTAATAAGGAAGATTTGTCAAAATTTATCACAGGCGAAATAAGTCTCTTATGCAAAATATAATTATTTAAATAACCATTTTCTATTTGAATTTGTATTTTTTTTTAACCAGTGTTTAGTACTGTATATATACTGCATGTATTGCTTTATGTTCATATTAAAGTATATAACTTCTGTCCTTTATGCCCACTCAGCTATTCAGACTTGTATCACACTCCTGAAGGTGGGACGTCCAGCTCCACACCACGAGGCACGGCAGAAACGGCGAGAGTTACGACAGAAACAACAGGCTGAGCAGGAAGAACTGGAGCTGAGGATGAGAGAGCTGCAGACGGCCAATGAGAACAAACAGAGAGAGCTGGAGGCCATGAGGAAGGTCTGTAATGTTCTACAACAACAGCTGCTGAGCTTCTAATCCCTGTGTTTCTAGCAACTCACACAAACATGTCTCTCTCAGCACATTTAGTGGAAATTGGATGGTTTGTCACATTGTTACTTCTACATTTTAATATACAGAATATGGCTGTTATTTGGTGATTTAAAAAAAAAAAAAAAAAAAAAAGCAATCCATTCGAGATGTCACCATGTCAGGAAATACAAACTGTTGGACTTGTAGAAAGACTAGCATTTAGTCATGCATGTGGAAATGGAAACAGCATTTTTACGATTAAAAAGAAAAGATAAAGTGCTGTTGGTATTGGAACAAAACTACAAACATACCCCCTGTGAACGGCAGTTTAACGAGTGAAACAGGAACTGTCTGTTGCCACACTGACCATTCAAGAAAGTGTTTCCCCAGGAACCCATGGTGGCTCTTTGTAATCTTTCTCTGCTATTCATGAATTGTGATTTCACTGAAACTCTCATCTTCGATTTCAAGTACCACCTTCCCTATTCATGGCCTCTACAGAAACCTGTCAGCAGAAGTTGTTTCATCCCAAACGACCTATAGTGAAGCTGGAATTAGATTAGCTCAAGTGTGTGGTTTCACACCCTATATCGAGATGTGGATTGAGCATGTATGTGTGAGAGTTGGGGGCTGGGTGAGGAATTGTGGTTTTGCATTTAACCCTTCTTAACCTTCTTTCATCTAATTTCTCGTTATTCTGATTATCTTTTCCGGTTGAGTGATTTAATATTGTTAAATCTGAGTTTATCCAGGCTTATCCCCAATGAGTTTTGTCATCGGCAAGTGGATTTAAATCAGTAAGATAAGCATGACTGTGTTACAGATTCAGCACATTGGTTAATCTACAAAAATTTGTGAGATCTTAAGGGTCAGCACTCAAATGTTGAGTAGTGTGCAGGAAAGGGATTTGTTTGTCATTTCTCTTCGTTTATAGACTTTACAAAATACTAAATTAAATGTTTGGCATAAAAATATAAACCAGTAATTAAGACTGGATTCTTCGACTAACTATATGCAACAATAATCAAAATAAACAATTTGAAAACATTCAAAAATATACTTTACTGAATACGTTTTTAATCATTTTATATTAATTAAAAAAAAAAACAATATATAAACACCAAAAAACATTAAACGTTTAGTCACTTAAATGTGTTTTATATATATAAAAATGCATTTAAACATCTAGTCGAACAATCAGGTATTAATTATTGTTTTACTTTAGGTCGATAAATTCAGACAAATCAAAAACACATTTAAACAGTGTTTTATATATTTATTAATATACCTGCATGTATAGACTTTAATACTACAGTACATTTAGACATACAAATATAAACCAGTAATTAAGACTTGATTCTTTGACTAGATATTTGTTTATAGCAATATGCAAAAACTACAATAAACAAGTTAAAAGTATTCAAATAAAACAAAATTATGCTTGACTGATTTTGTTTTTCATTGTCTTATATTTGAAAACATTATATATAAATATATAAAATATATATAAAATGTTAAAATACATTAAAAATGTGTGAATTTCTGTACAAAATGAAATTTAATTGGATGAATTGGTCTGAATAGTTCAGAAAAAGCAACAAAAATGTCTTTGAAAACCATTTAAAAGCATAAAATATTGGCATAAAAATATAAACAATAATTAAAAGATTTGAATCTTTGACCATTTAAAAGAGTATGCCATAAAAACCACAAATAAACTGCAAAGTCTAACAGCTGACAGCTGATTACAGTAAATTACACAAAACACAATATTCTCTGATAGAAAACCCGTCTGACACAGTACATATAGTGTTAACTGGGAACAATCATTTGATTTATGCTGATGACAAGTTCTCATTGTCTGATATAATTGTGTCTGAACTGTTGTCTGCATGGAGAACAGTCCAGCATTGATGTGTCAGTGCCTCTCCCCCATCCCCTAATACATAGCAGGACAATAGGTGCCTGGGGAGAGAACTAGAGAGGGCCGTTCCAAACCCTGAGGAGTTCATACTAAAACAATACCTGCCCTGTCACTCAGCACGGCCACCTGGGATCTCACACTGACCTGCCATCTGACCACAACCATACAGAAAGTGATTGAGGGGTGAGATTGTGGTCAGCTGTGTTAACAGAGGATACTGTTGTTCATTTGCATTTAACTCAAAGATTATTTGGTTTCTAATTAAAACCTGTTGTGTTAAAATAAAAAATATATATCACATACAGACAAAGTGTGATTTATTTTTTTTGCGCATTGTGTAAAATGTTTACGGTTGTGACGGATGTGTCAGGTTTAGTAGTTTTTTTGTCTTTGGTTTTCTGAAAGGCCCCTGCTGTGTTGAAGTTTGCATACAAAGTTCTATTGGCCGTAATCTTGATGGTTTGAACACTTGCATTCTGGGTAGTGGTATTATGATCCAATGGGAAAATTTGCTTGTTTCCTCCTTTTATAGCCAACTTTTTAAATCCAGTGCAACATGATGTGTTTTCTGATTTCTTTACAAATGAAGAAAGTCTTTGTGTTGCACAGAAACTGGAGGAGGCCGCAGCCAATGCAGCAGAAGAAGAACACAGACGTCTGCAGACCCAGAGCGAGCTGCAGGATCTTTACCGGGTGGAAATGGAGAAAGAGAAAATGGTAGTTGCTTACTCTTTAAACTTGGTTGGTGACTGTTTGGCTAGCATATTGTTAACATGGCCTTTAGCACTGACTCTTCTATGCCCTTTGATATCACGTACCTAGAGAGGTTATTCTGACCAATGAGGTGCTGGATTACTTCAGCTCCACAGGTCCATATTTGGAATATTACAGGAAGTATGCTGCAGCATAAGTTCTGCTTTCTACAGTTATAACTGGAAACATGGAAGCACAAAATTTGAACACAGTGTCACATAAAACCAAGCAGTCTGCACTGATATACTTTTTTAAAGGGATAGTTACTTAACCTCTTAACTGTCACCGTCCACCCTGTTTACTTTTACAAGTTTACTTCACTATTTTACAATTAAATCCTGCTCTAATCATGACAAACTATATATCGTTGGAAAGGTCTTAAGACTCCTAAATAGGTATTTTACCACTTTTTTTGTTAAAATATTATGTAGGAAAAGTAATAGATTAATTTATGACAAGAGTGCACCTGAAAAATCTACATCATAACAGGAGTTCTGACCTTTGTCACAGAAAGTCTTCTTTTTTGCCTTTTTCTCTATCACGCTTTAGAAATCATAAGAAATGATATATCAGTTGAAAACTTAAAATCTCAAAATTCATCCTTTGAAACCCATTTTAAAATCAGACATTGCATTACCATGGAAATGGTACATCAAAATCATGTTACAAAATGTTTTCATTCATGAATTATAAAAATTTAAGTTTGGATAGTGCACTATAATGTCTATGTTCAAAACTGTGAGTGACAGTTAAGGGGTTAAAAATGAAATTTGTCATAATTAATCATTCTAATGTTGTTCCAGACCAAACTTGACTCTCCTCTGTGGAACACAAATATATTTAGATTTTTTTTTTGGTCCAATGAAAGTCAGATATTCTTTTGGCAGCTGAAACATTCTTTTAAATATCTTCTTTTGTGTTTTGCAGAATATAGAAAGTTAAAAAATATTATATAATTGTATGTGTGTTTTAGGTGCGGCAGCAAATGGAGGAACAGGTGGCTCAAAAGTCCAGTGAGTTAGAGCAGTACCTGCAGCGCGTACGAGAGCTGGAGAACATGTACCACCGTTTAGAAGAAGCACTGGAGGAAGAAAGACAGGCCAGACAAGATGAGGAAACTGTCAGAAAACTACAGGCCAGGTAAACATATTTAAATCATGACAACTCTCTGAATGGTCTTAGCATGTTAATGGATATGACAATGTTAATGCATTTGGTGTTGGCTCACTAGATCTTCTATGCATGCTGCTGCTACCAGTAGATACAGACACGCTGCTGTGAGCATGAAAGATGTGCAGTTGCTGCTGCATGAATACATCAATTCTGTAGAAGATCTAGACATGTGGAGCTGGGGGAGGTGGAGGGTTTCCGAGAACTCTGCAGGACAACTAATAGCAAACAATGAACCAGACTATATTAGCATAAGATGAAATTTTTAAAAGGTTATCAAAAAGGCAGTGACCAGAAGTACTAATATTTATTGTGTGTGTGTGTGTGTGTGTGTGTATAACAGCACACACACAATATATATTTATACAACAGTTCTTTCTGGTCCTCAAATCTGATTGGCTTAGAGTGTTTTCCAGGAGTGCGATATTCTAAACGGAACTCCAACCATTTCACTGTTTGCATCACTGCGCTTGCAGTATTTCTCAAAGAGATTGTCATGGCTTTTTTTGACTGAATTGCCTAGCAATTTTTATGATGGCTGTTATTGTTGTTTATTAAATATTATTATTCAATAAATAATATTATATATAAATAATAGTAGTATTTAACTATAGTATTTGGTATTGAGAAACGGTGCGTGTTCGGGATGGTGATTAGTTACATTGTTCCACCATTAGATGGTGACGAGACTTTTTATGAGTGAGTCAGCAGTAAAGACTTTCGTATTGAAAGAGACTGAAACAAGGTGGTAAACAAGGAAGTTATTTTTACTTTCAACAACACAAGGATGTTATTTTTACTTTCAACAACAGCTTGTAAGACGCACCCAACAGTTCTAAAGTGACGTTTTCGACACAACGTCACTACGAAGGGCGATAAGAGTGGTCCCACCCGAGCAGAGCCACAGCGGGTTTTACTCAAAATACTTCCTTTTCCCAAAGAAAGGGACTCAAGCTCTTCGTCCCATATTAGCTCTGCGTGCACTGAACAAATACTTGAAAGTACAAGTTCAGAATGCTCACTCATTCTACACTCCTAAAATAAATGTGACAGTGCGATTGGTTTACGTCGATTGACCTGAAAGATGCATATTTTCACATAAAGATATATGCACCCCACAAGAAATTCCTGAGGTTTGCTTTCCTTGGCGTGGAATACGAATATCTGGTTTTACCATTCATCTTGTCTCTCAGCCCCCGAGTGTTTGTAAAATGTACAGAAGCATGGGATTTGGGATTGGTGCTTGATGCCCTTTCCATGTCCCCATTTGAGCCGTTGGACAGGGTTGTTTTCAAAATATTGTCATTTAAGGCGGCACTGCTGATAGCTTTGGTTTTGGCGAAGCGCGTAAGCGAGATTAACGTGTTTTCAGTGCATTCAGCGTGTTTGCAGTTCATGTCTGGGGATGCAGGGGTAATTCTGAAACCTAATGCTGCATTCATGCCCAAAATAGTTAATGCTATCATTCCTCTTGAGTTGAGAGCCTTCTATCCACCACCTTGTGCTTCATCAGGACAGCAAAAGTTGAATGCATTGTGCCCAGTGCGTGCTTTATGCATTTATACAGAAAGAACCAGAGGGTTCAGAGAGAGTGATCAGCTGTTCGTATCTTGGACGAAACTTCGTACAGGGAAGCTGATTACTAAGCTATCACTATAGCGTCTATCGCACTGAATAGTGGAGGCGATTTCCAGTAAGGGTCTTGTGTCCCCACCTGGTTTACGTGCACACTCAACAAGGGGAATGTCAACTTCATAGGCTCTATTTAAAGGAGTCACGTTACAGGATATTTGCGAAGCGGAGAGTTGGACCTCACCGCACACATTTGCAAGGGTTTATAAACTGGATGTTACAGCTCAAACTTCAGCACATCCAGTATTGAGCGTAGGAATGTGAGTCACGAGTCATTACTCGTTCAGCCCCGGATGCGGTGATTGTGGTTGGCAAGAGACTTCAAGGCAGGCTATCTGGCAATACGGGAGTTAGGATATCCCATAGTGAGACACCGAAACGTAAGCTTGAAAGAAAACAATAGGTTACTTGCGTAACCCCGGTTCTCTGATAACATTAAATGAGGTGTCTCACCAGATCACCCTCCTTGCTGTGTGAAGCGAGGAAGAAGTGTGCTTGTTTTGAATGTCGTAGTGACGTTGTGTCGCTCCCTTTATACTGAGCGGTGGGGAGGCCACTCCCAGACACAATGTCACATCTGCCAGCCAATTGGGGCTGACGTAATGTAATAGGGCTTCTGAGGAATACGTGGAAGGGGCGTATCCCATAGTGAGACACCTCACTTAATTCTATCGGAGAACTGGGGTTACGCTAGTAACCTATTGTTTTCAGCGGACTTTCAAAATTTGCTTTGCTTGAGTAAGCATGACAGTTACAATACAGTTACAATGTTTTTTTCATTTGATTTAGTCAAATTATTTTGCATCAAACACAATCCGCACGCCCAGAAGCTGCCGTAACTGACATAGATTTATAGAAAATTACCTTTTTTGTCACTTTATTAAGCTTTAAATTACATCTCAGATGACAAGGGATCAACTTATAATCATGTTTATATTAATTAGCCTGTGAAATCATTCTCTCAGATGGCCTGGGTATTCACAGCTTATATAGATGGAACACCACTGAGATATATAGAGATATATATAGAGATGTGGCAAAGCAACATATTATTAAACTATAGACACACCGTTACAGCACAACAAAACTTTCAGAGTAACTTAGGTCATGTGACACCTGGAACGGGGCAACCAACAAAAGGCTGTCCGTTTCCTTGTAAGGTAGGAAGTTCGAGTAGCGTCACAAACACATGAGGATGTCTGAGATGTCTGTTCAGGTCTGCAGTTCCTGTTCCCTGTCTCACCCCACGAAACTCTCTTCCTGTACTTGTGCTGACCCATCACCAGCTCATCAATTTACCCAAACTCACACAAAATGACACAATCAGCTCTATCACAGCAATTGAATTCCCCTCATTTATTTAGCTTCTAATGGCTCGCAAATGTCATTCGGCCACTGTTTAAATAATTAAGTAAATACACACACACACACACACACACATTTTTATGTATATGTATTTGCTTTATACAGTCTATTTTAGGTCACCTGTGAATTTATACAAGGTAAAAAGTATATTAAATTTATTTCACATTGCATTTGTAACTATCAGTGCTTACCAGAGTTGTGAGCCATTTAGAATGGTTTTTAACTTGTCATGACCAAATTTGAATGTTGGCTTGACAAAGCCCCGTTTAAAGGTTTTTAAAAAGTTTATAAAGGCTTGAAGTTTGATTATTAAAATTGTTATTTAAAAATTTACAATATAACTGCTTGTATTACATATTTGATCAAAGTCACAATTTTTTTGAGGCACCTACTGTAACACAAGAGATTGCGACATAGGATTTCCCATTTTCTCCTGCTACTTCTCTGTCTGTCTCTCTCCTGCCCGTCTAATAAAGATCTAAAAAGCTTGTAAAAAAAAAAAGAACGTAATATCATTTGACAATGTTTTTTAAATGTGAGCATGTGCATCTGTGTCTGCTGCAGGCTGCTGGAGGAGGAGGTATCCAAGCGTGCAGAGCTGGAGCAGATACACCTGTATCAACAGCAGACCATTTCCCAGACACAAGCGGAGAAACAGGAGCTGGAACGAGAGCGGCTGGCGAAGGAGAGCGCTTTGCAGTCTGCCATGCAGCAGCTGCAGCAGCTGGAGGCTGACAGACGGGGTGCACTGGAGGAATACGAGGTAGGACGCTAGAATAACATGGCTGGAGGCTAGTTATGCTGAAGTTGTGATCTTTGTTGCTGTGTAGATTGCCATCTAGTGGCTGAATAGAGCAATGTGCGCAGTCTTAAATATCGGTACCTCTGATGGTGAGATTGAATGTTTTATATGAACAGGAGGTGATGAAGAAACTAGCAGATGCTGCTAATAACACAAAGAGCTGGAAGGACAAGGTGACTCATCATGAAGGACTCATACGGCTCATTCAGCCAGGTGACCTACTCTTCTCTACTCTTTAATTATTTTTAAGAATTGTATTTTTTAATTTTAAGCACTTTTATTTAACATTTATTTACCAGCATCTAATCTTTTCACAAATGACTGCCATTTATAGGTTAAGCCTTATTTACATCATTCATTATAAAATATAATAAAATGAAACAATGCATCTTTATGAACCCATTTACACCAAATCTGAAAAATCATTCTGCAATGGTCCATCATTTTTTTTAAATACAAAAAAAAAATGATGTTGTTGTATAATTAAAAAATACATTTATTATTATTATTATTATTATTATTATTATTATTATATTAGCATTAATGTATAATAATAATAAATTATTATTATTATTTACTGAAAATCAAGCAGCATTAAAAATGCAGTTGACTGAATTAATGATTAATTTCTTCTGCTCATAATATTCTAATTTTGTGATTATGTGGATAGAAGTGTCTACTGAATGAATTAATATCCATTCCTTATTCATCTTGTCTGTTATGTCTTTTCAGGTCCCAAGTACCCTCAGAAAATCACAAACTGGGGACCTGCAGCTTTCACAGAGAAAGAACTGAGTCTGAGAGAGAAAGACTGGCAGGAAAAGAAAAACAGGCCTCCTACACCCCAGTAGTGTGTCCAGTCTGTAGATCTGCTGTCCTGTTAATACACGTTACTGTAGATCAGGGGTGTCAAACTCAGTTCCTGGAGGGCAGGAGCCCTGCAGTTTAGATGCAACCCTAATTAAACACACCTGATCCAGCTAATCAAGTCCTTCAGGCTTATTTGAAAGCTACATGGTATGAATTTTGGAGCAGGGTTGGAACTAAACTCTGCAGTGCCCTCCAGGAACAGAGTTTGATACCCCTGCTGTAGATAGTCACTAGTGAAGTGTATATATATATATATATACTGCCTCTGTGGGATTAGCCTCGGACCACACTAAAACTGTAGGCCACTTGACTTTACACAGTAAAGCTGAGCCTGGCCTCATCTGAAGAATTGTCTCACCATTCCAATATCTACTAACATTCCAGTGTCATTTTGTCCTTTGAAGTGATTTTATACTTTTTTTTTTTTTTTTTTTTTTGTATGATGTTCTACATCTTGTGAATGTATTCATTTTGGTGCATTTCCACCAAAGTAATGGCAGATTTTTCTTCCCTATAGTTCATGAGTTTTAAAAAATATTTTTTTTAAAGTAAAAAAAATAGTGAATAACATAACTGACCAAGTAAATATTGTGGAAAAAAAAAAGTGTAATTATGCATGCATTGCATTGTCATCTCTAATTTAGTTTTTAACAAGTATCAAAAATGTCAATTTTACAAATTTAAATAGTAATAAAGCATGCAAAATGGACTAATAAATCATTTTGTAATTAATACTTGTGCTAGAACAATTGACATTGCTGGAACGTATATAGCAGTTGTTCACATACTGTAAAGGCAATCTCATTCAAGGAGACATGACTGCAGTATTAACTAATTTATATGCTCAATTTATTAACACAATTGTGTTTTTACTGCAATTTATCTGTGTTTTTGGGATTATTCAGTTATGTACAATACCGTACCAAACTGTTGTTTGCCTTAAACTAATGTCCAGATTTAAGCCTGAGACCGTATTGTTTGTCATTCAATAAAGGCATTATTTAATAGTTGTAAATGATTGGTTTTCAGGAGTAATAAGAGTAATTTTGTTGAGTGGATAGAAAGTGATGGTGGATTTTAAGGCCACTAGGGGTCGATAGATCGCTGTCTTTTTACTGCTGCTTGTAGAAACAGTTGGGATATTAGGTGCGAAGGAAACTTAAAATGGGTTTGAAGGGGACATGGCTATTATTTGAAATGTTTAGATGTAATTTATGTATTCATAATTTATAATTTAAGTTTAAAACCAAATAGTCTAAACTTTTATAGTGGAATGTCACGATTATGTCAGTTTCAAAATGTACTCAAAATTGTATTATTGAGATGTATTACATATAATGAAAGATGATGGATCTTGAAAGTCAAATTGTGAATGAGAGGGGCAGAAGACTGTATTAACTGGTGTGTGCATAAATGTGTTCCTGATCAAGCGTGACGCAAGGCTATTAAAAAGGTTGGCCACCTTTCAGGCCACCATCATTCTCCATGGATATGATAATTGGATTCCTGATACACTCACAGTTTCCATAAACTATTTCTGTATAAGTAATTGAAAATCGCTCGTAGTCTAAACAATCAAAGCACAAATTTAACTTTGACTTGGTGGAATGAAGATGTATCGTTAGCTTAATTTCTCAATGGGGAGCAATGTATTCAGATAACAGGGAGGAAATTGAATTTCTTATTTAGCATGCTTGCTCATGTACAGGATGGAATGATTAAAATGAGATTGGAATTGTGATTATTTTAAGCTGTATAATTGAGTTGGACTAGAGGTTAATGCTGCTCTTACCTAAGAGGACGACATATCAACACTTGTACACACTAAATTTGTACCGCTGCCATTCTTGTTCGGAAGTGTCAGATTTGTGTTATTAGGCACAAGGGTCCATTTGTTTTCCATGAACTCATCTTGTGAAATTTTAACAAAAATTCTTGGCAGATATTAATTTCTAGTGCTGAGTGTCATATATGGGTAATAGCAAAACTTAAATAATAAAATTTAAAATACTAAAACGTCATTGCTAATAAACAAAAATAATGTGATTATTATATTTATAAAAATGTACATTTTTAATATATGTATTTAAAAATATTTTTTATTATCATAATTATTATTATTTGATGTGCTTTTTTGAGTGTTGCGTGACATATGGATAATAGTAAAAAAGAAAAGAAAAACATGCCTACATTATTTAATAAAAAAAGACCAGTCTGTGCTAAAACACTTTTATATGTTAATAAATAAATATATAAATATTTATTCAATTTTCTAAAATGTTATATAATATTTACAAGAATATATATTTAATAAAACTATACATATATTATTTAAAAATATTTATTCTTATTATTATTTATGCTTGTTTTGAGTGCTGTGTGTTATGTATGGGTAATAATAAGACGAAAGTAAAACACACTTGCATTGTTAATAAAAAAAGATCAATCGGTGCTTCAACACTTGCTGCTCTGGTTTAGTCAGATTAATTATTGCGTACATGAAGTTTATGTAGGCTACAGCAAAAGGTGAGGGCAAAAGGTGCACCGCATTAATATCTTATGTAACACGTCCAGCTGTGCTTGTCATTAACAGTCTAACTGACAATACCACTTAAAGCTGTATTTACTGCTGAGACCGACCTACTGACCCCCAGGCCCGTCCAACAACCTCCAAATTTTGCAGTCAATTTCTGCTGAAATATTTTGGCTCATTAACGTAACCCGGTCCTCGCGTGCGTTCTCACATGCAATCAGATATTTGATGATAAAAGCAATATTTATTTCAACTACGTTCCCCCCCCAGGCTGATCGATCGGCTCAGGCGAAAGACGTCATTAGTGATGTAAATGGGCGATTCTCTGCATTCCTCCAAATCTATCTGATGTACATCCAGAAAAAAGTGCTGCATTTATTAAAAAACGAGCACAACAACAGAATCATTTGCAATATCGCAGCCCACACTTAAGCATCCATCATCATTTGCAGTTCCGTCACGGACTTCACGTCTCACCACTCGACACTTGGAAAAGCCTGAGTTGATGAAATATCTTTTCAGTGACCTTCAAAGTTATTTATATATTAAAAGAAAAATCTAATGATTGTGCAAATATCTGCATACTACGTGAGTGACGGAGAGCGAGAAGCAGGCTAGGGGTAAATGTGCAGTCCAGATGCACTAAAGCTTTACACAACGAGACGGAGGGTCATTAACGGCGGTGCTCACGAGGCGGTGCTCCGGATGCGCCCCGCTCCCCAGCAGCGCCTGTATCCCATCATTCCTCTTTTCAAACTTCCTTGAATCCATCAGCTCCGGTTTGGGGCCTTCTGCGCTAGCGCAACATTCCAGAGAAATGATGTGAAACAGAAATGCATCAAATTCCTGATCTGGAATACATCGCTGGGTTATGCCTGTCCGTGGCCCCTCAGTAGATACTGTAAAAAGGGGCTCTGGGGTGTCCACAGAAAGGCATTTTTACATCTGCGCTGTGCGAAGCTGCTAGCACCTCTGGGGAGCCATGTGTTCAGTTTAATTCTTTGAGTCTTTGGAATGTGTGAGTGCTGTAAAAGTCGCAGCTATCTATGGAACTGATTAGTGGCTTGTTCTGCATTGATAGTCTGCAGGCATTTGTTTAATCTATTAAAACAAGGTCGAAATAAATTACAGTAAAAAGATCCATAAAGGTTACAGTTCCAAAGAGATTTAATTGAACTCAGGTTTATAGGATGATAATATGATAAAAGGGTCATTTTTTGTAATCAAAGCTGTACAGAGTAAAAGTAAATGACCCCCAGCACTGCACACATGCTGTACATGCACCCCAATGAAGAAACTGTCTGACATGACCTGCTAGAGCTGATGACATTTCCAGTGTCGGTCCGGTCTAAACAAGCTCTGACCGCCCCAAACCACCCTCTACCAACACTGGTTCTTGCTCTGGTCTATAATAAGGATGGGTCAAGAGTATTCAACTCACATTACTATTATAAAGTGTCTATTTTCGGTGAATCAGATGAAATGTTAAGGTCAGATATATTTCATAAAAAAATATAATGCTATAAAACAGTATGAAAATATTAATAAAATATTTATATGAGGAATAATGATGAAATATATATAATTGACATTATTTCTCATTATTATAATGCAGTAATGAATTTTTTAATGTATGCAAATTTGATGCATTTTTAATGCTTTTTATGCATTTGAACTTTTTCCATTCAAATGATAATTTATCCATATTTTCTGAATTTATTTTTAAAAAGAAATGTGTATTTCTATTATGCATTAAAATCAAGACATTTGTAATGTTACAAAAGATTTCAAATAAATCAAATAAATGTTGTTCTTATTAACTTTCATATTCATGAAAGATTCATGAAAAAAAAAAAAAAAGTCATACTTTCCATAAAAGTGTACAGCTGCAAAACATTTCAACATTGATAATAATAGGAAATGTTTATTGAGCACTAAAATAGCCTATTATTACAATATTACAGATTTTACTGTTTTTTATATATATGCAGCCTTGGTAAACATAAGAGACTTTTTAAAACATCCAAAGAATCTCACCGACTAGTGTAATTATGGAAATAAAGCTTCTAATATCTATCTATCACGCAAAGAGAATTTATATCAAGACTATATAAATACTAAGATTTGTTAAAACTAAAAAGGCATATATTCTGTTGTTTATTTTTTGCACGTTGCAAAATACATTAAATGTGCTGAGCAATGATTAGATACTGTAATAAAAACAATTTAGACATATCCTTTGCTCATTTTCCCCAGTTTCTTGACCTCTTCCTGAGGCAGTGGGCTAAGGTCAAGAACAAGCCTCAAATAATTTTAATACAAACCTGGATAATTTTTTACAGGAAACTCAGTGGGATATCGAACCCCTCCCTTTCAATTGTTCTCTCAGGTTATAAATACGCTCACTGACCACCTCGACCTTTGTGAAGCCGTTTATATAGAATGGAGACTCAAACAACACAGAAGAAGTTTCATAATGACAGACAAAAAGTCTACACCACAACTCTGATTCATTTTTTTCTCTCTCTCTCTCCCTCTCGAGTCCTGTGGGAGCATGGCGTGAGTAGGGCAGAGTGGACTTGTGCATCTGTTTGAAATGCTGGACGTGCCAATATGTTGGAGGGATTTTTTTTTAGACACAGTCCTTCCTCATCCCAGTTCCTCTTCTTCTTCTTCTTCTTCTTCTTCTAACACAGAGGAATGTAAGGAAATGAGCAAATATAAAACATCAGTGCCTCCACAAAAAAATGTGAACCACCCCCCATGGATCTAAACCCTTTCCCGCCAACTCCTCACAATCTGTGTCTCCTTATAATTCCTCTGGCTTCGAGACGTCTGGCCTGGTTCAGGAGTCTGGAGTTTAACCAACATATTGTTTACCAGCATCCTTCTGCTGAAATTTACATCGAAAATAGTATAAACGAAGAAAGACAGAGGCACAAAGGGACTATGAATTTGTCAGGGTCATATTAATGGCACTGGAGTAGAGCATTATGAGATAATTATGAGTGAGTCGATGTTTTCCAATTGGCAAGAATATTTGTTTTAGGGATAAGGAAAGATTTAACAGAGATTAACAGTTAAAAAGTATGTACACGTTTTATTTTTGTTTTACTTTTTTTATAATAATAAAGACAGTGAATTTTTTTTATCTAAGAAGATCTTTGCACAAAACAACATTTTGCACTTCTATTGCATTTCATGCAAAACAATAAACAGGTTAAACAGGTTACTATGGGTTGCACAAATCGCGTTTGGCACATAAAAAAACAGACCAGCCAGATTTTGATCAGTATAGAAGTACTATGCAAAGTTTGTTATTTTTGGATCAGTCTTAATGACCGGTAGCAGACAGATCCATCTTTCTTGGCTGGAGACTGGAGCTGAGCATCGTGACCCAATATCTGGAAAATGTCCGACAGGACACGTTTAGACAGCCTGTCGCCCTTGTAGAGGGACACAGAAATGGGAGAAAAACAAACAAACCCCAAACAAATAAGGATTCACTCACTGGCCCATTAATTTAATAAGTGACAGAAGCCTAAACAACGAAATGAGGACGTAGGTGGTGACTGGAATATGGTAATACTTCAGAGTGCTTTGCTTGTGATTGTTTAGCCAATTCCACATTGTGCACAACATATACAGCTGATTACAGAGTGAGCAAAAGTCTTGTCTTTTTTTCTACCAAGAAGACACAAGTTAAACCTGACAGAATCAATATAATCTAGTTTGTCTAGAGCAGTGATTCTCAAATTTTTTTTTTTAAATCTAGGCTTCTTAACTGTGCACAACAATATTCAAAGGCCCCATGACTTTTTCAGTTTTTAGTTATTTACAAGATAAGGATTTCCAGTAAATTCTTGGCATAACTAGGAAAATGCATATTCATTATAAAAATGCATATGGAGTTACAAGTTTGACTTCTCCAGGTTTAGAAATCACACTTTTAAAATTACACTGCCGTACAAAGGTTTGGGATCAGCAAGATTTTTATGCTTTTTAAAGAAGTATCTTTTGCTCATCAAGGCTGCATTTATTTGATCAAAAATAGAGAGAGAGAGAAAAAAGCACTAATATTGTCAAATATGATTAATGTTTCTATTTTATTATACTTTAAACTATAATTTATTCCTGTGATGCAAAGCTGAATTTTCATCAGCCATTACTCCAGTCTTCAGTGTCACATGATCCTTCAGAAACCATTCTGATTTATTATCATATTCTGCATATTCAAAATGGAAATCCTTTCTAACAATATGTCTTTCCTATCACTTTTTATCAATTCATTTCTTTAAAATCCCAAACTTTTGAACAGCAGTGTAGATTACCTCATACATCCAGGTTTTTAAATACAGTGGCTCTTCAAAGAAAACTAGAATTTTAAGCATATGTTTTCAAAATTATTTTCCATATAACGAGAGCTCATTATTACCACTTCTGGCAAGCTCAAATAAGGAATAAACCATAAAACATAAAATTAGTCCATATTATGAATGTTTTCAATCAATTTCATTGTTTATCAGAATCGCTCCTTTTGCATTCTAAAGCCAAAACAACAACATAAGGGTGAGCAAATAATGACAGAATTTCATTTTTGACTGAACTATTTCTTTTCATTTCTGTCTCAATACAGCAAAATTGCTTTAAATTAATGATTAAATCTGTATAACAATGATTCTATTAATAGTAAACCAAATCTGCCACTCCGAACCCACAAAATACTACAATTCTAGCATATATTGTCTGATGTCATGGTCTCTAGTTGCCTGCGGTTATTGGACGAAGGAAGAGAGACTAATAGAGAAACTCAATACAGGCACCTCTGACTTCTCTCTGCGTCTGCTGCCAGCTGGCCCAGACAGTCTGCTGCATTTAAGAACTGGATGTGCTTAAAATACTACAGGATAGACAGTTTTGAGAGGAAAAACTATGAGGGCCAGTGCAAAAAAGGTCCAAAAAATAAAGAAATGCAAGTATTTATTCTGGAGTAAATCTATAAACAACCCCAATACGGGAAGTGCTAGAAACACTTTTGTCAATGATGAAGTAGGGCGTTTGTTTGTATAGAGAAACTGCATTTATTTTAAACAGTTTAACCAGTGTTGCACAACAGGGAGAAGTCTAATTGTGCTGTAGGCAGAATCTGCCGGTTCTGATTAAAGATAAAACAATCACCCGTAAACAGGAACTTACATATATACAGTTACACTACCAATTACCAAAACATCAGCAGATCAAAAGGTGTGAACCAAAAGCGATGTCTAGACTTAGATTTGTGGGTATTTGGTGAGTTTTCCTGCTGGAATCATTGCAGTGGCTTTAAACAATAGTTTACATTCTTTCAATGGAGGAAAGCCAATATGTCCTGGAGTCCAGTTCATATGCAAGTTTTGATAATTTCATGATTGATATCAACAATAAAGGTAGGTTTGCGAGGTCCTTTCCAACGACGTCATCATCCAATGAGTTAAACAGTGCAAATGCTGCCAACACTGAGCAGTGAGGTCCCAATCGCAAGGCTTATTACAGAAATTAAAATGCCATAAACTGTTTTTAGACATCAAACTGTACAAATTCTCCAACATCAAAGTGTTTCATAACCCTGTGTGCTGTTAATTCGACCGAGACGAGAACAGGAAATAATAACAAAACAGCCTGTGGCTGTGGTCATGTGATCTCAGGATGTGTCAGATCTGCACTCTCACCCTCAGCAGATCGCTCATCTTCTGCAGCCTGATCCCTATGGACCACCACTGAAAGTCCATGTCATGGCTTGTGTAACTGTGACGACTGTGTTAACTCTGAAAACTTATCAAGCGCTCTCTACCACAGCGCAGGTTGTTACACGCGATTATGAGAGGTCATGCTAGGTTGAAAGGAATAAGTTACAAAAAAAAAAAAAAAAACTATTGAAGTGTATTTAATATAGCATTTAATAATATTTTGAATTGGCTTTTTATTTTAATTTTAGTGTTAGTAATTTAATTATGTGCTTCTGTCATTTTTATTCCTCTTTAGTTTTAATTAAATTAAAAATTTTAGAATTTAAAATTTAATTAATTTTAGTACTTTAACAGATGTATTTTATTTCATTTTATTGCTAAGGCAACATTTTTCATTATTTTATTTCAGCTTTATTTCAATTAATTAATTATTATTTTTTTAAACATATTTAGCTTAAGAACACTAATTTAGAATCAGTTTTTGTTTAGCGATAATGAACAGTTGCCTGTTGCACTAAACAATTTAATATATGGGCATGAAATATTGATTTTAAATTTAAGTTATTTAATAATATTAACTGTAGGTTATATTATCTTAAAGCAGCAGCTAAGAAAAATAGTCATTTACAATGTATAAAACCTTAGGCCAAGCAACAACACAAAACCTGCAACAATATTAGAGTAATGGAAACAGAAGCAGAGAGTGCTACACGGGTGTCTTTATAAAGCCCCTGGTGCTCATTGGGTATAGAGGTAAAGATCAAATTATGTAGACGAAATACTTCCAAGGCACTCACGGGGTAAAATAAAAAGCCTTTAATGTGCTGGGCTTAAATCATTACAAATAGTTAAAAGTAGATATATTTGTAATGATTTAAGCCCAGCACAATAAAGGCTTTTTATCTTACCCCGTGAGTGCCTTGGAAGTATTTCGTCTACATAATATTAAAGTAATATTAATAAATTCTCTCATTAGGCCATTTTCACAACAATTGATAACTGAGATGCAAGATGACTTGAGGTGCGTCTGTATGAATCAAGAGAGAGTAAGTGCGCGGTGTACGAAACTAGCGGTGAGTCTTCTGATGTACAGCGTTGTCACGGATGACGGCGAATATTAGATAATATCTGACCACTAGATGGCGTCAATCAAAATTGAGTAATGAGCCATGTGATAAATTTAAAATGTATTAGACCAGTAGATAAATTATCTAATTTTGAACATATATTATCTCACATATATAACATAATTATCTCACATTGAACATATATATCAATGTGTTTTAACTGGTTTATGTCGCTTGGGGTCAAGCAATTTTATAATATTTTGCTTTTCGAATGACATTGGTTCAACAGCAGTTGAGCACTGCATATCAGATAACAGGTGATTCAGTCTTTCACCTAAATTTATGTTAAAGGTCTTGAACCAGAGCCTGTGTTATTTTCTGATGTCAATGAAAACATAACCAAGGAGGAACAGCCTGCAGCAAATGAGTCATGCTAAATCTACCTCAATTACCACAAAGAGAAGGGTCACAAAGAGAACATAAGAACGTGTAGCCTAGATCTTAAAATCTCATAGCACAGTATAAGCACCGCTGCACAAGAAAAACATTTAAGACCAAGAACAAGGTTGTTTTGTGGTGAAATATGACCACAAGCCGTGTTTTTCTGTCTGTATGTGCATTTGCATTGCGTTCCAGTTATGCCAGCCCAATCTAAATGGCTTTGTATGTTTGCCTAGGGATTTCCACATCATTCAAATGGCATTAAAGGCATTAATTCAAATGGCATTATAGTTCACGCAAAAATGAAAATTCTGTCATTAATTACTCCAAACCCGTAAGACCTCTGTTTATCTTTGGAACACAAATTAAGATATTTTTGATGGAATCTGAGAGCTCTCTGACCCTCCCATAGACAGCAAGGATCCTTACACGATCAAGGTCCAGAAACGGTAAAATAATCCATGTGACATCATGGGTTCAACCGTAATTTTATGAAGCTACGAGAATACTTTTTGTGCGCAAAAGAAAACAAAAATAACGACTTTATTCAACAATTCATCTCCTCCGCATCACCCTGGCGCCATTTTGGAGAGTACCCACTGAACGTAAACAGCATATGCTGTTCTGTGTCAGCTGCGTCACGCGGATACGTTGTTTACGTTCAGATCAAAGCGCAAACAACGTAGACAACGTATCCGAGTGACGCAGTCTGTTTATATTCTGTTTACGTTCGTAACTGTTTGCGATTGGTGGATACTCTCCAAAATGACGCCAGGGTGAGACTGATGTGAACATGATGACTTCATTTATTGGCCTACAAAGCTATCAGGAGATACGCAGAAAATGAAATGAATTATTTCATATGCAATAATAAGCATCAAAAATGTTATAAAATTTAAAAAGATATTTTTCATTATTTCACTTGTAAATGGAAAAGCAAAAGAAAAAGAAAAGTCCCAAGAGCCAAATTAACCCCAGTTGACCTCTGGACTGAAACTCAATCTAAAGTGTTCAGCGGGGACACAGTAGGTGTTGAAAAGCCAGTCTGCTATTCCACTGCTGTATTCTTGGAATGTCTAAAGTTAGAAATATACGGCCTACAACTAAAACCGACAGCTCTGAAACTTCTAATCCCAAACCTTTGGTTAAGATAACCTAAATGAATTGAGGGAGCAATTTTACTACTTTCAAATGGCTAAAGCAGTCACTGTGGATTTAGCAGAGAGCAAACAGACAAAGCCAGGAACAATCAATGGAAGAAGACAGTCCATTGAAGGGTTTCTCTGTGTATTATCACCTCTCAGTGTGAAGTGCTCTAGGGTCGTATGGGGTACGACATAACTGCCATCTTTGTTTGGAAAGAAAACATTATGATCCTTCCCATCGATCAGCACACCCCAAGCACCATATTTTATTTCAGATCAGTATAATCTTTCAAGAAAAACAAGTGTAACTCTAAACATCATTAATGAACTGTGTCAGTATAGGAAGTCATGTGTAAAGCAGACGATGGATATTTTTCACTGTTGATTTTCCTTTATGACTCTTTCCAGTGAGGATTTTCACCTTTAACTGTTTTGTCTCAAAACAAAAGCTTCTGAAAATCTACAATTATGTTAACCTTTTTGGAAAACATGATATTGAGCAGTCGTGGATGAATATCTGGGCTCTACGTCCATGTTGTAAATGAGACTTTTGGCTGAAATGTTTTATTTGACCTTGTATATTCTGTGACAATTATATCAGAAAATGTGATTTGTGGTGAAAGCAAACCATTTTAATGAGACAAAAGAATTTCTATTGGTGAATCACACACAGACTCTAAATAGTCCAACCACATATCATTTACTTTATTTATAGACCTCAAAGTCATTTTTGGTAATGGAAATTTTCCCACATATACTGACATGTTTGTCAGTAATAACTGTGATTCTATGGATATTTGTGCCGCAGAAATAGCTCAGCACAAAAGCAGAACAATTCACAATTTTAATTTAAAGGGCACCTGTTGTTATGCCCCTTTTTACAAGATGTAATATTGGTCTTGGGTGTCCCCAGAATGTGTCTGTGAAGTTTCAGCCCAAAATACCCAACAGATCATTTATTATAACAGCTGGAAAATATAATTTTTGGGGTGTGTCTAAAAAAAGAGCTGTTTTGGAGTGTATCGCTTTAAATGCAAATGCGCTGCATATTCCCGCCCCGTCTCCAGAAGAGGGCGTCACGTATGCGTCTCTCTGCATTGCATATCTACAGCAATAAACAGCCGGTAGAAGCAACATAACAGAGCAAGAGAACCGGTGTTTAGTCGTACATATGTGAACCCAAATGCACTGAAAGTGGGACGAAACATCATGATGTTACAGAGCTTGCGCCGTGCTAACCTGTCATCGGCGCGGATCAAATGATCGAGCTGCGCGGCCACGCTAACGAACGAATCTCACGCTACAAACAGCGTAAACTAATCTCACAAGCGCGGCGCTGATCAGTTAAAAGATACTTAATGTACGCACACAAATACGGTTAAAACGCTAAGCACTATAACGATATGACATTCACAAAGGAGTCTGGAGTGATACCGGGTATGCCTCACATGTCCTGAAAAGTGAAGCTGCAGACTCTTTGATCGCCCCCTGGTGGCTGGCTGCAGTACAGGTCATAAACCCCACCCTCTCCATGTAAACGAATGGGAGTCAAAATAAAAAAATCAATTACACTTCCAATACAATTTTCCTGAAATATGGTTTTGGTCATTTAAGGTAGTTGTTATCACGCTGATATTTGTTCAATTGTTCATTTTTGTGATAAGTTTCATTTTAGCTAGTAATTTGATGCTATAAAAACGTGTCGTTATGGTTGATTGCGTCTGCGGGAGTTTGATTCCGTGGCTCCACCTGACGACTCTACTGCACAGACTCGGCCTCCAAATCACATCATTTTCTCATGATGGCAACGCCCACATTGAGATCCTTTGGCTTCACTTTTCAATAGTGGAAGGAAGCGGAGACGCGTTGTCCATCTTCTTTACAGTCTATGAGTGATACACGTATTTAGGTAGATTTTGAGGCGCATTACCTTGAAACATGAAAGTAATCCACAGCGTCCTCAGCAGCTCAGATGTTGGGAGAAAATGAAGACTCTTATGTTCAGTCTTGCATCCAAACACAGAGCATCGGGATTGCTTGCGAGACATTGTTGACGTTACAGCTGCTCGAGTGCGGAGAAAATGGAGGACAGCGTACAACCGTTGAGGGCAGAAACAACAGCAATGCAGGGCTGTCAATCAACCCACTGCATGAGAATCAAAACAGCAGGCCTAGTGAGACTGACTTGGTTTAAAGGGGATTAAACAATGAGGAGTGGGTGGATTTTTATCATTGTAGGGTTGTTGTGTTCACACACTGCCAACACACATTTATGTCCGAACACCATGTAAAAGTGGATTTTGCATAATAGGTGCCCTTTAACTCAAACTCACCAAACATGATTAAAATACAGAGGTAACCACCAATATACTACTGTTTAAAAGTTTGGGGTCTCACATATTCACCAAAGCTGCATTTATTGGATCAAACAAATCCAGTTAAAAAAACTGTACTATTGTCAAATGTTATTACAGTTTCAAAAAACTGTTTTCTATTAATATATTTTTGAAAACTTATTTATTCCTGTGATGGCAAAGCTGAATTTTACTCCATTATTCCAGTCTTTAGTGTCACATAATCCTTCAGAAATCATTCTAATATGCTGACTTGCTGCCCGGGGAACATTTCATATTATTATCATTATATTATTATTTTTATTGTATTTTTATGGGAACCATGATATCAACATTTAATAGCATTTCTTTTTATTGCACACAACAATCTGTCAATCCATCAAACATTATACAATAAAATAATGCTAATTATTGTCATCACTAAATTATATGCATAATACCAAGATAAATAATTCTGCAGGATATGTGTTTCCAACAGTGTTCCATTGTTAATCTGTGATGGGTAACACTTTTCTGTCTGTTGTGAGTGACAAACGTGGGCATGTATTAGCATCTCAAAAGTGATCACCATCAACAGGTCAGCATAGAGAACATTCCGTCTTGAGAATTTCTAAGAAAATGTTCACTCAAGCCTACGTTTGGTTTCATCTGCATCATTATGTAACAGTGATCGCTTCCTTTTGCATGCCATCTCTGGGCCTGCGTGAATTCGCAGAGGTTTGGCACTAGTTCCAACTGAGAAAACCTACGTGCTGTATCACCATCAACAACAATCCTTGCATGCTTTCAAGAATGTCACTAATGTGTCTGGAAAAACTACTAATCCTATTCTCTATGGTTGCAGACAGCAACCTCCAATTAAACTCTTCTGCGTCTAATTACACAGCTTATGAGAATGCGGACACGTTGATGAATCAAGGGAAATCATGGGTTATATATGGGTTATATAACGATTCCTGATGACAGTTGCAATCTAGAAGATTTAGGTCAGATTAAGTTATTTTTCTTTTCACAAAACCTCAAACAATGTAAGCAATTTTAATCAGTTGACAAATATAATATTTCTTAAACCCATGAAGTAGCAGCTCCTTTTTTATAATAAAATTGTAAAAACTGTAAATCTGTAGCGGATGGTACATGCCATCCACTGTGGGACCCTCAATACTTTATAAGATCTAGAGTTGAGTTAGGGTTACCTGCCATGCTCTGGCACATAATAGACCTTACAAGGAATGTGGAAGAGTATAATTAAACTGTTGGTGAACATTGCAATGCAATTTACCGGTCATTAATAGATGTCACTATGCCTTGCTCTGAACAGACAATATTATTAAAGCACATATTTCCCATATTGATGAATGACTAATATGAATAGTGGGATCAATGTGGATATGGTCCTGGGTACATGCCAATAAATATATATTATGAATATGAGTATATGTGACACTTCTCTATAAAAAACAGATTGCTGGTGATGTAAAGCACAAATTCGATTTTTATTTATTTTTAAATATAGAAAAAGCATTCGGTGTAACATCTGTATATAATGCATTCAGGAGTGCATCATTACGTAACAGAGCAGACATCTTGGAAACATTTTAATAAAATAAATTATTAGGGCTAGCCACAGATCAAAATAATTAATTGTGATTAATATAATGATTTTCACAACATTACTGCTTTACTGTATTTTGATCAAATAAATTCAGCCTTAATGAGCATCAGAGATTAATTAAAGTTTCAAAAGCATTGAAAAATCTAAATTACCCCAAACTTTATACCTTCCGGTGTACTAGAATGACTACAAAGACTACGAAAATGTCTCATATTAATTTCATTCATAAATATTTTTTTATGTTTGTTTAAAGTTTGTTTTTAGCAATGTGATGATGGATGTGTCTAAAACAGTCATGGAGCAAATTACAAAAAATAATGAAGCCAATGATGATTTTTCTTATGCAGTTCAACAGCATATGATCTACTTTAATAATTGATCTGCACTTAAAATGACCTTTTGCATGATTCTACTACAAGCTATTATAAACAATATACAGTCCACTAGTGCACATATATTATTTTTACTGTGTTCTCATATATTCTGAGTGAGGCAAACATATGTGCATTCCGGTTACATAAATCAATAAAAAAACTGAACAGACTATAACAGAGGCCAGACAGTCTGTTCTGATTTATCTGTGAACAAATTAAAGACCTTTTCAACACTGGACACTGAAACTGCATCAGTCAGAACCTGCATGCTTCCGAGACATAGAAAGGTTTCATTTTTAAGGATGTTTATCACATCGGCCTGACTATTAATGACCCAAACCTGATGTTCAAGACCCAGAACTCTACGCATGATGACTGACGACGGGCGCATTCTCAAACCTCTGCCCCAAATCCATCAGGCTTTCAATTGCACTGTTTGCGCTCTTCTGCTACGGTACACATGTGTTTCGCCTTAAGCGAGTGTATTTTTAGAAAGCGATGGGGAGGTGACGGACTCTGAATGGTACACATGGGGGCAGAGGGTGATGGCTGGGGGCAATTACTAGAAGTGTAATTATATGAGAGTGGGTTGAAGTTCAGCAAATGATTAATATGAGGAGAATGCAAAACATCCTTACAATGGAATAGGATGTTGCGGGATGAGCTGATAATTGGTTTAGTCTTTCAAAATCCTGTGTTAGTCTTCCATCTACATCCAGCATCTTTATTCAGAAAGTGGAGTAAGTGCCTTTGTTACTCACACATAGACAAAAATATATTGGAAACACATGGCCAAGTCCCTGTTTCTGTGTGAAGTGGATAAACATTTCAACGTGCAATGCTGAAAACAACAATGTAAACCAAACGAAAGCTCTGCATTCCTGACTAACATTTACTTATTTACTTTTATTCCTGGTAATTTGGATGCTTGTAAAAGAAAGATGGAATTCTCTGTTGTGGTTTGGTTTGCTGGGGGTAGAAAACAGAGTCTAGGAGGATGAATTCTATGAATTATGACATGGAAAGAAAGGGAGTGGAGAGTAGTAGTCAGCATTTAGTCTTTAAGGGGTCATTATATTTCACTAGGGCAAGATGTCTCTCAAAAATGTAGCTTGCATGTTAAAACACCTGCTCTGGTTCTTCAATGAGGTCAAATCGGATCACAGTTGACTGTCATCAAACAGATCAACAATTCTGGAAAACAGGGTGGAGGAAATCTCAGCAATTATCAGCACTGAAGTTTGCTGATGAGCAAAATTAGATTTAAATCGTTAGAACCGAAAACTTGGTTAACAGGTGCGAGTGAAGAGAGACATACCGAGAGAGCTCTAATCTTGTTCTGAGGTAATCACAACCATACGCAGGGCTGGGAAGGTTACTTTTAAAATGTATTTCACTACAGATTACAAAATGCATGCTTTAAAAAGTAATCAGCAATGTATTTCGTTAGATTACTCAGGTTTAGTAACTTAATCTAAATACTTTAGAATACCTTGAAATACTTAAGCTATACAAAGGAACATATTAACTTAATGTCTTGTTTTTATGTTTTCTCTTTGCATTTTTTAACAACATCAGTTTTCCACAGCATTTCTATGAACAACAACAATTTTTTTTTTTATGTCATTTAAATCTACCAATCAATATAAATTCAATTTGAATACAATGAATGGGATTCCGATTTCATGCTGCATTCCAAGCTTCAAAACGAATCCAAACACACCAAACATATCATAAAAGTAGCCAAAACAACTGGCACAGTTCTCCAAGTTATACAATAGATTTGTTTATGGACCAAACTTTAAGTGATTACATAACCCTCTCTATGGCGAAGCGATCGCTGAGTCGAAATGGACAGGGCTCGTTTCCCAAAGCAATTATGGTCGCAAATAATGTCGTTATAGTTAATTTAACAACCACAGTTCGCTAACGATGCTTTTGGGAAACATACTCCAGATCTATCCAGTTTAATGTGAACCATTCACACTGGTTTCGTTAAACAAAAGAAATGATTCATTTAAAAGATTGACTCAAAAGAATCACCTGCGCACGAATCGAATCATGAACTCGCATTACCGCGCCAAAGACGATCTATTCTAGAACATTTCGAATTAATTAAGACACACAAAGCTATCGTTTGACTTTATAAACTTTTTATTTCATGCATGATTCGTATAGATCTGTTAATTGAATGCAAAGTGTGAAATCTAAGAGAATTCGGTGTCATTTTTCAATTAAATTCTTGGAAATATTAAATGTAATGATTCAACACTCAAAATATGAGAAAATAGAAAAACGAGTTACTGGATAAAATTTTTCAAAGATCAAGAACAACAGATGCTTTTTCAGATTAGACGTATCCTCCGATGCTGATAGAAGTTTTGATGCAGGTAGGCACTGCACTGAGATGTTACGCTACCTTTTTCAGATTTATATTAGTCTTTGTATTTCCAACAGAGAAATGCATTACGCAAACGGCTTTCTGTTGTGTCGTCCATTTATGTGTCGTTATGAGCATATGAGTTGCTAAATGAACAGGCTGTTGCACTTTTTATTTTGTTTCAATGGAGAATGGTTAAAATCCCCAAACTGTTTACATAAATATTAAATTACGAAATTACATTAATTTAATCAAAGTAATCACTTTGGTAATCTAAAACACTTTTCGGATGTAACTGTAATTTGATTACCACCTATTTAAAATGTAATTATAACGAAAAACTCATATTTTGTATTTTAAATACGTAACGCCGTTACATGTATTTCGTTACTCCCCAGCCCTGACCATACGATATACAAAAATGGAGCAAAAACAAAGTTGCTAACATTATGTTTCATACAACAGTCCAATAGACAAGACGTTAAAAGTGAGTTACTTACCTTTTAGATACAACATTGCCAGTACTTTGTCTAGTTTTGCTCCGCCGACGAGAATAAGTCCAAAGGAAGCTATACCACAGAATCAGCCGTTGGGCATCGCGGAGGAATACAAAGTTGTGCTGTTTACTGTTTAATGAATCTGTGAATGAATTATTTTTGAACGAATCGACTCAATGAATCACCTATAATAGTAACTTGTTTCGTTTCTGAATTAATTAATACAAAAGTATGAAGCAGCACAACTATTTTCAACATCATATCATTGATATTAATCATATTAGAATGATTTCTGAAGGATCATGTGACACTAAAGACTGGAGTAATGACGGCTGAAAATTCAGATTTGCCATCACGGTAATACATTACATTTGAGGATACAATGGTATGAAAAAGTGTTGGCCCCCTTCCTGATTTTTTTGCAGGTTTGTCACACTTTAATGTTTCAGATCATCAAACAAATTTAAATATTAATCAAAGATAACACAAGTAAACACAACATGCAGTTTTTAAATGAAGTTTTTTATTATGAAGGGAAAACAAAATCCAAACCCACATGGCCCTGTGTGAAAAAGTGCTTGCCCCCTAAACCTAATAACTGGTTGGGCCACCCTTAGCAGCAACAACTGCAATCAAGCGTTTGCGATAACTTGCAATGAGTCTGTTACATCGCTGTGGAGGAATTTTGGCCCACTCGTCTTTGCAGAATTGTTGTAATTCAGCCACATTGGAGGGTTTTCTAGCATGAACCGCCTTTTCAAGGTCATGCCACAGCATCTCAATTGGATTCAGGTCAGGACTTTGATTTGGCCACCTTAATTTTGTTTTTCTTGAGACATTCAGAGGTGGACTTGCTGCTGTGTTTGGAATCATTGTCCTGCTGCATAACCCAAGTTCGCTTCAGCTTGAGGTCACAAACAGATGGCCGGACATTCTCCTTCAGGATTTTCTGATAGAGTGCAGAATTCATGGTTCCATCAATTATGGCAAGTCATCCAGGTTCTGAAGCTGCAAAGCAGCCTCAGACCATCACACTACCACCACCACGTTTGACTGTTGGTATGATGTTCTTTTTATGAAATGCTGTGTTGGTTTTACGCCAGATGTAACGGGACACACACCTTCCAAAAAGTTCAGCTTTTGTCGCATCAGTCCACAGAATATTTGCCCAAAAGTCTTGGGGATAATCAAGATATTTTTTTGGCAAATGTGAGACGAGCCTTTGTGTTCTTTTTGGTCAACAATGGCTTTTGCCTGGGAACTCTCCCATGGATGCTGTTTTTGCCCAGTCTCTTTCTTATTGTTGAATCATGAACACTGACCTTAACTGAGGCAAGTGAGGCCTGCAGTTCTTTAGATGTTGTTCTGGGTTCTTTTATGACCTCCTGGATGAGTCGTCTTTGTGCTCTTGGAGTAATTTTGGTAGGACGGCCACTCCTGGGAAGGTTCACCACTGTTCCAAGTTTTCTCCATTTGTGGATAATGGCTCTGACCATGGTTCGCTGGAGTCCCAAAGCCTTAGAAATGGCTTTATAACCCTTTACAGACTGATACATGTAAACTATTTTGTTTCTCATCTGTTTATGAATTTCTTAAGATCGCGGAATGATGTGTTGCTCTTTAAGCATGCTTCACTAAGTCAGACAGGTTCTATTTAAGTGATTTCTTGATTCAACAGGTCTGGCAGTAATCAGGCCTGGGTTTGGCTCGTGAAATTTAACTCAGCTTTCTAAAATAATGTGGTTAATCACAGTTCTTTCATGATTTAATAGGAGGGGGCAATTAATTTTTCACGTAGGGCCAGGTAGGTTTGGACAGCTTTTTTCCCTTAATAAATGAAATCATCATTTAAAAACTGCATTTTGTATTTACTTGCATTATCTTTGTGTAATATTAACATTTGTTTGATGATCTGAATCTTTTAAGTGTGACAAATATGCAAAAAATTTAAAAATCAGGAAGGGGGCCAACACTTTTTCACACCACTGTATATTAAAATAAAAAAACAGGTATTTTAAATAGCAACGATATTACATTTTTACTGTGTTTTTGAACAACTAAATGCAGCCTTGGTGAGCACAAGAGACTTGTTAAAAAAATAAATTAAAAAAAACTTACTGACCCCCAAATTCTGACCAGTGTGTATAACTTGCTAAATTATTAGGAAAGGACGTGATGTGTGGCCAAGTAAACTTGGAATTTGTGCTCTGCATTTAACCCATCCAAGTGCACACACACAGTAGTGAACGCACACACACCCGGAGCAGTTGGGGGTACAGTGCCTTGCTCTAGGGTCTCACCTCAGTCGTGGTATTAAGGGCGCTGGACATTCACTCCCCCCATTTTCAATCCCGGCCAGACCTGAGACTTGAACCCGCAACCTTCGGGTTACAAGTCCAACTCTCTAACCATTAGGCCACGACTGCCCCACTTTTTAATTTTTTTTTTTATTATTATTTTTTTTTAGCCTAATATAAATTATTATTAGCCTAATATAAATGACTTTATCTTAAAGTTTGTCTCAATAAAAATAGGTATAGGGAAACTCAATGCTATTCTTATAATCAGGTGAAGGGGCACCTCTTTTTTCTGAACTTCACCTTGAGCCTGTCAGCTGTTCACTGCTTCCCTCCTCCCTTCTTCACAGAAGCTGCAGTGATCGCCACCCACATGCAGGTGCTTCCTCTCCTCCTCCCTGAGCCAACTCACACTCTGTTCATCTCTTATTACTGATCTCCAAATTAACCTGCCCTCTCCCGCTCTTTGTTCATGTTTTGCCCCTGAGCGGTGGAGTTTTCCACGAAACCGGGCTTGAGAACACGCTCTCAGTCGCCCCTAATAAACAGTGAAAAGATCCAGCCCCGCAGCGCCAAACAGCATCGGTTAAACACATGACATGTGCTACCTTACAAAATGACAGGAGTCAATCCGGCAGAGGTCTAGGAGAGAAAAAAACAGGAATGAATCTTGGTGCAGACAAGTGGTCAGCAGGCAGAGGAAAAGTTCATTTAACTTAATTTGAAATACAGAACAATGCCTTAAGTTGCCAAACACAGATGGTTCTTTTTAAATGACCTTCAATGTGAACTTTCTTCTTTTTTTTTTTTTGTCTCTCCCCCTGACACACACACACTTTAAAGTCAGCATTCAGTCAGACATGATCAAACACATCCTTACAACCTCAACCTTAATGTTGTCTTTCAGCACGGCCCAGTGTACGTGCCATCTTCAGCGAGTCCTTAAGAACCAGAGTTCAATTATAAGGGCATGTTTGTACAGTATCTTAGACACACAATTAAACACTTGACAGATATTGTCATTGTAAAGTTGTCTCCCTTGAAGTGGTTTGGGTTGATCATAACATCATCACTGTAGTGAATACCTCACTTTTATCTATATGCAATGAAATTAAGAGTTTTTATCCAGATTCTGTAGGGTAAAAGTAAGCTGTGTCAATGAGGTCAAATATTAATACACCTAATTTTATTTCAGAATATCTGATATCAACTGAAATCATATTTTCATAACAAGCAGGAAAAGTTTTAATATTCAGAATATTTAAAAGGAGTAAAACAATTTTAAATATTATTTTATTTATTTATTTATTATGCTTTTGGCAGTCATGCTAATTATTACTATCAACCACCGGCACAGCTTACATTAAAGTAGGGCTGTAAAATCAATAAAATGCGATTAATCATTTCTAAAATAAAAGTTTGTTTATATAATATATGTGTGTGTATTGTGTATATTTATATGTAGTATAAATAAATACACACAGATACATGTATATATTCAAGAAATATATGTAATATATATTTATATATGATATAAATCTTATATAAATAGAAATATATATTAAATATATTTCTTATACACACACACGTATGTGTGTATTTATATGTTCATATATTCACATTCAATTTTACAGCCCTATAGCATATGATAGGCTACACTTTACCCCACTGCAACCATTTTGGAAAAAATTGCTCTATTTAATAATTCATGACTAATCATTAGCTGAGTAATTTACGTGGTTTTATATACTGCCAATTCACCAACGTGTGATTCAGATTTTAAAAAATAATATCTGCTATAGAAAAAAGGCTTGCAAAAAACAACATTTTTCAGTGAAATCACTCAGTCACAGGTAGCTGTATATAAAGGGCACTTTATGCATCTCATTATCATATTGTGTATTGAAATGTATTGATGATGGAGACACAGCTTACCCACTGACATATCTTCCCCAACCTTTTCCTATATCCCACAGATATGGCTTGATTTTATGTTGAGAACGTACACAACTCATACTCTCAGTATAATCAGATACATACAGAATTATACTTTCAAACTAAAATTAGATCACTTATACAATCCATTCTTCTTTGTTTCTAAAGTGCGCTCCAGCATGTGTTCAGTTTCTATTCTAGAGTATCAGCAAAAATAAAAAACGCATCCATTGCATCCATATCATCCTGGGGTGCCAAACAGTAATTCGGCTACATATGAAACAACTCTTCTAAAACAAAGCGAAGGAGTCTGGTACATTCCACAGCGCACAAAATCTTTTCCATTGCTTGCTCTTTACTCTATGTTTATAGCATGTCCTTGTGCCCCATAAACAGTTTGAGCAAACAAGCTGCAACGGTTTAAGATGCTTAACATTTTTTGCCTGGTTCTCTGGTCTATGGGGGGTCATTAACTCAGCATTAATCAAATGAGAGAAAAAAAGCCTGTGGTCTGATGGGAGGAAATAGCAAGGAACACAACAGAGTGCAGTTCTCGCAGTCAACACGCAACACTGGCGTGTGCACACTCTTGGAATGGATGCTGTGCCGTGGATGCAGAGAGACTTCGAGAGAGGCTCTAAATAGGAAAAATGTGGCTGCGGCCTCACAGGTTCAAAGAGTTTGGCAATGTGATTTATTCTTTTATTTTCCATGTTGCAATGAAGCTTGGACTGATTTGGGGAAATA
Organism: Onychostoma macrolepis; assembly: GCF_012432095.1. NCBI lineage: Eukaryota > Metazoa > Chordata > Actinopteri > Cypriniformes > Cyprinidae > Onychostoma > Onychostoma macrolepis. Next base: position 10,416,196 of record NC_081172.1, on the reverse strand, counting down.
TCTGCAGGGGTCAGAGGCAAAGCAAGTGGATGGCTTATATGAACTATTGAATGCAAAAAGCCACCAAAATGTATTTCCTGTTTACTTTTAATTACTTCCAAGATTTTAGTCACAATGGTGCATCATGCTAAAGCATTTGGCACAGATCATTCATTCACACCCCCCTCAGCCACAAACAGCATCTTTGAATCATCAGCACTGACATCATTGCTATTCTTGTAGAAACACGTTTGAATCTGACAGGTCTCAGGGCAGAAACTCTTGACAATGTAATGATGTTAATCTCATGGCAACTAGCAGGTATATTTTTAAGCAAAGAACTTTCTATTCATTCTATTGTGCTCCATTCATTTTGACTAATCATCAAAGAATCCTGGAAAAAAAATATCACCGTTTCCACAAAAATAAGCATTGATAATAAGAAGAAATGTTTCTTGAACAACAAATCAGCATATTAAAATGATTTCTGCAAGATCACATGACACTAGAATAATGGCTGCTGAAAAAATCATTTTAAATTGTAATATATTTTACAATATTACAAATAAATGCAGCCATAGTGAGTATAAAAGACTTAATTCATTCAAAAATGCTTTTGAATGTATATATATATATATATATAGAGAGAGAGAGAGAGAGAGTTGAATTTAATTAAAACAATTTGAATTTCAGTCTTATTTTTAATGTGTCCTCGGTTTGCTTTGCTTACAGCAGTGCTCAAGCTGCATGAACTCCAAAACCCGACGATCATGTTCTCCAGCATACTTTAAGATGATCCAAAGAGCATCTTGTGCTTTTGTAAAATGATCACACTTAAAAATAATGTTGAATCTTTCAATTCAAAACCTGTCAACTCTGTTTATTTCTCTGTCTATTTTTTTTTTTGACCCCACTGTGATAGAGATAAAATGCAAGAAGGGGAAAAAGAAGAAAATGCTCATCTGTTGTCCCCATATTGGCCCCTGTTCTATCAAACATTTACATTCCAACTGAAACACACACACACACACACACACACAAACTATTCAGGCACAGCAGTTGTTCTTAGATTCCGGTTTTGTTTTTCATATTCCATTTAAAATGAACGTAAATCAAATGCAATTATGTCGTGGGCCGTGGGGGGTGAAGTAATTATTTTTGCGATTACAGAGGACTGTTGTGAATTAAATTAGCTGGCTCGAAGAATGTTTAACAAACATTAGAAGGATGACAACCGCTCCATCTTACTAAACATGGCACATGATTGGCACCCTTACTAACATAACATTTATCTTTTTCCACTGATAACTCTCTCGCTCTCTAACATAAACCTTGCGGTTTCTTCTTAGTGCTTAAAGTATCGTCACAAACCCGTTACTTTTATACAGACAGCTCTAAACCTGTCTGTCATGTGCTCTAAAGCACAGCTCAAAAGCATCTTGTCATGTGACTGATACTCTTTTCAAATGCCAAATGGGAATAGTCACAACCCTTAGATACATAATATGCAAGATTTATCACTTTAACTCACATGACTTTTGACTCATCATTAAAAACATTTCAAAATACACCAGAGGCCTCAGGAAAAGTCATCCACCTGAATTCCTGCTAAGCTCTTCCTACATATTTACTCAAAATCCAGCCGCATAGCCGTAAAAATGCCGAACTGAAGATGACAGTGCTTTTAATCATTACGACAATATGACGCTTCCAGAGACAGCCCAACAGACAGATAACATTCTCCGAACTATTTCTGGCAAAAAATAAATTGTCTTTTTATGATACCCTTTGGACCTGGTGGAATGAAGGTCTAATTCAAACCAGAGAGGGTATCCTACTGGGGTGTCAGATGTTTCAACTGTCCCACGTCTGTCTGTTGTCGTTCACAGCTGAATCTCCATTTTCTAGTCGAGCCCCATAAAATATGGAATGATTACAGCTGTTAGTATATTTATCCCGGCATTAACATTGTGATTCATCGGCAGATGAGCCAGTTGTTAGTGCTGATTTTGTTTGTCAGGGTGTTTTTATTGTTGCTGTTGCTACATTGAGAGCACACAGATATTTGTATTATGTTTCAGCCCAGATCTAGAAAACATGCAGGGTAATATGACTCCAGTTTTGGGATTAGGGTGTGCAGGTGTTACAGTCACAGCTTGCGTTCCCGACACTGTTTGTCTGTGCATGTGTTAGGGTGTAACCATGGAAACAAAATGGGAGCCCATGCAAATTATATGCTTTGATCACACCCTGTTTGCTCAAGGTATTAGAATTCATATAAACAAAAAAGTATGATTTGATTCTCAGTTCAGTTCAAATAAGGGGTATACACAAACACACTCTGATTTATAGCAATTGTCATTGATTAATGTTTTTTATTAGTCACAGTTTTTTATTTTTTTTATTTTTTATTTATATGCATGAACCCACAATGAGAGAGATGAATTCTTCATTTGTTGGTTATAAAGCTGTTAAAATACAGCAAAGTCTTTTTTTATTTACCTTGAAGCTTGAAGATGTAATGGTAACAATAAGGTTTCATTTGTTAACTACATTAGTTAACATGAACTAACAATGAACAACACTTCTACAGCATTTATTTATCTTTGTTCATGTAAATTTCTACTTGTATTAATACATTCAAAAACTCATCTGTTAACATTAGTTAACACACTGTGAAGTGTGAACAAACAAAGATTGATTGTATTTTTTTTATTAACTAGTATTAACAAAGGTTCATATACTAAATGCTGTAAAATATATTGCTAGTCATTATGAACTAACATTAACAAAATAGATGTAAGTTGTTACTGATACACTGTACAACTACTAAGTTGAGCTCAATCAACAGTATTTGTGGCATAAATTTGGTTAACATAAAAAAAAAAAAAATCATGTTTATTATTGTGTATCATGTATATAAGCTGTAAAGTTGTTCTTGTCAGTTTTAGGATTTATGCTATTACTGCAATGCCAGGTCAGAAAATTGGATATAACCTTGCACTATTACTGTAAAATATGATTTAGTTTTTAAAAAAAAGTTGTAAAATACAAGAAAGATTATTGGAGTATTGTTATTATTATTTTAAATTTTTTTTTTTACAAGAAATCACTATTTTAGTTTTTCTATTTAAGAATTTCACATTTAATTCAGTTACTTGTTTTTGTATTTGTTTCCCTAGTGAAAAATAAATATACTAAAATGTATTTGAAATACTTTTATTTCATGCTAAGTATACTACAAATATATTTACATATTTATGTACTTAATACCCTGCGATTTTAATTTTAGTACTAAACTGGTACTTAATGCACTTTAATTGTGCTGAAGTAGTGCTGAAGTCCAACTAAAGAATATACTGAAACATATTTGATTGTGCTAAAGTGGAATCTTGCATTTAAAGACAGATATTATTAAAATATCTGCTGTGATGCTCCATATAAAGTTTAATTATAATTTTTATATCAGTAAGTCTTGAGTGATATGTCAGTAAATATGTTATTAGATGTGAACTATACTTAACATGAAATAAATGTATTTTAAATAGATGACTTTTTTACTACGGATGTCAAACTAGCAATTAAAATGAAAATTGTTTCAATAGCTTTTGTCAATGTATAAGGGAAATTCAGTCATCAATTACTCACACTCAAGTTGTTTCAATTCTCCTTTTACTGTGCACCACAAAAAAATAAAAATAAAATAAAAAATCATAATAATAATTTTTTTAAATGTTAGTGTAAAAGTGTTTTTTGTCCATACACTGAAAGACATTATTTAGAGAATTTGTGGAACACAAAACAAGATGTTTTGAAAGCCTTTCAAAACATCTTTTGAGTGCCACAATTTCAGTAAATACTAAAAAAAAAAAAAAATCATTTACAGATAGCATTATATGGCAGGGCACCCAAGTATTATTCCTAGCAAACATATATTCAGAACTCAGAAGGTTGTGCACATCTGAATGATTTTTATAGCCCCATTTTATCCAAAAAGTGCACAGATGCTTCATAGATGATGTAGCGACAGCGTATAGTCACAATTTGCTTGGCTGGAGCCAGTAGGGCTGAAGCAGTTAAGAGGTCCCGCGTCTCTCTGCTCTGACTCCAATAAGCAGTGCTTATCTCTGGCACAGTGTCAGAAAATGGCACGAGCCTGCAGACCCCCCTTCATCCACAAGGAACTCATAAGGAAACAGTCTTGCTGCTGCAGGCTATAGGCTGCTCTCACTTATGCTCTGCAGATCAACTGCCAACCACACTGATGGATGTCTTGTATTCACAGCAACAAAACAGTACAAAGTGTTAAGTCAACAAAGATTTTCAGCACGGAAAGAGATCACGGTCAGCACGCTGCTTTTATGATAAAAACTGAAGTATAAAACAAGCAAACATTTACATTTATATTCATATTTCTATGTTAATGGAATATTCGTAGTTAATTCATGGTTAATTATTAGAGCTGTAAAGTTGCTCTAATCAATTTTACGTTCATTTTAAGGTTTATGGTGTTTAAAAACTGGACATTAACCTTAAAAAAATAAGCTGGTCTCTTACAACTTCCATTGTAAGTGCCTAACTGTAACCCAGATATATTTTGTTAAAGAAAAGGAGTCTAAACAAATTATGCCATAAGCGCTGTCCATTGAGTTTAACTTGCGCTGAACACAGAATGTGTGAATCCAAAAATGACTGCTGTACAAAACAACTATATGCATCTATAAAAAGAGTCCTTTAAGAGTTAAATACATTCTGTGCTGCAGCTTGCCATTCATTTGACTTCTGACACCAGAGTCACTATAAATGCCATACATTCCATGCGCACGAGGTAATTCTGATTGGACACACATGTTCTAACAGTATCTGCTGTCTCATTTCAGCCAAATCATATCTGGGGGATAAACAAGATGCATCTACAGCTATGTTGCATTTCAAAGCAATCACAGCACATTAGTGTAATGACTGAAAAATAGCCACTAAGCACATGTTTTGCATTTCAAAAGTACATGTGCAATGCAGCTTTTTAATTACAAGATGACCCCACCTGACTCTATAAACTTAGAGTTGGGGTTTCAAAGGCAGTTGAAATTAACGATGGATGATGGGAGAACCTCAAATGTTTTCCAATTAAATATCTACATTTTATACAATGATGCAAGTGTTTTATACAATATGAGTTTAAAAGTCACATGCTGTCTCAAAAACACATTTTATTGTCGAGATGCTTTCACAATAATTGCTTTTGAAGAGCATCTTTTCAAGAGCAAGGATATTTCACCCAAAAATGAATATTCTGTAATCATTTACTCATGTAGATCCAAACCTGTTTGACTTTAAGTTTCTTGTTATTGATTGTTATTTTGAATTATTTTTTACTTTATTTGCGGCTTATAGTGCTAATTAAGTGAATTCTGGACATGTAAAAAAAAATCAAATGTTCTTTCCTAATAAAAATTGAAAACTCCTTTTGCAGCTGTGAACATTTGCTTTATATACGGTAAAGCTTTCCAACAATGAGACATGATCTAATGTTTGCACAACATCAAGCTTCATTTGACTACTCTTTAATGCAGTTTGTGTACAAATCTAGTTACACCAAAATAAAAAAGGATGTAATTTAAAAAAACTTTTCTGAATAATTCTGACATGTAAAAATCCTTATTTTCCTGACCTTTTGACACTAAAAAACACACTTAATTCCAGAGTGACCGTGGTTTTCGTGTGCTAAATAAACACGCAGAAATTCTGAAGTGCTGAGTCAAAATTCATCTGGAGGAGCGAATTCAGTCACGGATCATAAATAAAGGGCAGAATTGGATTAAATCAAGATGTGAACAGGGAATGCGGTCACAGATTAAGAATGAATAGTAAAGGGACAGTTAACACAAAGCAGATTATGAAGTGCTAAAAATAATTCATATGCACAAACCGTCTCATCTTCACGGAGTGAAGTTGTGTGTTTGAAACCACCCCCTGGTGCCTAATACAGGCCAAGCGAAGCATCAATCATTTATGTTTTCAACAAACAAGAATCTGGCAGCAGCCCACACACATTTTAATCCAACAATTTATGGACAAATGCACCACAGCACGTGTATTTATAAAATCATAAAATGAGAGGTAAACAGATAAAAGCCAACCTGCTATATTATCTGATCAGCCATGTGTTGGATTGACAGGGGCAACAGATCGGAGCAAAGGTTTTCTTCTCCAAATAGTGAAAGGTGTCAGAAATAATGAAATTTGGGTTTTCGAAACCAAATTCAGCAGATCTCCATCTGTTTTGTGAGAAGCTCTGATGAAGCTGTCCCTGGACCATGCGGCATGTCCAGCGTAGCCCCTTTGCAGATGGATGTTCAGGTGTTCTCTGTGGGGCCTAATTCATTTCATGGTCAGAAGTCAGGAATGTATGAACACAGATTTCTATGGCTGATCAGAAATGCCAGAATTGTTTGCATTCCAAGATTTTTATTTTTTTTGCTGAATTTTCTGCAATTAAAACTACCCGAGCTAACTAATCATACATGAATGACTTAGCATTCTAAACAGATTGCAAATTCCTTAAAGGAATTGTTTACCCCTAAATTAACATTTGTTTAAAATTTACTCAACCTCTGGTCATCCAAGATGTAGATGAGTTTGGAGAAATGTAGCATTAAATCACACTTGCTCACCAATTGATCCTCTGGAGTGAATGGGTGCCGTCAGAATGAGAGTCCGAACAGCTGATAAAATCATCACAATAATCCACACGACTCCAGTCCATTCGTTAACATCTTGTGAAGTTGCAAGTTTGTAAGAAGCAAATCCATCAATAAGGTTCCACCGACATACTTATTTAAAACTGTTTTCACTTGTAAACAACCCAAGTGAAAAAATAGTATACTTAAGTACAATTTATTCGTATGTACTTTAGTATAACTAAATATACAGGTGCTGGTCATATAATTAGAATATCATCAAAAAGTTGATTTATTTCACTAATTCCATTCAAAAAGTGAAACTTGTATATTATATTCATTCATTACACACAGACTGATATATTTCAAATGTTTATTTCTTTTAATTTTGATGATTAGAGCTTACAGCTCATGAAAGTCAAAAATCAATTATTGTATGCTTCTAATGCAACAAATTAACCTTTATAAATAATGGCACAGCTTAAGAAATTGCCTTTTACTAACACCCCCAGCATACCAGCCAACTCAATTATCCAGAGAACACCAGTGAAACATTGTACACAGACATTTGAACATTAGCTGAAGGAAACACTGCGGACTGGATTCGAACTCGTGTCGCTGCCACACACGTGCACTCACTTTACCAGATGCGTCACCAAAGCAGACATGCGCTGTGATAAACTGCATTACTTTGTAGTCTTTCTATACTATTACAAATACTACTATAAGTAAACAGTTTTTTTTCCATCAATGACAGCACAAATTATACGGGCTTAAAGACTGCGAATCTCTGAAAAGTCTTAATATAGGTGCAGTAAAACGTCAAACTGTATAGAACACGAAAGTGCGTTAAACTTGAAGCTGTTAGAGTCAGCGGACACAACATTAAATATCATCTGCAGAATGTTTTGCTTCCGTTTTACCTGACATGATCTGTCATTAACGCTGTAGTTAGACAGTCTGGCAGTACGCCGCGGATTTATATGTGACGTATGAACTAAAATTATTTTAATACGTTTTGTTACTTTTCATGTAGTTAACATCTCATTTTACATTTTAACTTTTTGTGTAGTTTTGAGGGCTGGTCAGGATCATTTTAATAATTCGTTTAATAATTCATAATATTTTGACAGCCCAAAGGGCTGCAGTCCACATTTCCAAGTGCAAAACGTTGTCGTTGTCCGTACGGGACATTAAAGAACCATTAAAGGAAAAAAGTGTGTTGGTACAGGTGCATTGGAGTGTATTATGAATATACTAAAGTAATAAACCTTCTGAAAAGTTTACTAAAGGTGCAAAAAAAAATCAAAATATTGAGAAATTCGCCTTTAAAGTTGTCCAAATGAAGTCCTTAGCAATGCATATTATAAGTTTATATAAATTCACGGTAGGAAATTAACAAAATATCTTCATGGAACATGATCTTTACTTAATATCCTAATGATTTTTGGCACAAAATAAAAATCGCTAATTTTGACCCATACAATGTATTTTGCAACAATGCAAAATTGTGAAAAGCACTATTTGAAGTGTGGTTAAATTATTGAAAATGTAAAGTTCATAACTATACAAAGTACTGCATCATTATGAATTATTATTTTAATTATTTGTAACTCAAAACTATTTTTATACTCAACAAGTAGAACTCAAATACAGTGTATTGTATTGTACATTTAATCATAACAGGTCAACAGAGGATTCAGCTAAAATAAATTACTGAAGTATTACTTCAATATTTAACAAAATAAATTGTTTTATTTACAAATCCCCCATTGTGCTGTAGGCAAAATTTGTGTTTGGAAACTCTGCTCTTACAGCACCTGTTAGCAGAAACATGTTGGATGTTTCAATTCATATCTCACATTTTCTTTGGTTTGCCCAAAAAGAAAGTCTCATCTTAAAAAATTACACGGCACAATCTTAAAATAATTTCATCATTCTCAGATTTGAAATACACGGTGAGACTAGTGTCTTTAGCTGCAATGAGTTTCTAGACTCTAAAAAGGTTTCTTATGAAAAATTCCCAATAGTGTGCACTCTACCGAGTTCAGATGTTTAGCAAAAGTACAGCAAAACCGAATGTTGGTGAATTTCACAGCTCATGAAAGTATAAGGTGAGGAGAGACGGACTTATCAAGCCCCCTTCACTGAACATACTGTAGCCTATATTTAGGCCAATGTTAAAATCACATTATTAAAATACTTAAGACACTTTTAAGGGGTGAAGGAACAAACAAATATCAATACACAGAATGTGATATTGTCTCTTGTGCCATAGTCTTAGGTGAGAACTCATACAGCGGCCTTGTTTACTTAAATGATATGACAACACACAATACAAACAATCCCCACAGACATACATTATATGGCCTTCATACAGCTACAGGATCATAAGATGAGTTGCTTCATTCATCCCTTATTGACACTAGCTGTTGGGCTGAGTGAGCATGCACATGTCATTGGGTTTATGAAGTGGCGTCCTCTTTCAAAGGTTACATCCATTTAGTTTATATGGGTATCTATGTGTGAAAATCACTTTTAACAAGTTTCAAGCATGTTGCAGATGGAATTAAGAACCTAGCCAGTGTACTCTCTTAAAGATAAATATATATTTCATCCTTCCCCAAATGCATTTGTAAAAAGTATAGTATTTTACAAATGAATTTGTAGTGCACTGTGCTTGATGAAAGCATGAAATAACTACATTTAGAATGTATTTTCAGTAAGTATAGACACGTCAATCTATTTTTGTATACTTATCATAAAATAAATATATTTTAAATACAATTAAGTATATTTATTTTTCAGTAGGGAAGTGTTTGATCTGTGCATATTTTTTGTGTGTGTGGGTTGTGTGGATTATTTGTGGATTAATGTGTTTTTTTTTTCCCCCAGCTGTTTGAACTCTCAATCTCATGGCACCCATTCACTGCAGATAATTCATTGGTGAGCAAGTAATATGATGCTAAATTTATTCAAATCAGTTCAGATGAAGAAGTTTTTTTTTTTTTTTTAGCTATTTTGATTTTTGGGCAAATTATTCCTTTAAGGATCCAACACACGTATTGCAATGTCACTGTATTTGACTGAATGTCTGACAAAGCAGGTGTAGCTCCAGGGAACATGTAACACTTGTTTAAACATTACACATGAGTGTGTGCAGTGCTTCTATGTTCTCAGGAAGTTTAAACTACATGGAAAAACACAGATAACGGGAATCCCATCACGTGTAACAACAGCGAATCTATTCAGACTTTTGTGTTAAAACCACATGCTGCACTTTTCATAGATGAGGTGTCATTCACAAAGTGCCAACAGGCTTTTACTGAAAACATTTTTTTGGCATAGGTCCTGCTGATATGAATAAAATACTGAATAATAATAATAATAATATTAAGAAGAAGAAGAAACACCACTGATGATTTGTAATATTAAAACATTAGTATGGGATAGTGGTCAGTCTTAGGTCATTATAGTTGTGCAGATTGGAAGATTTTCAAGTAACCCCAAAATAACCCTAAATGTTAGGAATGCTGTCTCACATTACTTCCTGAACACTCATTGTTACAGGATTTAACCATTCATCTTAAAAACATTTTAAGTGAATTAAATGAAATAAAAAACATATCTGATTTTGACAGAATCTTCTTGTAACTTCCCTTGAATGTGTACTGATGGTAATAAGATACAATTAGCATGTGCGGCAAACCTTACAATGGACCTCCATGAAAGCAGGCTGGAAATGAAGTGATTCCTTTTTGTATAACATAAATAAGAACAGTTTCATTGAGTCCATGTCTAAAGATTCTTTAGTATAAAGATTACATAAGCAAAAATAAGGATTATGTAGTGCAACTCAGACATCTACTAATATCACCACAAAGAAGATAACAAGCCAAGAACCAAAGAACTAAACTTGACATAACAAGAAGTCCCAAAAGCAAAATTAGACTGTGCGCTGCTCATAGCCAAGGAAAAATCTCTGAATTACTGTGTCCTGATTACTGACTTATAGTCTGGCTACAATATTAAGATTACATAAAGAGGAGCATGTGTCATCATTCGTATAATCATTCACTCAGTTTTTAAAAATGCAGTGGAAAATATTTTATTGTACTTTGAGAGCAGGTCACATAACATGCTGGTTAACAGCAAGTGTTCTAATGAACACACCCTGAGCAGGTTGAGTGTGACTTCGAAAGACTTCAGAGTACACCATGAACTCAGTAAATAAAAAAATTATCTGAGCATTGCCTCACAGTAATTTCATGTCTTAAACTTTACCTAACGGTCGTCACAATTAATTGACTTAATTCAGTCTTGTAATTAAAATAATTGTTTTTACTTAATTTGTATTTAACTGGCTAATAACAATGAAAGACATTGTAACATAGCCTTGCTGAGACCTGACACAGGATTGTTTCATGTCATTTAATATTATTTACAGAAATAATTAATTTGATATACTCAACCATAACGGTGACTTCAAAACCAACTGTTATTTACAACAAAACAATATCAGCATCACCAAACTTTTTGAACAGTGATGAGAAGTGATAAAAAACAATTTCCTTGTTGAGTTTGACTAAAAAATAAACTTATAAATAATTAAATACATAAAAATAAGCACAATACCATTTGGGGTAAGATATCTTGATGTTTTTGAAAGTAGCCTCTTATGCTCACAAAGGCTGCATTTATGTGTTTAAAAAAAAAAGAAATACAGTAAAAGCAGTAATACTGTGAGAATAGTATTAAAATTAAAAACTGTTTTCTAATTTAATATATTTTATTCCTGTGATGGCAAAGCTGATTTTTCAGCAGCCAGTGCTCAAGGCCTTCAGTGCCACAGAATCTTCCAGGAACTTGCTGATTGGGCATCAAGAAACATTTCTTCTCATTATCAATGTTGAAAACAGATTTTTTTATTCTTTGATGAATACAAAGTTCAAAAGAACAGCATTTATTTTCTGTTGCTTTTGTTTATTTAAAAATCCACAAAATGAAGTAAATATTAATTCTGAAGAAAAAGTGACAGGTGCTTGCTGGTGCCAATGTTTGTTGCTATAGGGTATTGCTAGTGGTCACTATGATGTTCTTGGTGGGCACAAAGGCACCTTATCTAATGGCTGAGGCCAGAAGAACCCACTCCTGAATGCATATACTTTTCAGAAAAAGTATGGGCCCCTTTTTTTTTCAAAAGTCACCTCTACTACCCAGGCACGTGCAGAAGGGGGGGCTTTGGGGGCTCGAGCCCCTGCCCTTTTTCAAAATTATTCAAAAGTGCCCCTCTCGGACAAATAGCAATGATATTGTGGTCAATAAAACAAAATGGATTTGAATTCTAATTAACATGACAATTTGTACAAAACAGTAACTAATCGCTCAAGTCGGAAAATTCCTGTTTATTTTTTACATATCTGTCAACCTGAGGCGTAGATATGGGTTTCGTGCGTTTTTCTTGATGACTGATATTACAGTCTGTTCAGAAACCGAGGCTCTCAAACCATATGGTTCTTTCAGTGAGTGCCTATGGGTCGATGGAAGGAAAATTATACCGTTTGTCATGTATAATACACCAGCCAAGCATGATCTGGCACAAGGAGTTCACATTTCATGGAACAATAATGTGAACTGGAGCGGTTATTTTCCGTTCTTATTCATAAATCGGTTGAAAATTACATGAGACAGACGAGCTTATTTGTAGAGCGATCTGGATCTGTGGTTTGTCTCATTTTTTAAATCAAATTACATTGCTGAGAATATAGATGACTACAAAAGCACTGCACAAAACCGTGCAGCGCCAAAAGTCGCAATAATGGAAGTGTAGGCTGGCCGAATGGTGACGTGAAAGGACTTTAAATATAACATTTTTTTATATTTATGCAGCATTATGAATGTCTTATGCTCATCAAGCCTGCATTTATTTGATCAATAATACAGAAAAAAAAAAAAAAAACTGTAGCCTAATATTGTGAAATATTATTACAGTTTAATAGAATGTTTTTTTGTTTTTTAAATATACTTTTATACTATTTTAATAAAATATCATTTATTTCTGTGATTCAAATCTGAATTTTCAGCATCATTACTCCATTCTTTAATTAATACATGGTCCTTCAGAAATCATTCTAATATGCTGATTTATTATCAATGTTGGAAACAGTTGTGCTGCCTGCTTTATTTGTATTTTTATTTATTTATTTATTTATTGGAAACTGTGATACTTTTTTGGGGTTCACTGATAAATAAAAATGAAAAAGAACAGCATTTAATCAAAATAGAGATGTTTTCTAACAATATCAATCTTTACTATCACTGTTTCTATCAATTGAACAAATCCTTGATGAATAAAAACTAACTGCTTTCAAAAAAAAAAAAAAGTAGTGACCTCAAGCTTTTGAATGGTACACTGCAAAAAAAAAAAAAAAGTTGAGCCAACTTCAAATTTTAAGGCAACCAGCTTCAGCAGATTTTTGAGTTTGCTCAACTTATTTTTGTGGGAGATTCTCAAATTTTTGTTGTATAAACTTAAAACGGCAAGTTGAGAAAACTCAAAAATCTGCTGAAGCTGGTTGCCTTAAAATTTGAAGTTGGCTCAACTTTTTTTTTTTTTTTACAGTGTAGTGTATATTGTTACAAAAGTTATATTTTAAATAAATTATGTTCTTGTTTAACTTTCTATTCATCAAAGAATCCTGGAAAAAAGAATCACAGGTTTCCAACATTGCTAATAAATCAGTAAATAAAATAAATGAATAAAGTATATTAAAATTTCGATCAAATAAATGCAGGCTTGATGACTATAAGTGACTTCTTGCAAAAATATAAAACAGTAATGTATCCAAATTTTTGACCTATAATTTTATTCCCCTCATATTGCCCCTTTTTACATTTGAGCCCCTGCCCCTGAGGAACTCTCTGCAGATCCCTGCTACTAACCACATTATTTCAGGAGACAGCACATCTATTTACAGTGTAGTTTTCCATGCTCAACTCTGTTGGCATACATTACAGGCATTTCTCTGACACTTATTAACCTGCTAAGCACTAAAAGGTGGACCTCTGGACCAGGAGAAAGCTGGCAAATAAAAACAATGAAAATATTTACTTGTATATTGTGTGGACTCAATTCAAGCAAACCAACACACAAACAAAAAGTTGTTTTTACTTAGACAAACAAACAAACAAACAAACATTATTTATTGAGTGTTTTGCATTGATAATTCATTACCACATCCTATCCCACATTAAAGTCCATCCTTGTAAGACGACAAAAAAAGCATGATTATAAACTGCGTGACAAAGATATAATGTCACAAATGGCAACAGATGAGCGCTAAAACAGCTATGCATGACAGAACATGAGCACCAGCACAGCAGAAAATGATTGTGACAACGACCGATGGTTGACCGTCAGGGAATCATGTTTGCATTTCCAAGAATCATTACTTTAAAGCCTAATACTTTCACTTCACATTCACATGCTAGACATAAGTGATCCACAGCGTCTTTACAATCAGATTAGGCCCAATGACTGACCAATCAAAACTGCGCAATACCAGCAACTGTGAGTAATAAAAATCCAGACAATAATAGCTAGAAAAATGCCATGGAAGATTACATGTAAGTGCTTCCAGAGAGCAAAAATGCCTTCAAATTGAAGTGATGATGTGACTCAAACACAAAACAGAGAATAGACAAGCATTATTAAGTGCACGAACAGCCAAAACTAAATAATGACTGTGGCATTTATAGTCTTTGTAGTTTACCAAACAACTTTTAAGAGATTAATTCCTCAGAAAGTCATTCACCTCTTTCCAGCGATGCTTCCCAGAAAGCTGCCAGTTATGTACCTGAAACACCTTTTAATGTTTTTAACTGAAATAAAGGGTTTGAATCGTCCACAGTTCCTGTTAGCGTGTTGTCTTCTAGTTTTCCTAAAAGCTAGTTTTCCAAAGAAATTTTGGACTTGTAGCTGCTAGGAAGTCATTTATGAGAGCATGCGTGACTCTCGTCATGCATGTCAAAACATTCAGGTTTTGGTTAAGTATGCTATGCATCCTTGAAAATGTGATTTTGAAGTCTAAAATCTTTAAACATTAGCTAAAAACTGAACAATGCACACACAATTCAATCATAAATGTCACAATTTATGTGTACTTGTGGCCTCCATGTTTATATTTTTTGTCTGTGAGATAAAAAAAAAAGCAGACTACAGGTATCGATAGCCTATGCAAAATTCCCTCATCAAAGTTTGAACCCAAAGAGGGACCACAAGACCTAAGGGTGCCATTTAGGACAGGTCCTTAAAGGTGTCATGATCTGACAAATCAAAATTCCCTTGATCTTTTGAGGTTATTGTGCTATAAAAATATTATGTTCTGTTTCTCAAAGCTTTCTTGTTAGTCTGAAAACGGAATCTAAACAATAAACTTTATTTGATGAACTTTATTTTTGATGAAGTGCCAGACCACATCAGTAAGAACTTGGTCCTTTGTTAACTTCATTTTAACGCGGATTCATTTACAAATGGGGCACAATTCGATCCAGGATTTTCAGAAAGATTGAAACTAAAAGACGATGCTGTGCTGATATTGATGTTGCAGCACACAAGTGCAAATAACTGTTTTTATTGCGTGGTCACTATTGCTTTGTCTGTTATTACAGTTTGTTTTATATGTACTAAGTATTTATGCGTTTTAACCTAAATCACAGCATCTGTGAAGGATGTAGGCTGTCAAACATACACAACTGTTAGCCAATCACAGCAGTGGGCGTTTACTTCTGAGGCTACAATCCGCCACAACTATTCAAACAGATGAGAGGTCAAAACAGAAAATAGTCGACATTATGATGTCTTTTGATGTAAAAATCTTGATAACATTATAAGTGGACCTCAGAGAACAGTACAAAATAATAATGATAATAAAAAAAAAGGCAGTTTATGACTCCTTTAAAGCCAATGTAAAAATCCTATTGGGTTTTTGTCGAGGGAAGCTGCTAATTTCTGGGTTGGCCAACAAAAATGTCATCACTGCAGTGCTCTATTGCACTGCAAAAAATAATTTTCTTAATCTGTTTTTTTTTTTTTCTTTTTGTCTCGTTTTCTAATCAAAATGTCAAAACATCTAACATTTACTTGTTTTCAGAGAACGAACAATGGGGTAAGAGAAATAAATGTATTGTTTAAAAACATGTATTATTATTAGCTCATACAATCATATAATTTTTCTCAGAGCAGAAAAAATGCTCTAAAATCAAACAGACCTACTGTGGTAACCGGCAGGCCACATAAACGCTTCCACGAAACAGAGTTGAAATAATCACACTTCTAAATCTGTTAGTGATTTCTCTTTGAGCACGAAAACAGAGTTCACACCATGCAAAGACTGATAGTAAAAAAGATACGACCCACTTGTTTTGAATCAAATCCACTGGATCTCCACCAGGGGCTGCTTATGAAATCAGCCTGTGAGGAGTAATATTAATTTTGATGCGCAGATTATTAACAAATAAATAACATGTGCTGTCCGAGCATGTCATTACATCAAACCACTTATATAATACAATATACACAGGACACCCGATAGTAATAAAGAAAGTGCCAAGCAGATAACTTGCTGAAAACAGAATGGATTTTGCTTAAATTGTCACGGTGGTTTCGCGATGCATTACTTGGCAAGTGTAAACAGGAGAGCATGTATGTCATGACATTGGGATGTGATGAGATGTGTCATTTTCATGGAGGAGATTCTCTTCCTGAGGCTTAAAATAATTTGTGGCTGTCTGTATTCATTGACTTGATGATGTTGCAATAACAATGCCTCTAGGGGACTTGCCCCATCTGCTTGGAATACACCCTCAATTTTTTTTGGAGTCGTCGCTCAAGCGCTGATATAACCAAAGTCTGGTTTCAACCTGCTTCAACCACATTTAACAGCTGGTAATGTACACAGAGGGGGTACTAACATATATGTAATCACTCTACTACTGAAAAAAGGAAAAACATCACAGCTGAGCTGTCATGCTTACATTAAAACACTTGACCCTCAAAAGAAGTTCACTATGGACGTAATACTTTGATGCTGTTAGAATCCAGTTCTGGTTTATTCTAGCTTTCTTCCTGAGACAGTATTATTTTTACCTCTAATCACCACATTATATCAATCCCCAATCAATCGTAGAACGATAGAAAACCACAAATGGATTCAGACAGTCAGTTTGTCACTTACACCAAGACTGTAAGACTGTGGAAGAGACCAGAAACATCTGAGTGAGAGCACAGCAGATTGCGCTTTATCGTTCCAGAACACTCGGTACCTTTAAAAAAAAAACTGACACTGTGTTTCTACTTTCTACAGATAAAAAAGACGAGAGGGAGAGGCTTTGCTCTAGCTTAAATATAGAATTGGGTGTTGTTGAACTTAATGGAAACTGGTAGGAGTAAATTTGTCTTTCCTGAGCATGTCTTCACTTGGCGGAAACATTTCCAGCAATCTTATGAGACACTTACCATAATGTTACCATAGTCATGCAGCCTATTTGCAATTCTATTGTGTCTAATGTGCTGAAATGGTGCTTTTAAAGACCAGACACAACTGTGTAAAACAGTAGCAATTCCAAAAAATAAAAAATAAAATACCCAGACATTTAGATTTTTGTTAATTGGGTATATAAAATAAAAAAAATACTGGTTAAAATTTTGAATGTTGAGAAATTAACTATTTTTTCCCTGCAAGAACATGTTAGATGACATTAAAAAAAACAGTTATAATGTTACAAATGATTTATTTTTATCTTTCTATCGTTTCCATAAATATATTAAGCAGCACAACTGTACTAAGTATTATCAGCATTATCAAATAGTATTAGTATTAAATATTTATTGGGCAAATCAATATATTAGAATGATTTTTGTAGGATCATGTGACACTGAAGATGGAGAAATGATGCTGAAAATTCAGCTTTGCCATCACAGAAATAAATTACATATTAAAATATATTAAAAAAGTTTTTGAAATGTAACAATTTTACAATATTATTATTTTACTGTATTTTTGATCAAAGAAATGATCACCTTTAGTAAACGTAAGGGATTTCTTTCAAAAACATAAAAAATAAAATAAAATAAAAAATCTAACCCCAAATGTTTGAATGGTATAGTATATACGGTGTATATAATGAATGCCATTTATTTGTATATCCATGGATGGAAAAATACGCCAGAGAGAGAGAGAGAAGAACCAAATCACATTTTTTGGGGTGAGCAAAATGTTTGAGCAGGAATAATTATCATCTACAGTTTTTCTCTCTCTTCAGTTACAAATTTGGGCATGTTCCATTCTCAAATGATTTTGGCAAAGCATCTGGTGTCATATTAGCTGTACTCGATATAGAAATCATTAATTCCACATTCCTAACTTGTTAACAAAATGTGTAGGTGGCTGGAATGTGCGAGGGCTTGTACGGAGTCATTATCCCAAGGACAACATCTCCCAGTCACATCATTTGAAATAAACTCGATCACCAATTAGATGTGCATTCCAGATGCTTCGCAGGAAGTTAATCATCAGATGTTTACAAGGCTGATTCTGAAGCATATTTGTCTGGTAAATGAATCTTTCCATCTACAATTCTGTCTGTCCATCTACAATTCAAAACCTCTCCGACCCTGTGAATACAGACAAGCAGGAGATATGAAAATGATTCGGAACCAAAACAAATGGTGTCATCTAATTAAAAACAATATTACAGGAATGCTGAAGTAATGATTTCTCTCAGGGGTTATATTCCATTATTTTAAGACAGGGCATGTAAAGTTGTTGGCTAGTTTAGAACAGGGATGTGGCTGCTATCACTCAAGACAATTCCCGCCCCATTCCCACCCCCTGTAAAGTGTATAAAGCACTCAGGTTTTTCTGTGAAACTCAGACCATTAGCAGTGTCACAGCTGAATACTCATCCCAAGCCAACCAAGATCTGGATGCTACTTGGAAATACACAGTAGTACGGACTTCACCATCACCACTTTTTGAGTGAATTCTAGAGACCGACTGAAACTATCAGGTATGTTTTCTTGGTTTGCTAACTCTGACTTGTGGATTTTTGGCTTTGGTGACCTCAAAGGTCAAAAAAATTGGCTTTATGGCAAGTCATTATCACTGCACCAGAGGTGCACTTGACTCCACAGGCAAGCATAAGACTTACTACTGGGTAATGGCATGGTTGAGCAAAACTTAACCTCTGTGTAACTTTGAAAATAAATGAATGACTAGTGTGGAGTCAACCAGGAACAGGAAGATCATGTCATTTGGACATTTGTTCAGAACTCAAGCAAAAACGAGCATGCTTTTTATATGACTAACTATCTTTGTGCATGTTCTTCCACAGGTTCCATTCACAATGAACTCGGTGCTTCAGAAGGCTTTCCTGTGGTGTGTGCTGACAGCACTTCTGCCGAGCATTGCGAGTGCAAAACCTCTGAATACGGATGGTTTGAGAAGGTACGCTCATGACTGAACCACTCATCTCATTCAAAGTGCCCTGACTTTGAATCAAATCTAATGGCTTTCTCTTGTCATCGGCTAGGCTCAGTGTTTGGCTTCAGGGTAGGGTGAGGAGAGATGTCCACAGCTTGTCCGAGAGGAGCGAGAGCGACTCAGCAGCTTTGCTGACTCAGAGGAGCAGCGATCCTGAGTCATTTGTACCACAGCACAGGTATGTCACATTCTTTGACTGAATAGACACATATGAATGTCCAACTAAAAAGTTCCATGAATAATGTGTAAATAATGTTTTTGTACTAACATTTTGAGCACGTCATTAAAGACCAGATCTAACATTGTTGGAAGAATGTTTGTTCATAACTTTGAGAGAATGTTCCCTATTAGCTGGGTACCGGCAGGAGAACTAATTGCTTTCTGTTTCTCTCCAGGAGTGTGAGGGTAAAGCGTACAGAACCAGCCTACTCAGTCAAAAGAGTGGAAAGAGCGGGCTGTGTTCTGTCCACCTGCTCGGTGCATGAACTGGCCCACCTGGTGAATATAATCAACACAAAGACGAACAACGCCCCTCCTGAAAAGATCAGCTCAAAGGGCTATGGACGGAGGCGGAGACGTTAGTTCCATCAAACCTCCCTGCGCTAACTTTCCACAAGGGCCGTCTAAAGCTGGCATGGGTTCAATCTCTCCTTTAAAGAACAACCCGGGAACACCTCTGTGGTTTGTCCTGAGCCTTTGGTTTCTATTGGCTCGCTTTACTGAGATACTTCTGATACTACCTTTGCTGAACGTTAGTGTACTCTCTTCAGGCACAAAGGAGCAATTGGAGCATCCTTCTCTCCATCCTCTGCCTGATGGGCTGGACTGAGAAGGATTCAGGTCACTTAAATTGGAAAACAGGAGTGCTATCAGTTGGAAAAAAAATATTTCCCAAAAATTTAAAAAAAGTGTGGGTCTAATGCAATATGACAGGAAATAGGTGGTCAATGATCTGTGCATGTGTTTAGCATTCTTGTCATTCTAATGGAGCTTTGGGACTTGACTCTCTGTCTCTTCTGCAGCACTGATGCGCCCTCTGCTGGAGGAATGAAGGAACAGCCTTGAACTCTGCCAGCCTAAACTTTCATTGAAGAAGACGGAGAGAGAATAGCAAGAAGAGGGAAAAGGAACTAACTTTTATGACTTAAAGCTATTTACCTTGGAGGACCAATGATGAAGAAAGGAGAGAGAGAGAGAGAACTCTTTATGGAAGAAATCATTTTTGTTGTCCTCAAGGACATCTGCATACTTGAAGACTGATTTATATATATACTGTGGGAGCCGTGCAATATTTCACTTTAATGTTGTTATGTAGTCTATTATTAATGTGTACAAAGATGTGTGTGTATATATATATATATATATATATATATGAAAATACTGTATCTTAAAAGTTCATATTTATATCTACATACTGTACATGTATTCTTAAGAAACTATTGTATCCAGAAAAAGGGCATCTATAGTTTATTTTGAAATAAGATGTTTATCCTTTAAGTTCATATCGCTATAATGAGAAGCATTTTTTTTCCACATGAATCATTCAATAATGTGACACCTGTTAATTAATAAGTAACCTATTAAACTCCAGCAAGAGTGAGTAATGAAAATTGCCTGTGTTATTTCCATTATTACCATGGCAGCTTTCGGTTCTTTAACTTGAAAAAAATCATAATAATAAAATATGAAGTGGTCCGAATGAATATTAAAACTTGTGTGTTGATTCCATCTAGCCTGATAGTGATGAAATGAAATTACATTTTTAATGTACTTCATTTCTTTAAACAATAAAAGTTTCGCTTTTCAATTACTGTGACTTAAGTAAAGTAGACACAGTATAATACAATTTCTTTTTTTTAACCTAAAATATCTGCAAAAAAGCTAAATAAAAACAAATCCGTTTAATTTAATGGTCTGTGGGAAAAATAAGAACTTCAAGAGCTACATTACAAATCCAACAGAGGGCGCGCTTTCCTCTTCAGTTGACCGTTCGCAAAACCCGCCCACGCTTAGTTACTGTTGCCATGACCGGTCAATGACCTACAAACAATGCCGCTCTCACACTACACTCATGTTCTCACGCAGCGAAAAACACACCGCAGAGCACAGAGGAAACTGACAACACACTGACAGAAAAGACAGAGCAGGTTACTTCTGATATGAAACAAGGTCTCAGGACCCTCGGCTTTTAAATCGAGTCATTTTTAAATTCAAACAATAAATACCCTTTTGTGGCTCTTCAATGTGTCGTGACAGATCACTGTATTGCCTCAGTTCAAACACGTGAACCGATTGTCTTTTCATATTTACTTAAAGCACAATGAACATGAATAAACATCAGAAAGTGTTTTATTTCAACCGCGGAACACCTAAATGAATTTACTCTCCTGTCTGATTTATTATTTTTTATCAGTAACGTTATTTAACTTAAGCTCTGCAGGCCATGCATACAGCGCCGGACATGACAGGTTTTCTGGTACGCAAAAAAAGTACTTTAAAGAAATACCTTAGCTTATTGCCGTTACTATGGCAGCCAACAACAGCACAGCTTAACCCTCCGAACATTTTTATATTCTTTTTTACCCGTTTTAACATGTATTTCTATGGAGACAGGCCGTCGCTGTCAGGCAAGATGGCGGATAGCAGCGGTGGCACATAATATACGCGTTCTGATTGGTCAGATCGCCTGTCAATCAAGCTCTTTGCAACATATTAATCGTAATTTTAAAAATAACAAAAGAAGCAGCAAAATGAAGAACACTGATCAAATCAAAATTTTTGATTTATTGTTTAGATAGGATGTCAACAACAGCTTAAAAATAACTGCATTTACTATGTACAGATAAGTGCAACAGTAATATGTATTATGTTTATTGTTCTTTAATTCTACCATTATAACATGAATTACAGTGAAACTGTTATACAGTTGAATTTATTTATACCATAGTCCCACAGACTTACACTATTTGTGGCCATATATATATATATATATATATATATATATATATGCAAATTAATTCTCTGCCAGCGGGAGGCGCTGTTGGAGCGGGAGAGAGCGAGGTTTCCCCGGTAACGCTGTACACAAAGCAGAGCTCCGCTCACAAACGCGGCTTTATCCAGTAGCCCCTCACTGCAGAACAAAAGATCCAGGCGGCGGGGTTGGATCCACATCCAAGGGGTGGAGATTGGTAGGTTTAGGGGTGGAGATAGGTGGGGATCAGGGGGTGGAAACGGGTAGGTTTAGGTAAATGTAAGGTGGGAGGAGTTGGATCTAGATCCAACCACACCCCCTGGATCTTGTGTTCTGCAGTGAGGACCATCTCGCTTTATCAGACATTACATGCAAGATGAAATGAAAATGACATCCAAAATTTTCTGAAAACAGTTGGTTTCCATCAGAAATACAGTGATATAAATACACCAGTACTGGATTTCGATTTTGAAACTTGTAGTGCTCAACCAAGCTTTCTCCCGCCAACCATTCAAATTTCCGTAGGCGGGATTTACAATTTGTGATGTCACAAATACAGGAAAACAACTTTGTAGTCCAAACGAACCATTCGTTGTAGTTTTTGAAAAGGGATTTTTAAAAAACGAAACATCTCCCTTTGGAGTGGACTATGAGATTTGTAACTTTGTAGATCGTTTTATGCCCAAACATACACACTACACACTGACTAAAATTCAAAAAGTGAAAAAGCATAATAGGACCCCTTTAACCTACAGATAAAAAGGCAGTCTTGCGAAACATCGTTCATGTGATGAGTTATAAGCGAAACAGACCACTTCCACATTTTTTCTAATTAAAAGAAAAGCTACATTTAAAAGAATTGTACTTCTCAAAATTAAGCTTAAAATAATGTACACTCACAATGAGATGAATTGGTCTCGAGATGCGTTTTGTAGAAGTTCATGTTATTATTCGTATTTTGATATGGATAAAAAATTTAAAAGCAACACAAATAAGTTATACCTGAAAGGTAGCATCAGTTCCCATTCTAGTTCATCTCAGTGCCAGTATTCTGCTCAGATGAACAGAATGACAGGTTTATGTGTACACAGTGAGTAATATGACCAAAATATGACCTCTGTGCACTCATTTTTGTTTTCATCTGCAAACATATGGTAGGATTAGGCTATATAACAACAGAACATCCAAAGTCTCCTTAAACGCACTGAGAAAATATGCAAAACACAATAAAAGTTTCAGAAAAAGTTTAAATACCCAGAAAACCCCACCAGAAAAGATTCAAGCCTCATAAAAACAGTTACTACCACCAGCACTGAAAGGGTTAAGTGCTGTGACATTTTTCAATTGCAGATGTAGCTTGTCAGAGCCTTGAGGCATATCTTCACACCCAGTGAGTGTTGCACTACAAAGCACAGAGTGTCTCAGGTGACAGTCGCACACAGAGGGAGAGAGACAGCAAGACTGTAGGGAGAAAAATAACAGAGGTCTACTCTGCACCCGTAAGGTGAGTGGTTAAAATCTTTAAAACAAAGTTTACTAACCCCTTGGCTGTTTGGTTACCACATAAGTGCTGTAACCTGTGGCCTCTTTTCAAGCATGTGCTGCAGGTCTGAACCTGTTGTGGGATCTTGCCTCATTCCACACTACTTTTCTTGAGTCTTAATCCACATATTTTTTCTCTTTCTTACATTGTTTACATATCTCCTATTGTAAAATGGATTGACCTTTAAAACTGAAGGATTAAAGAGGGTACAGTTTTATCAGGGGTGGTGGCATGTTTTGAATGTTCAGGCATTTCCTTATTCAGAACTGCTGAACTGTGTTCTTGTAGATAAGGTAAGTTGACAACTAACAACATTCTAGCATTTAACGGGAGCTGTTTTAAACCAGTAAAATGCTGTAAAAGAAGTGCTCAGGATATTCAGTTAACACACTAGGAAATAGCAATTTCCTTATGTGTTTTGCTTTTGTATCTGACGTTACAGTAATAGTGTCTGATTGTTAGTACTTACGAATTTCCTTTTCCTGTTTCTGTCATCAACTCACTGAGAGGTAAACAGCCCGTTTTAATGTAGCATTCTTATAAAATAACAACACATACATTCATCGTGGTGTTTTTACTGTGGAGTCTTTCAAGAATATTCCTGCAATGCATTTTAAGAACATGGCATTTGCCTCTGTCTCTCAGGTGGAAGTTTCATAGATTGTGCTGCATCTACTACGTTGCGCAAAATGAGCAGAAAAGGAACTCCTCTACCCAAGCAACAATCAACGCCCAGCTTAGGGAGGGGTAAGTTTGGCATAGTATATGATAATATTGTATATGAACACTACATGTTACCTTAAAAATATGCCACTTTTGTCTTTGTAAAAGACCAGTGTGCAGGTCCACTGGAACAAACTCCTAAAAAGGTGGCCTGCAGACATATTGTCTGGGGTTGTCACTCGGTCAAAGTAGTTAAAAGCATAGCATGACAAGGTGTCCGTAACATTCTTTGCAAGCATGTCATAAAGTGCTCTATCAAAAGAGTTTCTATAAATAACCTATTTGCAATGAAGCACTTCCCTCGTGCCAAGTGTCGATGACTTGTGCAAGCCTCAATGACTTTAACTGTTAAATAGCTTTAAATGAAGTTTAATTACACTAATGACATGCATAAAATTTGAGTAAGTTAATTATTTGCTTTTCAATATGGCTTGACTGTAATTTAATGGTTTGCAAGAAGCATACTGCGAATGTATGACAATAAGTGGGCTGGACTTGTATGTTAAAATGAAAGCAAGCCTCTATCGTCTTTGAGGTAGTAAAGAAAGTAAGTTAATCCTTCAGACAAAGAGAAATGTGAGGTAAGGGGAGGGGGCATAGGCTCAGTAGGATGGGCAGGTATGGAGTCAGCGCTGCGCTGCAGGGCGGAGTTCAGCTTCTCCCAATTGTTTCCCTACAAATGAGGAAAGGTCGGAGGAGATACGGTGTTAATAGGCACAAATAAAAAGAGCTATTCTGTCTGTCACCCTCTATACTCTCTCCGAGACAACTCTGTGGTAGCCTGACCTTCTCAAAGCGCAGGTAAATAAATGCTCTCACTGGAGTTTCTCCGAATTGGTGTGTTTTGAGAATGTTTTGTTCTTTTACTTTAAGCCTTGTGTTCTTCCATGCTCATTTCAAGGTCTAGCAAAACCAGGTGAGTGTAACTTCAGTCACGGTGCTGTATGAATACTGATTATGACGTTACGGGATGCTGTTTGGAACAGAGTATTCCTCTGGGTTGTGTGCGTGTCAGCTTGTGCTTTCCAGAAGCTTGCTAATAATACTGCACTTACAGTATACCGGTGGTGTATGAGTTGTGTTGACTTGAAAAATGAGTAACCTGTGATTCTGGTTACCTGTGCAGGGTAGGGCATAGTTGGCGTGGGTTGGTTTAAAATCAGGTTCAGCTGTCATGCATGACAAGCTGCTAAGGTTGAGCTTGGGATTGTAAACATGGCTCTTAGTGCCATGCAGTGTATATTGCATGTTAAGCCATTGCATATGCAGCCTTCCTTTAAAGGTTGAGTAATGTTTCTGGAACATGAGTGAGCCAGGGCCAAGACAATGTTATTCCCTTATAAAAACATAGCGGCTGGGAAATTACCCTGACAGCTTGCAAGCTCCAGAACCTGCCAGCATTTAGAAGAGTCTCAGGTTCAGCTCGCAGCTTGTTGTGACGTGCAGCCAAGCTCTCTGCTGACACAATGCTGTCAGATGCTTTAAATAGGGGGGAGCGGGATACTCAAGACTGGAGATGTCTGAAGACCTAGAAGTGAAGACCGCAGTTAGAAAGTAGCAGGAAAATAGAGAGTCCAAACACAGAGATCCAGTAAAACCATGGCAAAAATAAGTGCTGAAGGTAAGAGAAAGTGTATATTGCAGCATTTGGTGCAAAAGGGTTGCTCAAGCAGAATAATAGGGGTCAGGAACATTCAAAAGATTGGACATTGGAAGGGTCAAACGGAAGTAACTGTGGCAAGCTTTTCTTCAATAGAAAGGTGACGTGTTGGTTGCACATGTTAAACAATAGCTCAACAATAGCACAATTCTTCTGACAGAATGGGTATTTTCAATGGGTTAAATGTGGGTTGAAAAATAATGAGTGATTGTCGAAAGAATTGTTTACTATGATATATATTTTTAATTTTAATATATTATTATTTAATATTAACATTTTAATATTGTATATAATTTTATTTGTCATATAATATATTTTTATATTAATAATATTAGATTTATTTTATATATATATATATATATATATATATATATAGTTGATTTTTAATCTACTCTATTCTGATTGATATATAAGTAATAAGTAATATATATGATTTTTACTGTAAGACATGCTCACCTACTCTCTCTCTATATATAGATAAAATAATATATATATGATAAAATATTATCTACGTAATATATTTGATTTTTACAGTAAGATATGTTCTCTCTTTTTCTCTCACTCGGATTGATTTTTACTGAGATATGTTAAGAGGGGTTTACTTCCATGCGTATGGCTTAGCTGTTCTAAAAGTGCGGTGAAAGTGATGTCTGGTATGGTTTCCTAGATGGGCAGGGCTGGGAGTAGCTTGGAATCATCTATCATACAGGCTTGTCACGCTTCTATATCGAAGGCTTACAGACTGTTGACAGTGCAATATCCAGTTACATGTCAACACAGGTGGAAGTCAACAAACTTGCATTTGACTTCATAACCCCATCTGCCATTAAAAACTGATTATAGGGATGGACCTGACCTACATTCCTGTGCTTTATAAGCATAGAGTCTCCTTTAAGCAGACGTAATCTCTGATGTAATGTGGGAAATAGAAAGGTGGCCAAGACGTGGGAACTGATATGAAACTACAATCTACTGGACAGGATGTAAATGAGGTTATGACTGATAGCACAGGGAGTCTGTGTGTGAATGGAGGAAGTGTGGTTTGTCTGGTGAGAGTAACTGTCACTCTCTTCTTACTTGTGATACAGAGCATGTAAGTCAAAGAAAAAAAAAGCAGCAGACAATGCCTAAAAATAATTTAAATATATAATTTATCCAATATTAAAGCCTCTCACATGACAGGGGTTTTCATACTTTTTGATGACCAAAATATGATGATCCCTTTCATAAAATAAAATGGTAGATATATAATTTAATTTAAAAAAAAAATTTATATTGTGTGAGGAAAATATTATGCGTCATATTACTAAGACAACATGTTGTTTTTACTCGCTATATAAATCTGTAAAAAAAAAACAAAAACAGATTTATTCTAATTTTTTTAAATATTATTTTGTTACTGTTTACAACTAAGGCTATCAATTGAATAGCAATTATTGTGTTAAATATTATTTATTTAGTTATTTCCATATTTTGAAATCAGAATGAAACCATAATATTTTTAAGCAACTGTTAAAAATATTGCATAAAATATTTAATTTATATCTTATGTTATCATTTTAACTTTGACAACCCAGATGCATGCGTGAAAACCCCTGTACGACATTTTCTTGCCTTTTGCGTGCCTTTTCTGACAGTGTTGCATTTAAAACCTAACCACAAAGTTACACGTTGTAAATGTGCTGCATAAACTTCTGCTTCACAGTGTTGCTCGTTCAATACTTGTGATATATGAAAGAACAATGATACAATATTTGACACGCTCTTGATGATCTTCCTCACTTAGAGCACAAACAGGATTTCTCATGATTATCCTCAAACAACTTTTGATTGCCTGCCAAGTAAATAAAGGTGCATGCCGTGCTCGCCATGCTTGCCATGCACAGTTTGCTGCCAGAGGACACAACAACAACTGGTCTGACACTTTGGGAATCTAGTGACTGACCTCAGGACAGGGACTTAGTTAACCTCACAGATACCCGACTAAGACCAAGGCACAAGATGCAGAGTGAAACCTGAACTGTGTGGACAGATACTTGAGGACATGTTTATAACCATGATTTGTGCAGTTGCAAAAATGCCATGGCTTACACATACACATAAATATTTCATTGCCACTTTAAATTAAGTTCATTTTACCACCTTGAATAATGGTTTTAAAATATGGCAAAATACAGCAATTAATTTCTTATCCAAAATTTTACAAATTATACTATTAGTGTTATGTCGTTAATTTCGGTTAGTCTCGGTTGTCAAGTTTTGGCAACATGTTAGTAACTCCGCTCATTATGGTTATTCGCATAACACAAACACACAGTACACTTTCACTTAGTCTCATTTGACCATGGTAAGGGATTTTGTGGAATAGATACAGGCTTGTTATTGGAGACTGAGAAGCTGATGAAAATGGTAACACCCAAAGTATTCTCTGAAAATTTTGAACAAATGTACACAATGTACAATACAAGCTGTTCCTAGAACCTGATCATTAACATGAACTAATAATAGAAAGAACCAACATTCTTGGCGTTTATCTTTTTATTTAACTCCACTCCTTGCAGAAATGCCGCGTCAGTTCACGAAGATCTCTCTCCACGAGGTGGATGAGAGAGTGCGACTCTTGGCTGAGAAGGTGTACGCTTCGGCTCTGAAGGAAGAAGACAATAAAAACACCTTGTCAATGTTCACCGTCCCTGAGGACTGTCCCATTGGCTTGCATCAGGCCAAGGAATGGGAGCTACGCAAAGAGATAGAGGAGCAGAAGTCAGAGGAATCAGTCAAGAGGTCAGTAAACTCAAATATTGTACAGGACGCAGAACTAATCAGTAATTTGCATTAATGTGATATTGAAAATGCATTTATTATGCTGTATGCCCCATTTTAGGAAACAGAGTTTCAAGCTGATGCGATCCCAGTCAATTTCCTTGCAAATCCCAGTTACTTCAGAATGGGCAATGTCTATGATTTCACCCCTGCTGACCCCGTCCTCACCTACAGGCCCCCTGACAATCAATATCCCAGAATTCCAGAGGGTCACCATCAGTGGAGACTACTGTGCAGGGGTAGGAGGCAAATTATTTTGTATATACATACACTTTAAATATATATATTAAATATAACGGTATATAATAATATATAAAATAATGTGTATGATCTATATAATAATGCATATATCTATTTATATTTACACACACACACAGTAATATAAGGGGCAGTTTAAGAAAGTGAATAAACAGGGCTGGGCATTTAATTTGAGCCAAACACATATGAATTGGTGAGGCTAAAAAGAGTACAAGCAAGTGGCACCAGTTCAGTTATGATTTGCATTAACAGTTAAGGTGTGTTTTCAAAGTCAAATACCTTGAAAATACGGTGGTAGATTAGTGGACTAATTTATGAAAGTAAGCCTTATGAGTGTGTGTCCATGATAAAATAATTACTGTTTGGATATTCATATTATTTTGGAGCATGAACAGACTATTTTGTATGTGTCCACACATCTGTTACTTTTAAAAGTACATTAGCAGATAGATACCATCAAAGCTAACAATATATGGACTATAAGTCACAAAACTAAACTTCTAACTAATATTACAGAGGTATATATAACGCATTAACTTGATCAAAATTGACTTCTGAACTTCTTCAAACAATCCTGAAAAAAATTTATTATGGGTTTCACAAAACTGTTTTCAATATTAATAATAGGAAATGTTTTTTAAGCATCAAAAAGGAAAATTCAGCTTTGCCATCACAGTAATTATTTACATTTCAAGAATATTAAAATAGAAAAGTTATTTTAAATTCTAATTTAAATAACAATATATTTCAATATTACAGCATAAGAGACTTAATGTAAAAACATTTGAAAAAATCTTACCAACCCTAAACTTTTGAACTGTAGTGTATATGATCATCTATGATCACTTCTGACAGATAACAGTCGAGGACTATGAGCAAGCAGCAAAAACCCTGCTGACAGCACTCTTCATCAGAGAAAAATATTCTCGGCTGGCATATCACCGCTTTCCCAGGACAACAGCCAAGTTTCTAAGGAGTGCCAATAATGAGAAATGGAGTGAGGAGGAAGAGGTGCTGCCAGGTATGTCATGGTCGGCAACAGTGAATGCGGCAATAATGCACAATTAACTATTAAAAGACCTATAATGATAACAGTGGAATTTACAAATTCTTAATATTCTGTCTCAAAAACTGTAGGCCGTTTAATAAGTTTGGGAAATTGATACTATAAACTACCGGTCATGTTTCTATTTATGGCAGGACATAAATATGACATTAGTATTCATCAGATCTAAAAGTTGCCTTTATGCTTTATTTTCATGGCAACAGATATCTGCCCTGCTCCAAGTGAGGGTGAAGATCCTTACAGTATGGAAGACCTTCCACAGAATCTGAATTACTCCCTGAGGATGAAAGATGGAATCATATACGTCTATGATAATGAAGATGCCCTAAAACAGGATCAGCCACGGAGCTTACCATATCCTGACTTGGAAACCTTTGCTATTGACATGAGCCACGTCCTTGCCATGATTGCAGATGGACCAACGTGAGTTTCGTCATGTCATACTTCAAAACCTCAAACCCTAACTTAAAGGAACAGTTCACCCAGAAATGAAAATTTGAAAATGTGCTCACACTCAGGCCATCCAAGACATAGATGAGTTTGTTTCTTCATCAGAACGGATTTGGAGAAATTTAGCATTACATCACATGCTGACCAGTGGATCCTCTGCAGTGAATGGGTGCCGTCACAATGAGGGTCCAAACTGCTGATAAAAACACAATAATCTACATGACTCCAGTCCATCAATTAACGTCTTGTGAAGCCAAAGCTACATGTTTATAAAAACAAATCCATCATTAAGGCGTTTTAACTTTAAACCATTGCTTCTGGCCAAAATTCAAACAACTGCTATAGTCCATAATCTATAATACTGCGTTCATCTGTTCTGATAAAGAAACAAACTCATCTACATCTTGGATGGCCCGAGGGGGAGTACATTTTCAAAACTGATAACACTGCATTCACCTGTTACTAAATAATAAACAGGATAGGTGATAGTCAAAAAAACAGGAAATACATTATTTAGACATTTTCTCTTTTATAGGAAGACATATTGTCACAGAAGGCTTAACTTCCTGATGTCCAAGTTCCATCTACATGAAATGCTGAATGAGATGGCCGAGTTAAAGGAACTGAAAAGCGTTCCTCACAGAGACTTCTACAATGTCAGAAAGGTATTTATTTATTGGTATTTACACTAATGTTAACACTACTTCCTGTATAATGCTCCTTTTCTAAATATACATATTTGTGAATATTCAGGTTGATACGCACATTCACGCAGCTGCCTGCATGAACCAGAAGCATCTACTGAAGTTCATCAAGGACACATATAAGATGGAAGCAGACCGGGTGGTGCTGGAGAAGGGCGGAAAGAAGTTCACCCTCAAACAGGTGTTTGACACTCTGAAAATGGACCCATATGATCTCACAGTAGACTCATTGGATGTACACGCGGTGCGTATTTCACATGAATTAATTTGTCTGCATTTTTAAGCAAAATAGACCTGTAATTAAGAAATTGCATTATTGTTTGTTACAGGGCAGACAAACGTTTCATCGCTTTGATAAATTCAATTCCAAATACAACCCAGTAGGTGCTAGTGAGCTCAGAGATATCTATATCAAAAGCGATAACTACATCAATGGAGAATATTTTGCACGTCTCATCAAGGTAAGACTCATCAACTCACGTGCTGATTTAGCAACTAATACATAAGCTAAAATAAACTATAATTGCCAGAGCATCCCAATTATTTTTTAAGCAGGAATCAATCAAATTGTTATTGTTCTACACAGGAGGTTGCTCATGACCTTGAGGAGAGTAAATATCAGCATGCAGAACCCCGTCTCTCAATTTACGGCCGAGCCCCTGAAGAGTGGGACAACCTGTCCAAATGGTTTATCAAGCAAAAGTTGCACTCCCCTAACATGAGATGGATCATACAGGTGCCCAGGATCTAGTAAGTCCTCCTCAAACGTAACTTAACATAC
Source organism: Onychostoma macrolepis (assembly GCF_012432095.1). Lineage (NCBI taxonomy): Eukaryota > Metazoa > Chordata > Actinopteri > Cypriniformes > Cyprinidae > Onychostoma > Onychostoma macrolepis. The sequence goes on along the minus strand of NC_081172.1, from coordinate 10,384,016 downwards.
CAATTTAAAATAAAAATTTGTAATTGTAATATAAAAATAAAAATAATAATATATATATATATATATATATATATATATATATACACACATACATATATATATATATACATATTCAAAAATATTTAATTATTGTATTTGTACATTAATTTACATTTAATAATTAATATTTAATACTTATTTTGAAATATGTAAGAAATACACTCACATGCATATATATATATATATATTTACGCAAACACAAAAGTCTTAATTCTTAAATATAACGAAAAAATGTAAAATAACGAAAAATGAAATAATGAAAATTATATATGAATAAAAATACATACATATCTCATATATTTCATTTTAGTACGGCTTCCTAAATTCAAATTGCGTACTTTGTTTTTAGTGACATTTTCAGATCAAAGAAGATTGTTCCCAACTTCGCCAAGATGCTAGAGAACATCTTCCTTCCACTGTTTCAGGCCACCGTTAATCCTCAGAAACACAAAGAAACGTATGTCTTCCTGAAACATGTAAGTGCTTCATCACAGCTGGCAAGACCAGTCAGAGCAGATTCATGCCACATTAGAACATTTAGTAACCAACAGGGCAATTAACAGCTTTAACACAAAACAGTCATTTTACTAGGGGAACAAGCTTTCATGCCAAATCCCTTCTGAACAATTAAACGATTCTCAGAGAACTATGACTTCATGTACAATTGTCACGCACAATAAAATCACAAAAACAAACAACAGAAAACATGGATTACGCCCAAATCAGTAATGTACTCAATGTGTGGTTGATATGTCACACATGTTGATGTCTCTATATTTGAACAGCCCGGTCAGTCTTTATATAAAACACGAGCCTTGAAGAAAATAAGGGCAAAACGTGGCCGTGGATAGATTTCAGCAAAGCTTTGGATGTTTTTCTACAGGTGACAGGGTTTGACAGCGTGGATGATGAGTCCAAACACAGTGATCACATTTTCACCTATAAGAGTCCAAAACCTGAGGAGTGGACCATGGAGGAAAACCCACCATACACTTACTACCTCTTTCACATGTATGCCAACATCATGGTCCTCAACAACCTTCGAAAGTAAGTCGCTATAAAGATCAAGCTGATTTCAGCATTCAAATCCATTGTCATCACAGAACAAATTAATAAGCAAGCTATCCCCCTCAAATTTAGCCAAAAGCTTTGTAACTGAAGTTTTTTTTTTTTTTTTAGGGAACGTGGTCTCAATACCTACCAGTTCCGTCCTCACTGCGGCGAGGCAGGATCCATCACCCATCTGGTGTCAGCCTTCCTCACAGCTGACAACATCTCTCACGGACTCAACCTGAAGAAGGTCAGTCTCAAAGACGGACTGTCTGTGTACACATCAAACAACAAACAAGTCTTGACAAACAGTTTTAATGTAGTCTTTTCTTGTCCAATTTCTCAATACAGAGTCCTGTTCTGCAGTACCTGTATTATTTGGCCCAGGTGCCCATTGCCATGTCTCCACTCAGCAATAACAGCCTGTTCCTGGAGTATTCCAAGAATCCCCTCAGGGAGTTCCTGCAAAAGGGCCTGTGTGTGTCTCTCTCCACAGATGACCCGTTACAGTTCCACTACACAAAGGTCAGGGAGAGCAGTTTACTGGGAATCAAACACTTCTGACACTAAATGAGTTCATTATTAATCTACTTCTGAGTGCAGTCAGGTGATGTAATTTTATGTTGTTTATGTACCTGCAGGAGGCCTTGATGGAGGAGTATGCCATTGCAGCACAACTGTGGAAACTGAGCACGTGCGATGTGTGTGAGATCGCCAGAAATAGTGTGCTTCAGAGCGGTCTGTCTCATCAGGTACTCTCTCTGTCCTACTATATAAAGCAGGGGGTTTTAATCTTTTAAATAACTTGATGCCATATAGTTTTATCATATCGTGGGTTCAGATTTACAAATAATTTCAGCTTGTAACACTGAGGAAAATCCAATGGAAGTAAATGGGGTGAATTTAAAAAAAAAAATATGAGGCTTAATTAATAAAAAGTTAATAAAAGCACTTACATTTATTCTTTAATTTTAAACTTATTTCTTGATCTGTAAAGCAGTCTAAATTTTTACAGTCATTTTAGACTTCATGGCATGGGTATTTATGACAATTTAGAGTTTATGGTAATGGTAACAAAGCTGTAAAAATTAATACAACTTTACACAGAGCAGAAAAATCATGTTAACATGCATATTGTTTTGTGGCTATACAATTGAAGCAGTGAGTATTTTGACATTTATGAATTGGTCCTATTCACATCAACTGTAACCCAGATTGTTGCTATTTTAAAATGTTTAACGATATATGCCACAAATGCTATTGAGTTACTTAACCCAGAATATTTCCTAAAGAAAAATCCTTCAGTGCTACTATTAAACACATTCCAACACTAAATCGAACATCCATACACTACAGCCCTTTCATACACAGAAAAGGCTGAATGGTTTTCTTGCTTAACCTGACATTTAAATTTCCCTTGCAGGAGAAGAAACACTTCCTGGGTGAGAATTATCTACAGGATGGACCAGAGGGAAATGACATCCGTAAGACAAATGTGGCACAGATCCGTATGGCCTATCGACATGAGACCTTGTGCAATGAGCTCAGCTTCCTAGTGGATGCTGTCAAGTCACAAGCAGTGGCTGAAAACGTCTCGTAAACATGGCAGGGTGACAGATAGGCTAGAACACGGGCCCATATCAGTGGACCATACATTAGCATAAAACCTTATCTTGCTACAGGTGATGCACCAAACAGCCATGGAAATACATCATTCTGGTAGCAAGTCATGGAGACATGCATCTTGGTGCCTTATGATGGACATAGCCTTTCCCATAGCGCCTAATGGGATGGATATGTCCATTATATATCTCAAATATGTTTTTAAAAAATGGGACGTTTTGATAAAACGTTCCTGTGTTTTACATGCTTTCTGAAAATGATGCTTTGAGGGAGCATACATTTGTAACTTTTTCTAATGAGGAAATCTTTGGGTTTGTGACTTGAACAATGTGTTCTTTTGTTCAGATAAACGTTTTATGCAATAGAGACTGGAAGAAAAATTTGCCTTGATAAACTAGTTTGTTTGCAACCTGAGATTTTGGGGCTGTTATACTGTCGGGCATCCTATGGGGTGGCGTTTTATCTTTTGTCACAAAATATTGTGTACTGGAACTTGCACATTTTGTACACAAACAGAGATGGTTAAGCTGTTTTGTTAAGGAACAGTGGCTTTTGAAAACATGCCTGGGTGCTGAATATGTTCAGCAATATTTGAATATTGCTTTCAAAGTACAATAAATAAAGGTGTGTCAAAAAGACCCTTTCATGATGTGAGTTAATATTCCAGATAAGTAGAAAAATGATTCTTTATTTGCTCAACACTGCAGCCCAGTGGAAGTCGTGGGAACTGCTACAGCCTTCAAACAAGAACTAGCTAGAACAAAATATTCAATTTACTTTATTATTCGAGATTTACACAAGAAAAGGCAACACCGAACATCCCAGTTCAGTCCATATTTAAAAGTACTCTCCTTCGAAAGAACACTCTCACAAAAGAAAACAGCAACTAGTGTCATTTTCTCCAATAAAACTACTACCATTCAGTCCTATCTCTATAAATCTGAGAATATTGCAGAAATTAACATTTTTAAAACTAGATTAGCAGATCTTGATGAACTAGATTAAATCTTAATAAACTGCCACACAAATTTAGACTTGCATATAAAGTTTGATCTATACATATCTTTTATAATACAAGTGAATTCCCTAAGCCCACAGATTCACAGTCTCGCTCATACACACAAGAGTGCAGAATGAAAAGTCCAGGATTTCAAACCAGAAAAAATCTGAAAGCGTCAGTGATGCCCTTTAAAATAAAGCTTTCATTTGCAACTAAAGAAAGCAAGAAAATTAGCTCACTCAAATGTTAATCCATCCTAATTATGTTCCATAATGAATGTTATATGAGAGTCATGCTCTATAATTAACATTTGATCCAACTTACACATAGATAAGGAGTTCATGTCAAACAGATCACTATAGTTATTCCGTTAAACCTAAGATTATAAATGCACATCAACTGTACAGTTAATGTTACTGAATCATGTGTGACTGAATTACAGAATCAATACTATTAAACTGTTGCACATGCTGATACTGTGATGCTTATTCAGGTATTACAAGGCCTTTACGGAACAAATGCAATTAAGTGCAATTACTTCACAAACAAGATAAAACGGCAAGTGCAACGAGGAAATGAAGTTTTACAGCTACATCTTGTCTAGCATTTACCTACATACAGTTCACAGTCACATGTCTATGGATTGGTCAGGTCAGGTGTTATAATATGATGCATTAACCTAAAAATAGTTTATTAAAAAGTCAAAAACTCAGCAGTTATTGCCTCCAGTGAGTGACACTATATAGTGCAACGAATACCCAAAGTCACCCTATGAAATAACTGTTTAAAGAAGGGTCATCTGTTATGGGGAGACAGTGAGTATGACAGTGGCACAGTGCTTCATTTTAAGGTCTGTGTGGGTGCCCGGCTTCATCCGCTAGATTGAGAATGTACCCAGCTATATCTTCCTCCGTGGGAGCATCTGACATGACCCATGATTCATTAGCGGCAGTCACCTGAATCCGGCAGACGGGGCAGTTTCGGCTCTGACCACTCCTATATGAGGCACAGACACACAATAGAGCTGGGTTTGTCATGGCTGATTAAAATGATTTATTTTTTTACGGTCATAATGTTGATCCAAACCTGTTTTGACTTTTTTCTTTATACTTTTGGCCTGTTTAATTAAGAGATATTTTGAGATGTTATGGCTTTGTTCTGTAGGGACACATGGTATTCATTTTATTTGTGTTGGTCTTAAAAAAGGTCTTAAAGAGTCTTACAGGTTTGGAACAATATGAGGGTAAGTAAATGACGACAGATTTAATTATTTAGTTAAACTGATCCACCCAAAATTGAAAATTCTCTCATTATTTACTCATCCTCATGTTATTTGAAACCTGTATGACTATCTTTCTTTGACTGAAAACAAAAGAAGATATTTTTTTAAAATCCCATTGACTTCCATTGTATTGTTTGCCTATGAAATGAAAGTCAATAGGAACCAACATCCTTCTAAATAGCTTCTTCTGTTTCTCACAGAAGAAAGTAAGTCATACAGGTTTGGTACAACATGAGGGTGAGTGAACGATGATCATGTAATCCATTAATAAATCATGATAATGAATCACAGATTCCTACCACTTGTCAATACACTTCTGACAGAAGCTGTGAGCACAGGGCAGAATAAGGTCTGCTTTCCCATCCATACAGATACAGCATTCCTCCTCATCAGTCAGCTGTTTCACCCTGTTACAGAGCACATTTTGCTTGGTGAGACAATGAGTCATCTATTATGCATCATTACATCAGGTGTAGATTTGGTAAACAGAGCAAATGCAGTCTGTAAAATACCTGCCCATCCACATGCTGGCCTGGCAGGTGTCTTCTGATGGCAGCGGTCCAGAGGGTCCCTCTGCTGCAGCCTCTGAACAAAATACTTCAGCTGCCTGACTGGTGATGTCTTTGTAGAGATGGATAAACTGGTACAGATTCATAATACGGGAGGCCTCCACCATTCCATCCTCCTTGTTAATCTACAAGCACACAGAGAGAGCAGTAACAATTGCCATCCCACCCTAGACAAACATCAATCACACATTTGTAGTACAGAGCAAATGACTATATTATTTAGATTGAAAATAATTTAATATATTCCACCTATAAATTCAGAGGTCTGTACATTAATCTCACCTTGGTGCACACTATTCTCACAGCAACCTTCCATAACGCTGTTGCATCAGATCCCGGCTGTACTTCAAACAAAAGATGTTTCTTTTGGCCAGAGGCTAGTTTAGCAGTTCTGTGTATAAAAAATTTCAATTATATTACCCATCACATCACATCAGACTGGATAATGTGTATGTTTTCATATTAAACTCCAAACTTAAAAATAAGCAGGAAATATAGTGAGCTCATTCTTATTTTTGTACCTTCATAAATACAGTAGTACATATATATATATATATATATATATATATTTTTTTTTCTTTAAAAAAATAAAATTATTAATTATAAAAATTCTTAGTATTACTATTATTTACAGTTAAAATATTATTGTTGTTTCATTAATTTTATTTAAAATTATTTAATTAACATAAAACCACTGATTTAGGGTTTTAGAGTTTATTAAATTGTGTTGTCATTGTGACAAGTTGTAAAATTCAGTATAAGTTTACACAGAACAGGTTACTAAGAGATTTGTTTCACACCAAAATCATGATAACAAACATACTGTTTACATCTTGTGGCTATACAATTGAAACTGTAAGTAATTAAACATTTATGAATTAGCCATTGCACAATCCCATTGTAAGTGCCTTATGTGCTGTAACCCAGATTGTTGTTTTCTTTAATGATGTAATAAAGTCCTAATATTTCCTACAGAAAAATGATCCAGTACTAATTTTAAACAGCTTTCAATGATAAATTTATCATCCAAACATTATGAACATTTACTAAAATAACTTGCAGGAAAAGAAACACTTTATGGGCAAGCATTATATAAAAGATGGACAAGAGGGAAATTGCATTATACATTTATTTTTTATATATTATAATATTTCTATCAAAAGAACTCAACAAATTTTAGCATGGTAAAGGATCTGCTACACTGCTGTAGCATATACAATAACTTGTAGCAGATCTATACAGGTGGAGCTGGGGAAGGTGAGGGTTTCAGAGGAACTCTGAAAGCATGCTGCGAACTGCTCTAGTGAATGCTAACTAGCCATTTAAAATGTAAAGCAATAAGCTCATTGGCTGCGTATGCAATATGAACCAATCATCCTGTGCCAACTGCCAAGTAGTTTAACACTGCGAATACCATCAGTTTGCATTATCCACCCATCAGTCTATCTACGCCATCTAGAGTTTCATGGCAGAACTTTTAATATCATCAATATAATATTATGGTTTTTATGGGACATAACATTCTTATCAAACTGCAGCAGGTTATTGTGTCACTAAAATTAGTAATCCTAACACCTCACTTACACATCGTTGAGCTCTGCCACACGTCCCAAGAACTCATCATAGGTGAGGTAGCCACTATCACGCACCAGCCCCACATGTTTGATCAGTTTCTCAGGGAGTCTGGTCATTGCCTGGCCAGAAAGCTGCTGGCCCATCTTGGCTCCAGATGGAGGGCTGCTCCAAAACAACTCTAGACCTCATTCACTGCTGGAGGCTCTAGATAAGAGAGGATGTTGACATGACACATCATGCAGTGTGACGTGCTATACTTGATAAAAACTATTTTAAACAGCATTTTCTTACACATGGAATTTTATGACCTCACGTTAATCGATAGCATACAATAAATATTTGTATTTCAAATTCATGTCACACCAAATGCATATTTAAGTGAAGTTCAAAATGCTAAAATGTGCTCAAAAGTGTTAAAATAAATGGTGGCCTGTCACAGAACCCAAATATTTCATTATAGGGTCATAAAAGGTAGGGTACAAAACTCTGAGACCACATTGAAAACTTAGGAATCAAAACTGTGAATTTTGGTTAAAAAATGGTAATATGTAGATATTTTTTAATAGACGTAATTTTGTGACACTGATCATGTGAACTTGCTTGCTTAAAATATAGGTTACTTAATTCTCAAATTAATATGAATCATTCTCAAATCAAAGGGATAACCTGATCACATTTCAATTAAACACTTTTAAACTTCTTTGCTGAAAACATAATTTGTAATTGCTGAGAAATGGAAAATGAAACATGGACCCCACTGTCCATATATTTTACCCTAAAATATAGATAAAAATGAAATGTATGCTCATGTTATTAGTCAGCTAAGTTACCTACAGAGAAACAATGTGAACGTGATGTGCTAAAAAAGCATGGCCTGAAATGAATCATATTAAACTGTTGATATTAAATGATTCACCTCTCTACTTATATATTAATATTAATTACTCATGTTACATCAGTCATTTTTCATAGATATCGATGAAGGTCTCATGTTGTTAGTGACATTAATTCCGAAACACTAATTCATAATAAATGTGCACCAATTTTCGAAATGAACAGGTGTTTATTCATCTCACCTACCCTATTGTTTACTAAAAATAACAAACTGTCTTTCAAAAGACGTAACAACCAAGTAGACGAGTGAACCATATAAATATGTTTCAGAATGTGAAAATGCGGTTTAAATATAGACGATGCTGATATAAAACATTTACTGTAGCTACTTGTGTTAGCTTGGCTAACCAAAACAATACATAAGAGACCGTAACGGAAACACACCCAACACTCAGTATTAGTTACAAACGTACGTGAGACCAGTGAGATGAAAATAAGTGACTACAAACCTGCTGACATTTGTTTTATCCGGCAAATATTCGAGATGACAAGTAGGATGATAACAAGAAAACCTTGACGCGGGTTGATGATGTCACGAGCAGGGTCAATGGTAAAATCTATTGAACCTTGATGCTTACAGACAACAAGTACAACTGAGGAATTTAAAGAGTACAAATTATTAGCATTTAGCCTTATCATACAGCACTATTAAGAACAGACTAGTATTTACATCCGTTATTGATAGTTGAAAGTAAAATAATATTTGAAAATGAAATGAGCAGCAAACTAAAAACAAAGTAGGCCTAACATGTGAAAAAAAAAACGTGTCATTTTTTTAATGCAGTGTTTTCAGGATGAGTCCAGGTCTTGTTCCATTTGAAGGATGATGCTGCATTTCCTATTGTTGTTGTCTTTGCTGGTCTGTTCTGGCATACAATGCTTCTCACTTATTCGTTTCCACATCTCGGTATCAGTAATCTCATTTGGCCTTATTCTGGTCCAGGATGGGAACCGTTGTCCTCTTTTACTAAAGCAAAGCACACTAGTCAGTGAAGAGTATGCATGTAACAATTCTCATGACAGTGGATTAAACGCTTACATTTTGAGATACCAATCTGCACCTGCCGCTGCCAGCAAGAACAGCAGCACGATGGAAATGACAACAAATGTTTTGGTAGCTGCTAAAATATAAAAACGACAAAAGAGTGTGATAAAATGAATGTGCAAAGTTATTCAATTATTAAGGAGGTGATCTAAGTTTCAAAACCCAACCTCTAATGGATGGTGCATTAGGTGTTGTCTGGGACAATGCAGGCTGGTCTGTAGTAGTTGAACTATGCTGAAGAAGAAAATCAGTGGATGAATGAGAGGAAGACGAGGGGGATGAGGTTGAGAATTCGGGTGAAGTTCTGGGAGACGAAAAAGACAGAGGGCTTGTTGTTGCCTGGGAACTGTCACTGATGTTAGAAAGACTAAGTGTTATAAATGTTGTGGAGGAAGTGTTGAAAGCAGAGGAAATGGATGGGGTGGATGTATAGGGAGGAAGTGATCTTGATGTGTAGGCAGGAGTAGAGGTTGACTTAATGGATGATGGATGGGATGTTTTAGTGGAATAATGGTTGTTTGATGGTGTTCTTCCTCCTGTTGTAGATTGAGACCTGCTTGATGTTGTTTCAAATGATCCATCAGGACCTGAGATGCATTGTGAGAGACATTTTACTGACAAGCTTAGTAGATTTATTTACTGATTTTACAATTATATGTTCATAACAAAATCCAGACATAAGCATATTGTAGATTTTTTATATCACATTTTAAACACCATTATTACCGATTGCAGGACACTGATTATTATGATAAAAGTATTTTAAGAAACATATCACACATATACCTGCTGGCTTAAAACAGTAAACGTCAAACACTTTGCTGAAGTCAGCTCTCCAAACAGAAATGCCTAACTTGTTTTGACCACATTTTTCACTTTTTTCGATTCGAGGAATAACTGCGATTAGCTCCTCAACCCAACCAAACCTGTGTGAAAGCATGATATTGCACTCTTAGAAGAAACAGAATATGTAGAGTTCAAAAATAACTTTTAACCATCTCTCTCACATGCACACATGCATGCACGCACACACACACACATATACACACACACACAGATTACTATTCGGATAATGACAGTATATCCACAAAATTAATTTGTGATACATTTGGGTATTGAATGTAATTTTAGGTCTTTGTGTTGGACATTCAAAATGTTTAAAAAAAAATATTTAAAAACAAGAATCATATTTCCTAAAAGAGCAGATCAATACCATATATCTACAATCATATTTTTAATTTGACTATATAATGTCTGTTTAATTGTCACATTAAATAGTGATTTACCTGCATGTCTGTAAGCCATTTTTGTTTGCTGTTTCCACTTCAGCCTTTTTAGCAATTCTCATTTTAATAGCCTCACATGCTTCTTTGGCTGTGGTAGCATTAAAACTGTACACCTTGTTCTTGGTTTGGACTAACAATACTCCAGAAATTCCATCATTTGTAGGGACTAAAAGCAACCAACAAAAGATGGTTTTAAAAAAGTGCAAAAGTATAGATTCACAAACTATTAAAAAATTGCATTTAAATCAACAGAACAAGAAAGAGATAAACCTACCTTGGATTAGACTCACATCTAGACAGAGTGTGCTTGTAAATAAGAAGAGCAGACATAATTGTAACCAGACTCTAGCCATGACTACAGAACATGCCACCAAAACTGTCCAGAAGTTTGAATACAATCATTCTGATGATGCTGCAGAAAGAGACCCATGAAAATAGGAAACAGGAGGTTGAGGATGATCTGTAAGATGACCTTCCCAATGAGGGCATTTAAAGCTAGGTCAGAGGACAACTAAAAAACGTACAGTTCCTGTGGTCGTGCATCATTTATGTCAAATATCTTTGAACTCATTTGATACATCATGCACACATAGACATTCTGGACAAGTTGGAAAAATATGTCACTCCAAGGCAGCTATATTGGACACTATTAGTCGACTATCAGACAGATAAATATCTCTCTCTCTCTCTCTCTCAATTTAAATTGATTAAATTGTTGTTATAATTACTATATATTTAATTCAAGTTAAATTGATTGTAAATGTTGACTTAAAACATTATTGATGTCCTTGATGATTTGTTATCCAACTGAAAAAATATTTCCTCTCGATGTGTCCTTGGACAAGTGAAAATTTTATAAGCCTAATGTGTAGCATCTGTGACGTTAGCAGAAGACTGCTGAATTAGGCCTGCTTCCTTCTGCAGGTCATTCTTTCCAGGGTTGTCTGTGATTCTGAAGGCTAAATAAACAGAAAGACTCATTACCACCTCACTTTCAAAGCAACCAGCCAAGTTGCATGCTATTGCGAGAAGCTCTGGGACCGAGAACAGTGAATTACAGGCTACGTTAGTGCATAGTGATGACTTGTCAGGCATGCAGGCAAACATAGAAAGCATCTCTGCTGAATGAACCCATAGGGGAGGTGTAGAAAATTACAGGAAGTTATTCCCAGCATCCTGTAACATTTTTGCAGATTCAAATAATTATCTAATCTCAAAATTCCTGACATAGAACATAAACACACCTTTCCCTGACTTTTCTTATTGAGCACAGGAAATGAACCATGACAAAAGTTTTTGACTGGGATTTTCAATATTATTCTTTTGACATTTGAAGAATTTTGTGTACTCTGCTTTTATATTACTAAAAAGAAAAAGAAAAAAATATCTGTTTTTGTTCAGTCAAATACAGTTGTTATGCAGTTAATAGTTATTGCAAAATCAAAAACAGAGCTATCTGGGCCAGTGGAAATTGTTCTATTTGTGCTGCTTCACTCTGCTTGAATAATACATTTACAATGAAGGGGTTTGAGTTTCCTTTCTCTCTAAAGTAAAGGGAATCAATCTTGTATACTATACTTGTAAAGGACCTGGTGATATTGAGGTAAACTATTACTTGTGAAATTGTGACAATGAGTGATCACAAAATAAATAACTATATGGATATGAAATATTGATTTGAGTTGAATCTATTATTTTTTATTATCTTAAACTTACTCTTAGAAAAAAGTCCATTAGGAACCGTTCACACAGGACGCATTTTGTGTTTAAAAAACGTGAGATGCAGGCCAGTCCGTTAGGCGTAACAGTCAAACATGTCCCTCTAGCGCATGTTTACATAGAGAAACAATGGAAAACCAGCACAGAGGAAAGCAAAATCACATTCTGTGTGAATGGCCCCTTAAGGGTTCAGTGCATGTTTTCTTAGAAAAACAAAGGAAAAGCAGCACAGTTGAATGCAAAAGCGTGTTCTGTTTGAACAGCCCCTTTGCAATGTGCAAAGCAACCGCTAAGCAACAGATGAAAACTGCAATGATATTACAGCTAGTGCTATTCTCTTTATACTCTGTAAGTTGCTTAGGGGCCCTGAACCACCAGGGGACCCCTTGCTCTCAAAGATGATTTAATGATATGGTGGGGCAATTAATAGAATTCGTTTTGTTTTTTATTTTGGCTTCCAACGATTATGAAAATGTAATGTTGCATTCTGTTCTTTTAAAGTGCTGCACTGTTGCCCTTCCTACATAACATCTCCAACTGGAAAGAGATGCTGTTACCCAGAAGGATTTCTGTGCTCGTGATCCAAGACGGAGTGAAACATTGGGCTTCTGGTTTGCACTTAATGGACTAATACACACAAAAATGAAAAGTGTCTAAAGTGAACATAAACAGCTGGGAAAGTAATTGAGTGCTTGTCAGTATATTAGAACTGTGCATTCGGTCTTAAAGTGACAGCAGCCTAATAAACCTGCTGCTGTCTCTGTCATTAATCAAACAACAAAAGAAAATGAGAGAATCATTCACTGCTTTTCACTGAATTTTAATAAATTTAATAAGAATCAACATGACAGGGGCCCCGACAAAGTTTTGATTAGGGCCCCAAGAAGTCTCAGACCAGCACTGATCGCAGTAATAATATTGAAATCGTCTGAGGTCATTTTGACTACAATCCATACCTGAAATGTAAGATGTGTTCAACATTTTTGCCTGATGCATGATAAAATGAGGAATTTCCAAGAGACTGATATAGACTGAGTCATATGTAATGATCAGAATAGCACAGACACTTTTGAGGAACCACCCTCAACACCATAGCATCTTGCTAGCAGGTATACACAAAAATCTAGTCAGTATTCAGTTCTGGCATCATTACCAATATGGTGTTAACCCTAACCAGCTCATTTCAGGATGTTGAGAAGCACTATGATGCAATTAGTCAAGGATGAGATGAGCTGTGTTTGATCCCTTGTGGTAGCATAGAGTTTCTGCTCCCTGGTATAACATTTCCTCATAAATTATTGAACTAGGCTGCATATTGGTGAGTCTCCTTAGTTCCCATTGCATTCACGTCTACAGGGACTTTGGGTCAGCAGGAGGAAAACACATTTCACAACGGCTCAAAATTTAAAGTTTGCATCTGGTTTCAGTGTCCAGTGAGAGCGATGAACCTAAGGGCCAGCTCTCTTGGAGAGCTCCAGGCTCTGACTTCACTGAAGACCCCTGCTTCAGACAGCGGTACTTTTAAGTCTCTTTCTCACAGCAGCAACAACATGAGCGGCCGATTTGAAAGCATTGAGGAGATTAAAGGAGTTTCTAAACCCACGCACCCTCCTCGAAGACCTGTACGTGCAGTCCGACCTGTGAGTGCTCTGAGTGCCAGCGGCTCCTTCCTGCAGATCAACCACCTGCAGGGAGAACTAGTGAGGAAGAGGAAGGTAGGTGCTGACATGATGGAGAACATTAGGGCAACATCCTGTGGGCACATTCAGAACATAGGGTGTATTTTACTAGATCACACACATTAATAGTTTTATAGAATTCTGTATTTGTATTTGAGGTCTTTCTCAAATATTCTGACTTGGGCCTCATGTGATTGATGTAGGCTACATGTGAAAAATAATTTGTAAATAAGTAATTTTCAGTGCAAGTAAAAAACTAAAACTAAAACTTTTCCATTTATATGTTGTCTTTTATATATTTTTTTCTTTTTAGATTAAAGAGAGTTAACCAAAAAATTTACATTCTGTCATCATTTTAGGGTCATTATAGTTACTTAAAAAAAAAAAAAAAAAAAACCTGAAACTAGAAGTTTTTTCAGTTGTTCTGTTTATATACACTGAACAAAATTGTAAATGCAACACTTTTGTTTTTGCCCCCATTTTTCATGAGCTGAACTCAAAATATCTAAGACTTTCTATGTACACAAAAGGCCTATTTCTCTCAAATATTGTTCATAAATCTGTCTAAATCTGTGTTAGTGAGCACTTCTCCTTTGCCGAGATAATCCTGTACAGGGCAGATGGCAGACAGCATGTATGGCGTCGTGTGGGTGAGCTTTTTGCTGATGTCAACGTTGTGGCGGTGGGGTTATGGTATGGGCAGGCGTATGTTATTTACAACGAACACAGGTGCATTTTATTGATGGCATTTTGAATGCACAGAGATACCGTGATGAGATCCTGAGGCCCATTGTTGTGCCATTCATCCACGACCATCACCTCATGTTGCAGCATGATAATGCACGGCCCCATGTTGCAAGGATCTGTACACAACTCCTGGAAGCTGAAAACATCTCAGTTCTTGCATGGCCAGCATACTCACCGGACATGTCACCCATTGAGCATGTTTGGGATGCTCTGGATGGGCGTATAAGACAGCATGTACAGGTTCCTGCCAATATCCAGCAACTTCGCACAGCCATTGAAAAGGAGTGTCCAACATTCCATACATAGAAAAAGTCTTAGACCTTTGAGTTCAGCTCATGAAAAATGGGGGCAAAAACAAAAGTGTTGCATTTATAATTTTGTTCAGTGTATGTAGCTATATATATAAACGTGTGTGTGTGTGTATACAAAAACTACTAAATATGACAAAAAAACAAAATTTACTAAAACACTAAAATTAAAATTGAAAATGGGAAAATATACAAATACAAACTGATTCAAAATATTAATATGAACTAAAATTATAATAGTAACTCAATTATACTAAATTAACAAACTAAAATAGCTATCTATCTATCTAACTATAGTTTATGTTTTTTAAATCTAAGTATAAAGTATAAAATTTTCAGCAAGCTGGGAAAGCTGAAACATTCTTCAAAATATATTTTGTGTCTTACTGGGTGCACACAGTCCCTAATTTCCACTGTATCTGTGTTGCTCAGGAATGTGAAGACCTAAAAAAGGAGAACAAGTATCTGTCTAACGAAATTCACATGGAAAGGATCATGATGAGGACTGAGAGTGAGCTCACCATGAGAAACATGCGCAATCTCAACCAGGAACTCCAGGCCCATGTAAAAGAGGTGTGCACATTACACATGTGGAATCATAGTCAATGTAGAAGAGCAGAACTGCTGCTGCTAGTCCACATTGAAATACCAGTCAACTAGTCAAAATTGTTGGAGAAAAAGGTGTGGGAGCTTATTTACCGGTTTAAAGGGGGGAAACATTATGTATCAAAGTGAACTGAGTTTCTTCAGAAAGATTTCGTTGACATTTTGAATGTTATCTTGGTATAATGCCTAATGAAATAGTGTTTATCAGTTTAGCGCTGTTTATTTACAGTGGTAACCCTTGAAACCGCTGTTTCTGCTTGTCCAAAAGCGCCACCTAATGTCTGAGAGTGAATTTGCATTATCATTCAGCACGTCTGCTGCTTTTGTTGCCGTCAGTGTTGTAAATTTTAAGTTTGATGGAAAATAAAACAACTCCAATAATAATGTATCTGGAATAATTTAAGGATTGTTCATAAATAAGGTATTTAAAAGTGGATTGCATATTACACGCAATGTTTTTGACTATCGTTTTCTTACTTTTAGATGAGTCGACTAGTCGGTTATGTCCATTTAAACGACTTTGAAATTAGTCGTAGCAGAACACATCCCTAATTAAAACCATGTTTGACTTCTTTCCTTGGCAATAACTAGTTGAAACAGAAGCTGCATCTCAGCCAGCAGAGGGCGACACTGTGCTCCAGGGCAGCTGAGGATGCTGATAGAGGACGTGCAGAGGCGGACAAGAGCAGGGCACTAGCGGAGGCTCGGGCAATAGACAGCAGGCAAGAAAAAGATTTCGCAGTAGCTGACAAAACACGGCTCAGTGAAGAACTACATCTGCTGAAAAAAGAGGTACAGATACAACAAACAACACATAAATGCAAAATAATTCTATATATGGCTCCACTGAATTCATTTGCATTCTGTCATCCATAGCACAATGATGTCCAGCTACTTTTAGCACAAGCTGAAAAGAATTACTTTGAGACCAAGCTAAAACTAGACAGGGTGTCAGGAGAAAAGCAGGCTCTCCATGAGGAGAACAGAATACTGGAGGATGAGAGGAACACGTTACGACGCAAACTGAAGGAGCTGACTGAGGAGAATGTGAAGATAATGGAAAAGTAAGCTCGAAAGCCTTCAATAATGCCATTAATCTTCAGTAATACAAGCATTGTGAATGGATCCTGGCGCGGCAGCATTCAGGCCATTATAATGCAATAAAAGCTATATAGGAATAGTCTGGTTTATGATGCTGTCTGTCACTGTCATCCTCTCTCTGTAGGGAGGTGAACTCCAGACGCAGAGCTCTGGTTGCTGAAGAGCAGAGAGAAAGGGCCAATAAAGCCCAGCAGGAAGCCGAGCAGGAAAGACATTTAGCTGAGCGGGAGAGGGAAGATCGCACCAGGGAGTGTCTCAGCTGGAGAGAGAAACACCAGGTTCTGGCAGAAGTCATCAGAGCCCAGGAAGAACTTAAGTCTCTGAGACAGACCAAAGCAGTATGTCCACCATTCCCTTTGTGTCTATCTTGAATAAAGACACAGAATTTTGCTCTATTAAAAGTTATATTTTTAGTAGGCAAGGATGCATACAATTGATCAAAAGTGACAGTAAAGACATTTACAAAATATTTCTACTTCAAAAAATAAAATAAAAAAATGTTCTTTTTAACTTTATCAAACACTTCTTGTTTTTACTGTATTTTTAGTGTATTTTTTACGCTTAGTGAGCATAACAGGTTGTTTTCTTTTTCTTCTTAAAAACATCTAACCGATCAAAGATTCTGAGCAAAATTCTTAGACTGTTCAAATTTTGAACAGTCCTGTATGTATGGAAATAAAAACTTTTTAAAAATCAAATGTTCATGGGCATAACATTAAATAATAATAATAACAATGATAATGACAGAATAAAAACCAGAAAAGAACCAACCCTAAAAAAAAAAAAAGCCTTTTCAAAATGTAACTATGACCTTGTGAAATGATTGTTAATTTTTTTTTTTTTTTTTTCTGAATTGATGGCACAATAACACTTGCTTGCATCTCACTTCAGTGTCAAGCTAATATTAAGAGCTACTTCCTGTGTATGACTGAAAGTGACCAGAGGGTTAAGATCCTAAAAAATCAAGATGGCACACCAAGGAACTTCACGGTAAAGTTTCTTGTCTGTGATTCCAATACATTACTAACAAAATAAACAAGTGTAAACATCCATTGTTACTATATAACAGCATTTGATAATATGCACACAACAGGAAGGAGACCCTGTGTATATCTCCACGCCTGACCTCAACAGTGAGGAATCAGAGAGGAGTTCAGGGAGGTACGTGTTATTTATCAAAGGCTAATCTTTGATTAGTAAATGTATTGACTTAATTTGTCTTATCTAAGCAGGACGATGTTTAGGGTGGCTGCACCTCGAGTTGGACGGGACACCGGCCCAGCCCACTTCAGCGAGCTGTCACCAATGGCAGACATCCATGAATCGGGATTATCAAGGAGAAACAGGAAAGTGGAATATTTCTGGATCCCCACTGATGAGGAATAACTGTAAATGTTTAGTTTTAGATATATTGCCTAAAAATATTAGTTGTAAACATGTTGAAAAATCTCCTACTAGATTTAATTTGCCTAAATTTAATTTTGTAAATGTTTTCACCTACAAAATATACTTTAACAAACGGTACTGTATCCCTGTGGTAAAATAAATAAAAAATGATAATCTGGTCAAATCTATCTTCACTAGAAGAGATTTAGCACAATGAAAGGTAAAATTCTCAGAGCATTTCTTACAAAAAATCTCAACTAAAACACTTTAGCTGATCAAGTTTGTCCTTTATTGTGAATTCAGCAATAGTGGTGATGAATACAGCACTAAACAGCCTTACAAATGACATGATCATAAGCAATTTCCTTTCTGACAACTGGATTGCAGTTAACATGTTGGCAAATGCAAGTGTACAAGATTAACTTTGTCAAACAGTTAAAACACCTGTCAATAAAAGGTTGTCCGAGAACCCCTTATTGACAAGGGCAAAAGCCTTTCACCTCGTTTTTTTCTGGATTTTCCCCCATTTTTATTTTTTTTTTACATTTAATGACCCCATTAAAAGGCAGGTTAACAATCCATCACTTTGATGTTTAAGATTGGAATAATTTGCAGCAGATCAGTGGGACCTGAAGGGCAACATTACTACTGCCATTTAACAGAGAATACATTTCAGTTACCTTGTCAGAACACACTAGACAACATTAATGAAGTAAGGCTGGGGCAGCAGAGGCATTAAGTTGACACTAGTAGCTTGATTTCTGCATCTTCAATGGAAAGCACTTAAAACTACTGCAAGTTGAGATACGTATTAGGTAGTGTGTTGTGCAAAATCAAACTACGCAGATGTTCTGGATCTTAATTCATGACTAAAACTTTAGACATCAGAAGCCTGCACTAAATAACGCTTATTCAGTAGGAGGTAGAAATGGAAACTGCTAACATGTTACAGTGATTACAGTTTTACGGATGTTTAAATCATGCGCAAGGGGTGTAGGATATTGCAACCGACCCAGAATAACACTAATAAAAGCGTCTACAGCGTAACCTACAAAAGGCCATTCAACCAGGATCTCATGATTCATTTTAATCAATCCCCAAGACAGACCGTAAACAAATCATTGGTTCTATATAACAAGTTTCACTTCCGCCGAGATGCTGAAAAGGTTTTGTCCTGTGTCTTGTGAAACAAAAACAAACATGTAAAGGAAGATTTAGCTACCACTTTTTCTACTGAAAAAGCATAGTGGTTCTGAAACTAAAGCAGATAACAAGCCTGATATTGGTTATGATGCGAGAAAACACATTAGAGACGTTATGATAATGGTATTACTACATTTTTCATTTAATTCATGAGCCTAGCAGCAGTGTACTGTAATTGGCTGAGTGTGAGCTACTGCAAAGAGTGCAGGAACCAAAGAGAAGACAGCAAGTCATGTAGCAGGAAATTAATGTACTAGAAGACTAGTCTGGTTCCTCAGTCAGCTTCCTCCTCAGACTCCTCTTCCTCAGCCGTCTCAAGCCAAGTCAGCCACTGGTTCACCTGAAAAGAAAGATTAAAGCCCAGTAAATCTACATACTTGTACTCAAAATGGTAAAGACCTTTCCATTTGAGAACATTATGGTTAAACTTACCTGGAATAAAGCTCTTCCTTTTCCAGGAAATTCTTGGGAAATGTCTTCTTTCCATGCAAGGAAACCTTCCTCCTCAATGATCTCCATGTCATAAAAGTAGACAAAGTAGCGAAGCAACATGCCTAAAATACAAAAACAAAACAAACAAAAAAAAAAAAAAAATCAATTCTCAAGTAAAAAAAACAAAACAAAAGTCATGGTTCAATTGATTCAGAAAATCTCAACAGGCACAGCAGGATACAGGGAGAGTAGTTTCTGTACCTTTTGGGAAAGCGTTGGCATTGCAGTGCACCTGCAGGGCGCACAGGGCGCTGACCTGCAGATCAGTGTGATCATGGAGGAACTTCTGCATGACTGGCTTGAAGGAGAGTAGAAGTTGCTTCTCCTGGTCCAGCTGCTCTTTAGAAGGGGAGGCCAGTTGCTCATCACCTTCATCCACGCCAAGCTCAGCAAAGATATACTGCAAGAAGCTGTTAAATGGAAAAAACAATAATGACATCAATTATATCGATCTCAGTCTCACATCTCTCCATTTATGAATGTAATGCACATTCAGTGGGCTGTACCTGGTCATAAGTATGTTGATGAAGCCCTTGTCGGTGTGGAGTTTGGGAGAAATGTTGTCTTTGATCCACTTGTAGATGGTCTGAGGGGAGGGGTCTGCCATGATCTGCTTCAGCAATTCCTTCTCCAGTTTCAGCAAGGGGAAAAGGAAACTTAAACCTTTCCCCTCAAGAACCTCCAGCATGCGGTCCTTATTCTGGTCAATTTCTGAGAAACAAAAATATCTAGTTAAATATTACACGATCAAAATCAGTCCTCCTATTTAATAGCAAAATATCAATATGTTGTGTGTAGGAAGGAGACATACCAGGAAGCATCTTCTGCATGTTGACCTTGCTCTGCTGGAAGAGATCTGTGAGCCACTCACGGTCCTTGAGCTTGGAAGCTTGCTGCAGGCATAGCAAGAAAAGAGGAAAGTGGTTGCCGTTCTCCAGTGGATGAGCCAGTTCTGCCACACTGACCAACTCAGCAATGACGGCCCGTGCTGCAAACTGCGCTAGGTATGACTTCACCAGAGGAATGTCCACCTCAATCTTAGGGCACTGATCTAAGACATTCAGCAGAGCCTGGTGACAAAAAAAATCATAATTATGGAAATTAGACAATGAAAAACTAAACAAATATTTTGACTGCTTAAGGGGGAAAAAAGCAAAGTAACTTACCTGCATGAAATTTTCCCCAGTGATGAAGCCCTCAGTACGCAGTGTATGGATAAGAGTGCTAGCCTGTTCCCGGTCTTCATCAGTCCTCTCCAGAGAACAAAAGATGATCTTACTCAACATCTCTGGCAGAAAGTGTTTGGGAGCTTTCATTTCTTTCACACCACTGACAGCATCCTCAATGTTCTTACTGTTCAGATATTCAGTCACAATGTTCTCCTGGTGTAAACAAAATCAGTAAACCATTAGAAAGTCTCTAATAACCTTTTGACACAAAAGGGTAGTGCAACAAAAGACACGCACAGTCATTTTCAGCAGTTCCTCCTTAGCAGGTGCTGGTTTCTTAGTAGTCTTCTGAGGTTTCTCCTGGATCAGGGGTGGGTTGGTTTTCAGACCAAGTTGTGGAGGCTAAAAAGAGCACATGGACTTTGATAGTTTTCAAAGCAAAGTCATTCCATGAAATCTAAATTAATTGACATGCAGTAGTAACCCCAACTAAAGAGTTCAGCAAAGCTGAGAGTTTTCTACCTGTCCAAGTGGTGGAGTCTGTGTCCGTGGAGGCTGAGCACTGGGAGGAATCATGGTGGGAATCTGGGGCTGCAGTTTTGGCACTTGGTTTTTATTCATGAGGAACGTCTGAGCAGGTCTAAGGCTGATCTATAAGCATGGATCATGGGAAAACATGCAGAACATTGTTAGGCTAGTTACAAAGATTTAAATGCTTGATATTATTTTGACAATTCACACCCTCATATCTCATAATCGCAGTCAGCGGACTGGCTGGCAGTTTAAGAGTGAGGGACAGAAGAAAAGCATAAGGAGGAGAGAAAGAACAGGAAGAAACAAAGAACAGACAAAGTATGAAAACTACCATCCAGTGGAGTCCCTCAGAATAACGCGTCTTTTTATAATCACAGGGTGGAAAATGTTTTGGTTTTACTCAGCACTTAAGTGTCTCTGGTTTACCTCGTCTGCATTGAGCTGCCCCTTCTTGAAGCGTGGAGGCATGTCCTTAGATTGAGCTTGCTGCTGATTTGAATGGTTCTGGTTTTGGTTGTGAAAATGCTGATTCTGTCCCTAGGAATATATAGTTGTTTAGTAATCTCATCATAATTGTTTAAAAAAAAAAAAAAAAAACTGTAAGAGCTGCAAAAACATTTATGCTTACCTGGTTAGATTTGATGAAAGGCTTCATACCCAAGTCAAATTGTGACTGTGGTTGGGAAGCCATGTGTGCACTGTGGCCATTGAAAAGAGGATTTGTACGATGACGTCCTAGGGTGGGGGAAAATCTGTCCTGGATCACACCTGGACCAGTCCCTATGCCACTACCTGCAAAAATAAATACAGTGAAGATGAAGACATGGCACATTTCTCAACAAACAAATACAATTGACAGGTGATAAACTCACCTGGCATCTGACCAAACATATCGGCCAATCCCCCGAGTGTTTCTCTATCCAGTTTCATCCTGTTCGGCATGAAGGGGCCTTCGAGGAAGAAGTCCATTCTCATTCCCTGGTTCATGGGTGGAATGAAAACACCCAAATCCTTCAGAGAGGGAAAGATAAAGACTTGTAATAAACACTTTACAGTTTTTGAAAAAAGTAACAAAAAAGAAAAGCCCGTGCTGACTCACCTTCACTGCATCTTGACGAATCTGGTTAATCGTCTTTGGTCCGTTGTCGATGAAAGCTTTGCGAGGAACCCAATTGTTCTCTCTCAGCTCCACGGTGTCCTGCAGTAGGAAACGAATCCTTGCAGGCAAATCCTTGTTGTTCATTAAGGATTGCATTCGGCCAAAGTACTGATCCATTAAAGACTGTGGGAAAGGCAACAATTGATGAGATCATGCCCACAAATTACACTTACGTAACTTAATGGCTGCATCATCCTCTTAAAACTGCTCCGCAAGAAAAATGTTTTCATCTCAGTCTAAGATCTGTTTTGTTCAAGAAAACAAGACTTAAAAGGCACTTTGGGTACTTTCCAAAAAGTCACCATGACATTATTCCAATCAGTCATGTCTGGTTCATACAAATACAAAGCCAATTTCTAGCAAATTGACCAATTTTAGACACAAGGTGAAATAAGGTACATCATTCAAGGATCAATTTTGAATTGGGGTTTAAATATTTATCAAATCAATCCCCTTTCGCACTGCTGAATGACAATAGTGACCCTTAATGGTTATCGGTCAGGTGGTACCTTGGCTTTTTCATGGTCGAGTCTGGGCCCCACAGTCCTCATTATCTGACAGAGACACTCCAGATCCTCTCCCATGTCCTTGAGCTGGACCCTTTTCTTTTTCTCCAAAAGCTACAGAAAGTGTAGAGTGTGAGTCATCAAAATCACCACTAACCAAAGCACATAATGGAGTGGAACTAATAGACTGATATGTTGAGTGGGATACACACTGTTTTGATGCACTTATGAAGGATAGATTCATGGATGAGGTCAAGTTTGCCGAGTTCTCCAATGAATTTGATATTGCCAAGCATCTTGAACTTGGCAATGGCACGCTGCTCCTCCTCCTCAGAGGTGAGAGGGTTGTCTTGTTTGTCGTAGACTAAATGAAGAGACACAGTTGAATGTTAAAAACCTGCAACACAGCATAATGTCTTGCAATAAAAAACCCCAACTAGGATGTTGGGGGAGGGAGTGACTCACTGTCAACATTTTTGGTGCGGTTTTCAAATTCATCTTGAAGCTTGGTAATTAGAAGTCTTCTGAAAGTCTGCAAGCAAATACGCAGTACGGTGCACTATTAGAAAAATGATACTACAGGGGCAATTAATTTGGTAACCAATGATTTATTTGGGAATTAATACATGTAGCTCTTTCAGATTTAACAACCCTTAATAAATGCGATTATGCCACAATTTATAATGGCATTCAGGTACTCACTGTGCTCTGCTTTTGTGATGACTGGATTTCAGGTGTTGGGCCATCAAAGTTAGGTGCATCATCTGCCAAACGCAGACATAGCTGAGCATAGAGTGAGCTGTATTTGGGCTCTTCTAGGGCTTTGTCTACGATCTACAGGATAGATGACAAAATTAGTATGTTACCATAGTAATTCTGTAATGCATGAAATTGATGTCAACATCTATACTGCCCTACCAAGGCAAAAGACCTTAACTCGCTAGAGTGTGAAACTGAGAGAAATGACTTAAGTTTTTTTTATTTGTCCAGCCAAATTAATTATAGGTAGGACACTGGAAATTTGGCAATTAGATATTTTAGTAATGAAAATTACCTACATTAAAATTGTGAGCTCAAACTTGATTTTTTACCCCTATTTTGAAGTTATTGTACTCTGCCTTTGCATTGTCTGCAAAACATGAGAAGTCACACCAAGGCAAAAGACAGTAACTTCCACATTATCAATATTTGGCTGCTGATCACCATTTACAAAATCGTTACAGTAACACCTGTATAAAATCTAGTGATCATGGGCTATTGCATAGAAATGTGACTATTATTTGACCGTAACAAGCGGACTAAAAGTTAAACATGCGAGTGGATACCGTTTTGCAACCACCTTATTTGCTATGCTCAGTAACAAAGAATGGTAGAATAAAATAGCTTAACCTAAAAGAACAACTTGTGGATTGATGTGAATGCCAGCAAGCAGGAATAATGCTCAGAATGCTTGTGGATTAAACATCTACGGCGACATTAGTCACCATTGATTGATTTTATCGGGTTACAAGGTAGGATATGGATTTAATTGCGGACTGTTAGTACTGATTTTATGATTGATCATGCTATGGCATTTGAGTCCACACACGTCCAACTAGAAGCGAACAATACGCATTATAAAAAGGAAATAATAAATAAAAAAAATCTTTAAAGGTTATTCACGATTATGCATTGCTGCCAAAGTAGTCTCTTTACAGTGCTTTGTTATATGGAGCTGTTTGGTAGATCGCAATCTAATTCATTTGTCTAATAAAGTGCTTCAGTGACAGATCAGTTGTATGAAAGTAAATACGCAGCAGTCTTTAATGGTCAATAAAACAAAGGGAGAACACCTTATAACTCCAAGCCGGGACGGCAGCACCGTAACTTCATATTGATGCGCGGCTAAACAAAGACAGAACGCCATAACTGGTGTTATACGGTGTTCTGCCTTGGTTTCTCTTGGGCTTTTTGAAGTTACGGCTAAGACGACCCATTATTTTCTAGGAAAAACAACGAAATTGACTCAAGATACTTATGCACATGATAAAGGATGTCTTGAATGTCCCAAAAATATCAATAACTCATTTTCGACCAAAATCGAAGTTACGGTCTTTTGCCTTTGCACGGCAGCATAGGTTTAAGTCATTATCCTAACATGTCTGGTATGACTTTGACAAAATGGTTTGTGTTTCAAACATACGAAATGCATTGTTATTGCTTTAATGGTCAGAATCAGCATTAAAACATTCCTGAGAGCTGTTCTTTAGGAGTGGCAAAGTAATGACTAGCTAATGACTAATATTTGAACAAGTTTGTAAGATATTATAAATATTTATTTTATTATAATTTCCACCACAGTCAAACAATCGAATACATGAGCAAAACCCATAACCTACACTATTAAGATTTCAGCCAGTAAGATTTTTTTTTTTTTTTTTTTAAAGAAGAAATATATTCAAGGAGGATGCCATAAATAAATGCTGTTCTACTGAATTTTACATTCAAAGAACGCTGAAAAATGATCATGGTTTACCCACAAATATTACGCAGGACAACTGTTTTTAACATTAATAATAAAAAGCACCAAATCAGTGTAACACTAACAACTGGAGTAAATGCAGCCTTATCATTACAATAATTAATTATTTAAAAAAGTAGAACAGTTAAATTGTAATATTACACAATATTATTGTTTTTAGTGTATTTTTAATAAAATAATAGCATTAGATACTTTTCAAAAGCATCAAAATAACCCAAAATCCTTTTAACACTAGTGTATTTATTTTTTAACTCTTAGGCTATTCTACATAACATGTCTGCCTGGTTTCTTACATTTAAATGGTTCAAATCAAATTCACCATGAAATCTGGTGAAATTTATAAAAAAGCCAGTAACCATCTTACCAGCAAGATGATTCCTTTGAGGACAAGTTTAGAGTCTACGCCCACATTGAGAAGCTCAAGGCATAGCTTGTCAAACTTTTCAGGGGTCAGCTTATTAAGTATGCTACAAGAGAGAAACAAGAGCAAAGAATAAACATCTTGAACCAGTTAAAACAAAGACCACTGTTTACCACATGTAATTTGTGCTTATCTGAGCTTGAGAGCGTCAGCTGACCCAACCACAAAAACATGCTCACAAGGCTCAGGGCACAATGAACAAAAGAGCTCAAAAACAGAGGCCTCTTTAAACTCCATCTCTGCTGAAGTGAATATTCATTCTCCTTAAGGACACTCACCCTCTCACTTTCCTAAATATTGCATCATGATGTTCTTTTTCATTGGAGGAGTTGACATCTCGTCTAGTGCTTCGTGAAGGAACCCATCTCTGAACGCTAGGCCCTGGGGTTTTCCCCAGGTACTCGCTGAAGGGAAACAAAGCGATTAGCGTCTCTAAAGCATATTACAAAGCTAGACTGTTCTTGACTTCAACAAACCATACCTGTTACCGACAGTCTTGGGATAGTGCTGAGATGCACCCCTACCTCCTCCTCCGCCCGAAGAAGCACTAGAATTATAAACGCAATACTAGATTAGACAACTTCAGAAAATCATTCACACAACAACCACAAGACAATACATAACTGAAGTTGTGGAAGCCATTTTAAAAAGCAAAGCAGCAGAAAAATGAACTGGTGGACCAGTTAATACACCTTATGACTTTTTATCTTTAATGTGGCAAGTACCCCAATATCTGAGTGACTCCATTTTAAGACACCCATCAAAAAGAGTTCCCCCATCTCGATCAATTTTCAATCTTCAATTCAAAAATCCTTTTAAAAATTCAGGCAAATGCTTTACCCCTCGGTCATGAGTTAAGTTAAATCGACTGAACTGTCCACTTGCTCAAGGTGACTGGTGTGGCATCAACGCAGATGATCGGGTCTAAAACGCAACTGAACCAGTGTGCAATAGAGAGAAATGCCAGTCAATACACAATGTTTATGGTGTTTCATCTGAAAGTAAGCCTATACACAGACAATCTTGAAGTGAAAAGCTTCAACATTGGGAAATCCCATATAAATTGGGTGCCTCAAAATGAAGCCTTTTGCTGAACAAACAATGATGTAAACAGGCAAATTGTCATTATATTTTAGGGTACAGCTAAGCTGTTTCTTCTATTGATGGATGACAAGTTAAGAAAAACTGGTAGCCAAGTCCTGGCCAATGTATGGTGTTTGAACTCACCTGAAACGAGAAGCACCCCCTTCTGCAATCACACTCTCCACTTTGGCGGCTTGACAACGAAGAATCTTCAAAAGAATAATAATCAAAGGGCGGGGTGGGGAAATCCGAACTGTATTAAAGAGAAAGAAGAAAACACAAAGAAAGAAAGTCAAGGAAACATGAGAAAACATCTGCCATGCTCAGAAATGGCTACGTATTACACACACTGGAGGTACAAGTCTGATCAGATTGAACAATTTCCTCTTCCTCTAAGGATAAAAAAAAAGGGCCTGCATCAGAGATTGAGATCAAATATGATCAAAAATAGTTTACAGCACCAATATATTCGGTCGGAATCAAATTATTTACCCCCTTTCATAACAAAAGAGGCCAAACCTTTAGCTTGCTAACACAGCAACGAGGCTAACAAAGAAAAACGAGCAAACACCGGTTAACGTCTTTCAGTTTTCATTATTTTGAAAGCCTGAAAGACGACCAAATCACCTAATAACAATAACGTAAACAGATATAGCTGAACATTTCCTAAAATATAATAGCTTTTGCGTAATAGCCAGTATGCGTGCGGTGTTTGGTCATGTAACATTTTCCACGCTTCAGGACACAGAGAGAAGCCATAAAAGACATATTAATCGATCTAACGACTGACACGTATATCGATATTTTATATAAACAGCAATGCAAGCAGAAACACTCTCAGGTGTTTGTTCTATAACGACGCCATTTTCTGCATTCACGCACTCATTACAGCAGCCATTTTAACTTACGTTAAATACAAAAAAAAAACACCTACCTTTACTAAGTCAACCTCAGTTTTGATTTTGGTTTTGTTCTTCTAAAAGAGAAAAGAGAATAGATATAAAAATAGATATGTTTTTGAGAGTACTGAGACGGTAACCGGTCAGACACGATTGCAGTTCACTGTGGGTGAGAAATGTTGTGCGCGTGCCTCCTCCTGCCTGACTGCTTGACGTCACACAGGAACTTGATTTGTATTTGTCAGGACTTTTCGTTGGCAGTAATTTTCCGTTATTATGAGAAGAAACACATTAGCTACGGATATTTCGGAATGGGCTCCTACAATTTTGTTTATTTATTTTTTAAAATTTGTAATTATAATTTTAGAATCATACATTTGATGATAAACAAAACGGTTGATCATAAACTATCATTTGTGACCCTGGACCACAAAACCAGTCATCAGAGCTGGGTAGATTACTTACAAATTGTAATCCGTTACTGATTCCAGATTACATGACAAAAATTGTAGTCAGTAACGTAATCGGTACATTACACATTTTAGGTAATATAATCAGATTACTTTTGGATTACTTTTAGATTACTTTTGATTTAACTCGTTTATCACATTGATTTAAATGAGATTATCTTGTACCATAATGATGTAAAAAATGCTAAGAGTAAGAAAACTGGTTCCATTCATTGTAATTTACAACATGAAGTGTATTAAACATTATTACATTAAGGTTTCCTAAACTAGGGTTCGTAAAGGAACTGCAGGGGGATTCTGAGTTTAATGAAAAGCTAACAATGAATTAAATCATTAAAAAAATGTCAATTAAAATAAATCATTTTAAAACAAAGTCCCTTTCAAGGAAAGTCTCTTCACTCGGCGGCCATATTTGCAATGCCTCCAGGCAGCTCATACAAGACGAATCCTGAAATCTCAAAAACTGCTAGCTGAACTAGCAATTAAATTACACATGTCAAATCAGCAACAAAAATCTAAAATTAATTGACCCATGAATGTTGTTTCTGATGTTCAAATAGCATTTAAAAAGCTTTTCTTTCTTTTTTTAACATGCTTATAACTGTGCATGCTCATTGGCTGGTCTAGCCTCAGATTTCTATGGGAACCGGAGCTTCTAACAGCCGCTGCAGTGAATGCCTGTATTACATGTAAATAAAAAATAATGTGAATATATGCATTTTAATAAGTTTTAAAGACAAAAGCCTTCCAAAAGGCATAATAATAAATGATAAAAAAAAAAAACATACAGAGTGATAATTCAAATAAAAACGAATGTGTTCATCAGTAGTTGATGCAATGTTGAAACCCTTCTTAAACCTGAAATGATTTTTGTAAATCCAGTGGTCAAATGCTGCTTCGCCACCTGACTAATGACTGATCTTTGTGTGAATGTCCACAAAACTGGACTTTCTGAATGTATATCGGTAGGCTATTTTAGAAAGGAAAATTTAAAAGATGAAAAAGAGAAATTAGGGAGAATCTGAAAATATGTAATCATGTAATCCATAAAAAAGTAACTGTAGTCTGATTACGGGTATTTTAAAATGTAACTTACTCTAATTACAAGTACTTAATTTTTGGAATCTGATTACATAATCCAGATTACATGTAATCAGTTACTACCCAGCTCTGCCAGTCATATGGGTCAATTTTTTGAAATTGAGATTTATGCATCACCTGAAAGCTGAATAAGCTTTCCATTGATGTATGGTTTGTTTGGACAGAAAAATATTTGGCCGAGACGTTTGAAAATCTGGAATCTGAGGGTGCAAATATATCAAAATATTGAGAAAATGGCCTTTAAAGTTGTCCAAATGAAGTTCTTAGCAATGCATATTATAAATTACGTTTTTATATATTTACAGTTGGAAATTTACAAAATATCTTCATGGAACATAATAATATCCTAATGATTTTTGGCATAAAAGAAAAATCGATAATTTTGACCCATACGATATATTTTTGGCTATTGCTACAAATATACCCGTGCTACTTAAGACTGGTTTTGTGCTCCATGGTCACATTTAGTCTACACCTGGACAATGACGCTGCATCCAATGCAACCAGTCAATATGGATGTTGGTGTAGGCCTTTACTGATATGATTGTATTTCAGAATATAATGTATTTTTGACTCTATAAGTCTTTTCTGATTTCCTCTGATGAACTCTGAAAATAAATATATCTACACTAGTCGTTTAGGTTACTTATGTTGTTACAAATCTTTGGGGCACAAAATGAATGAAAGATAGACAATCAATCAATCAATCCACAGTATATGCAGGCTAGTCCATTCTTCCATATGGCAGTGATTTGCAGCTTCATGGATTTTAGAGGTCCTGTTTGAATTGTTTGAACTGATATAAATAATTTGATACAAATCTGATAAATCTAATATATGCATATAGTTTTGCATTGTTTCATTATAGTGCTGTTTATATTTTGTGAAGTTATTGTCACAGAGCAAAGTGCAATGTTTCCTGAGGCTGCCACTAAAATGATGAAAGGTTCATGTTGAAATCTTCTGAGAATCTGGTATTCTGTGATATATCGTTAAATTAGGAAGTTGTTCTCATGCCGTAGAAACACAGCAAGTTTAAATGAACATAAGTCATTTCAGATTTCCAGTTTCTTTAAGGCAAGCAGTGAGGGACAGGGTGACTGAAGCATGAGTTAACACATTAGGCTATTTTCTCTTCCCGCTATTCAGAAACAGCTACAACATATTGGATTATTGGAATTAACAGGGCAGTTTTTTTTAGCTAACCATAAGTGGTTTTTAAGTTACATGACAACTTTTCTCTAAGAAAATTAAAAGGAGTGCAGAATAAACTTCTCCAATGATAAATGTGAGAAAGAATTTGACATTAGTAACCGTGAAAAAGGCATGGATTTGAAAGAGTTTTGACTGCAGATAAGAGAAAAGGGAATCGGATAATGAAGGCTTGAGTAGGTGAGTGTTCAGTGTATTCAATTCCAAGACAGATTTGTCTCTACAGAGAGAACAAGGCCAGCAGCATCAAGCAAATGGGGAAGCTTATGGGGAAAGTGTGACTGAAGATAAGAAACAGTGGACCAAGTGTGTCTGATCATGTGCACTTAGACAGAATTGCCCACAGGCTTGTTATGGGCAACAGAGGGAGGTGCAAATACCCTGGCTGTTATGGAATACACCAGGCATCCTCAAATCTGGCCCACTCCTGCAGAGTTTAGCTGTAACCCTAATCAAACACACCTGAGCGTGCTAATCAGAGTCTTCAAGATCATTAGAAAATCACAGGTAGGTGAGTTTGATCAGGGTTGGAGCTAAACTCTGCAGCAGATTGGCCCTCCAGGGAAAGATTTGAGGAACCCTGGAATACACTGTTAGACATTTCAAAGGGTTTTTACATTAACTTACTGGCACTGTTGACAGTGCAACTTCACCATTTCTCCTGTCTTAGGACGTTTTGCAGTGCATTGTGTCCTCTGGATTCATCCTCACAAAG
The DNA here is from genome assembly GCF_012432095.1 of Onychostoma macrolepis. NCBI lineage: Eukaryota > Metazoa > Chordata > Actinopteri > Cypriniformes > Cyprinidae > Onychostoma > Onychostoma macrolepis. The sequence goes on along the minus strand of NC_081172.1, from coordinate 10,352,622 downwards.
AATCTTTAGGCAACAGAAACATAATGGAGAAAAAAGACAAACATCTGCAAAACCCAGGTGCTGCTCCAAAACGTGGCCACCACCTTTGCTCACCCTCCACTTTGTTAGTGACAGAATGTCTTCTCTGAAAAACAAAAAGTAGAAATGGCACACTTTTAAAACGCAAACTCCATATAGAATACACAAACCTCTCAAAACCTTAGTTGGCCAACATGAACTAACACCTGAACAAAACTTCACATTCCTTAACCTAATATTAATATAAGATAATCGTTGCTCGTTAAAAATAATTTTAATTCGGTAACTTAATTCAATAAGCTGACAAAAAGTCGTTTGAAACGATAGCTCAGTTTACCATAGTAAGTTTGTTACTGCCATGTTGACTGGTACTAATGTTAGGTAAACTGGTGTGACACAAACACACAGACAAACGTACATATTACCTTGCTTGCTGGTCTTATTATCTCGTAAGGTGCATCGACACACAGCGCAGATGTTCTCCGGAGCTCTCCCACTCTCTCGGGTTCATCCCCGGGAAAAACCCGCGGCGCTACCGCGCTGCTTCCGTGTCTTCCTCGGACGCGAGTGGCGCGGCGGGACTCGGTAAAAAACAATGAACCCATTATATATAGTAATATTATATATTATCTACAGTGGATGCCCAGATAGCAAAATTTGTCTGGCCCACAACCTTGCTTCACTTCTGGCCCAGTTCTGGCTGGGTCCCCGGCCCAAAACCGGCACACACACTGAAAACCGACTCAAACAATTTCCTCTGGCCCAGATGCGGCTCACGCCCTGTAAAATTGACGTGGCCCAGATCTGGCCCGCATACTGTAGAGTGGCTTCTATTATTTTATGTGGCCCAGGTCTGGCCCAGACACTTTAAGCCAGATCCGGTTGAGATTCGGCTTGGTCCCTGGGCCGAATGTGGCCCAGAAACTGATAAATGTAATTCAGCAGTGAAACACAAATACAACCATTTAAAAACATTAAAAAGGCTTTAATTATAAAATTACCAAATACTTTAAATATATATGAACAAATGCACTACAGTATAAACATTCACACTTTTTAAACCACAAAGTAAGAAGTAAATTATATTTACTGTATATATATGTGAAGCGTTCATTTGCAGAAACAGATAACTTTGTTTTTAACAATTTTTAAAAATCATGTTTTTTCATTGTGCATTCCAATTAATCTCAATCAAACTGCATTCAGGTTATTTTGATTAGGTAAAGAATAACTAATAAATACTAGCTAACTAACACAAAACAAAAACATGATAACAAAAACATGATTTTTTAAAATATTTAAAAACGGAGTTATCTGTTTTTGCAAATAAACTCTTCATATATAAAACATTATGTGTCATAATTCAGTTCAATTCTTATCAAATGGTGTCAGTACAGACAAGTCAATAATATTGCTGAATATTAGGTGTCTTCAACCAAGCAAGACAAAAGGCAACAGTGACAAGGAACCCAAGCAAGACCCGGCTCAGTCAGGAAACAGTCTCGTCTGGCCAAATGAATGAACATGGTGTGATTATTCCAGGCTGCATCACAAGTCAGATTGTGGATTGATATCATTCAGAATATTTCATCCAACTTCTTCTGCATGAAGTAATATCACGCCAGCAGGTGAAGCTGGTAAAAAGGGTCTGCGCAGAGGGCTTGTCTGGTTCTCGTAGTCTTTGCTGAGGATCTGTGCTGGGGCCATCAGTGAGGTCTTCACAGGGATCTGTCATCTAGCTGACATGGTCTCCGCTGACATTCAGGGATGTGTTGTGGTTGTTCCTGGGTGCAGGTCCACCGTCTGGTCTGGATACTGCTGGATCAGCTGATTATTGTAACCTAGGGATAAGGGTGAGACAGTATATAAGTGACTAATATAAGCAATGATGTCATTCTTCTTAAAAATTAACATGTACATTAGAAATTATAGGAAGTGTTGCTGCTTACCCTAATTGGTGCAGCATAAAAATCCTTTAAGAGATTTGAATTATATAAATATGATAGTGTGTCATGTGTATGGAAGGTTAAAGAGATGGGTCTTTTAAACTCACAGAGTGTGTCTGCCTCCTGAAGTCCACCCTTTTGATCAGCTGGAGCCACCTCTTCAGTCCCCTTGACCTCCATTGCAGCAGCATTGAAAGTTTTTTCCAAATTGCAGCCTTGAAATATGTACAAATATATATTGTAAGGTAATTATTTAATCTTGAGCATTACAGCTTTTTACAATCATTAGGACCAGACCCAGAATTCGCACCTTATATGTTTGATGAATGTTCATGCAGCAGCTCAGAATTTCTGTCAAAAAATAATAATAAATGTCAGATTACATATATAGTGTTCAGATTAAACTTTTAAGTTTGTTTGCTCATAATAATCCCCACCAGAGTAAAATAAGTATGATTTTAAATCACATCATACGGCATATATGCTTCAAAAGTTTTCATTCACTCTAAAAACTGAACCTGCTCAAGTGCAGCAGACAGATTAGGCCTCCATTCAAGAACAAAAGATGATGCACTTACATTTTACAGCTCTCTCTTACGTATCTATAGTGTTTTTATCTGTCAGAGCTTCCCACACGGCAGTGTTACCACAAAATAAATATTATTATTAAATTCAGATTGCACATATTGAATTGTCTTAGCAGGTGTAATGCTACAACAGCGTGCTCAGTTTGATTCACAAACAAATGACTCATTTGAATGGTTCAGTGAATCGATTCCTTTGATTCAATAGCAGTCACTCGTTGAAAAAGACGAATCGAATGAATTCTAGCAAACGAAATAGAATTTAACTCATTAAAATTTAATTACCTAACATTACCGTGCACTGGATACAGCTCATCGGTTTTTCATATTAAAAAAATTACATATTGTTTTCCTAAAGAGACCGCGCCTGACAGTTAGGCCTAACGTTACTCGTCAACACTCAATATATCCAGGACCGAACGGTTTTTAACGCTGTTATCATCGCAAACCTAACAAACCATCTAAAAACTATACTCTTCGTGGCATTTAAACATCAAACAACACTAGATTGATCATTAAATAACGTAATTTACCTTTTTGCAGCTGAGCTGAAGTATTCCTCTTGAGAACTGTGCCCGCCGAAATCTCCTCAGGATTAACCGCCAAATCTCTCTCTCAGCGGCTGAGTTCCTTCATTCTAGCAGCGGCCGCCGGAGACAAAACCAACTCGAGCCGATGGTAGATACACACAACTAACGTACACCGAGTGCGGACCTGCCGCACGTACAACAGCTTTCAGCCGAGATCGGCCCAGAGAGAAAAAGCCGTCTGTCAGCCAGAAGTGTTTTGTAGAGTCGGCGCGGCTCTGGCTCATTATCTTCTCACCGACGTCGTGACTGAGCTGACAGTGCCGCATTTCAGCCAGAATCGGCCCGAGTGTGCTTGCTATGTGGGTGCGGACAGTAAAGTGATGCCCCGCTATAAATTGTGACATACAGATGCACTCCAAGCCCTCACACTGTTTCTGACACGAAAAGCGATGTAGCACGTCCAGTGCAGTCAGTCCCAAGCTGTTGCGGCGTTATAGACAAGCAGGGCAAATCGTGTCAATCCAAATGTAAGAAATGAGGAAAATAAAACAACCACAATACAATGGCGCCAAAGAGGCCGTTACAGCTAATACAATAGTATACAGCAATTTTTTAAAATACAGTGAAGTCTCTGTATGTGGGGTCTGACGTCACAGAAAATTCCCATGATGTAAAGGGTATTACAGTTATTTACTCTAAAGGGAATTTGCTGTATTATACTGGGTGATATACAGTAAATAACTGCAGAAATTACAGAAATGTCTAACAGTGTAGTTTAAGAGCAGCAATTACATTAAAAAGGAACTGCTTCTTGGAGTTTAGCAAGACGCGGGTGGGACTAATAACATGGTCACATGCTTATAAACGGATTGTGACATGCACACAGACAGTGTATCATTACTGTAGGAAATATGAAATAAAAAGGGGATAGATATTATGTTCCATACTGTAATTTGTAAATGCATTGCAGATAATAAAATACAGTAGAGATATGTACCTATTATTTAATATTGCAAAGTTCCTTAAATATCCATAAACTAGCAATGAAATCATCTTTTGGATGTTTCTGAATAAAAAAGAAAAAAAAAAAAAAAAGTAGACAAATATAAGCCAAATCAAAGCATTTTAGCACAAAATTAAATTTGTCGGTAAACTGAATTTTAGTGCTTTTACAAACAATATTATAATTATAAAGTAAATAAAAAATGCACATTTTTGTTTCACTCAGTTTGAGTGTCTTGGAGGTCAAAGGATGAAGAAAAACATTTAGAAGTGTATTTGGAAGAAAAATGTTTATATTTTAAGAGAAACTTTTTTTTTTTAAATTATTTTTCCTTTTGTGGTCCGAAGTTTTTGTGCCAAAAATCAAATGAATAAAATAGTTATCCTAATATCCCATCAAACATTCCATAAACATAATCCATACACGGTTAAATTGCACTTCTGACTTTAGCCACTAAATGGCAGGAGAGACCTTGTAAATATCCTTTTAAAAAAAAAAAACAAAGCCCAAAATACAGTTGCTTCCAAAAGCTGATCTATGAATAGTTAATTTGCACATATAAAGCTTTAATAATTAAATTGTAGGTTATATAAATCTGCCTTGAATTAATAGTTGTATGACTCTTTCAATCTTAGGTATACTTGTAAGTCTTTTTTAATTTCATCTTTTGCTTACCATTAGCTAATAGTTTCTTCCATTAATTTGATTTATTTATGTAATCCACCTGACCTTAAGGTTCAATAATTGCAGAAGGAGTCAAACATTTGTTATTCTATAAGTTATTCTATATTCACACTATTCACATATTCTATAAGTGATAATAGCCCTACTGTAAATCATCCATGCACATAACACAACCACTATCCATTGAGCATGAAAGTTTAATCTTGTAAACTGAAGTCCTACAAAACCTAATCTTACAAATCCTTGCACACTGAGATTATTTCATTTTCTTTTGACCCCAGGTGAAATACAATTCAGTAATTTAATTAATTTATCTGATACAATGCAGACTAGATCTTCTAGACTTCCATTCATATATTACATACTGCACATATTTTTCTGCAGCACAAAGAACATATTTCAATTTAGCATTTGAAATTAACAGCATGTAACCATTATCATGCGAGCCATCGAAGGTCAGACATGAAGTGAAACTGACAGGATCAGATAAATATGCCTGCAACTTTTACAGATTAAACAATAATGCAATGTCATCTATTTATTCCTTTTACAGGACTGTAAAAATGTCCATTAGCGCTGTACATATTGAAATTGCATATTTCTAGGTGCCAGCTTGGGGGAACTGTTTTATCACAAATTTTAATGGCCCCTCTTTGACCTCCCCTAAAGATGGAGATAGGATATAAAGGCCATCAAAGTAGTAGCATCAAATCCATAATATTCACAAAGGCTTGATTTCAGTTGCTTGAAATCCTGGACACAGTTACTATTGTAAATAATGTCTGTAAACAACTGTTTGTGCAAGTGTGAACTTTAATACAGTGTGAAATGTTAAGCTCCCTCTTAGAGTACACTCATCTCTCATGGTGCACTGCGTTCCCTTGCTGTTCCTTTATAATTTGTCGTGTTCTCTTTCCTGAGAATGCAAATTCATTAATCAGTATTTCAAAGGCCCATAAGCCGGTACCAAACATACCACAAACAAGTTTCAGAAATTGGGAATGGCCTTTCTCTGAAGAGATCTTTTCCACACAATCAAAGAATGTGCATTCATCATGGGAACATGGAGATTCTTGCACATTACCTCTAGTTTAAAACAATATGTTCATAAGGTCCCTGATGCAGTAATGTTCAAAGTCAAATCTAGTCTCTCGGGTGTCCCTCACAGTATGACTTTGCATTGTGTTTGTATTGCAGGCCCATTGAACTACAAAGGATACACACAGTGACAAAAATAAATTTGCTTTGGTAACAGCCACTTGATTTCTTGTTTACGTCCCACTGCTGTTTTGTCCTTCAACTGCGACATGATTTAGAAGTAATGATGTAAACTAAAGACACCTTATTTGTGTTGAGATGTGCTAACTCAAGCACTTTTATAGGAAAATGCATTCAGCTTAACATAAATGGTCTCTTCCTTTTTGTTGTTTAACCTAGGGAGAAATTAATTTGATAAAATGTTGTAAAAGCAAAACAACTTCTTTCCAGTAAGGATTTTTCTAAATACAGAATGGTTGTTTTGCAATGTATTGCATTAATTCGATGTAAAATGGAATTGAATTATTTAAAAAAACACAAAAGACCAACAAATACATATAACTTCATATGGGCTTGTTGTAATGCCTGGGAGGATGAAACTAAAAAGCGAGTTTTCTGCTGTTGTATCTTGTTGGGACATAAAAATTTGATAAGGATTAAGCAAGAGAGCTTTTACAGTTAGTTTGCAAGTGCGAGTGCACATTTTTGTGAGTGTACAAAAGTGTGTGAACTGTAAAGACGAAAGTCACTCAGACCCAGACAACGGCAACAAAGATCTATTTCACATGTTTTCTCAAATATTCAAGGCTGGTCTTGTTGACAACTGATCGTTGCACAGAATGTTTTCCTTGGGTTATTTCCAGTGTTTGCACAAACCTTCTCCTTCTGTCTGCTTTCACTGTCATAAAGAAGAAATGAAACATTGGTTGATGGGGACCCTCATGTTTTTACCCAACACTCAATATGATTTGTGAAATCACAGTCACTGAGGTTAAATAAAAGGCTAAACCTTGGTGTATTTTTCTAGGTCCTGCCATAATAGTGCCAAAAACCTCAACAAGATGTGATGCATCCAATCATTTCCTTCCCTCCTGAAGACGAGCGAAGTGGTCCTTGTGATAATTAAAAAGCCATCGCTAACAGAAATCTTCTGCCTCATTAAAACCCTTCAAGCTCATAGATTTTATCTGCTGGAGGGAATGAGTACCGGTAGGGTGGCAGCCAGAGGGCCGTGTTTCAAAGATGTGTTTCAGATGATAGCGTCACCTCCAAATTAGGAGATGAATTGTGACTTCAAGGTTTCCTAAAGGTTGAATTTTGTCCCATTTTAACATGATCACACACTTATAATTGAGAGTCCATAGAAATGATGAACACTGTAAAAATGGAAGAAAATCAAGAAAGGGCAAAGGAGTGGAGAATGATTTTTTAAAAACCACAAAGAATCATGGGTTGAGACAATGTGTCAAGCTTAAACTGCTCTCCTTTGTCACACACACACACACTCACACACACACACACACACACACACACTTTTGTGAAAAGTGGGGACATCCCATTGGCCTAATGGTTTTTATACTGTACAAACTGTATGTGCTATTGCCCTACACCAACCCTACACCTAACCCTACCCCTTACAGGAAACTTTGTGCTATTTCAGATTTTCAATACACTCCATTCTGTGTGATTTATAAGCGTTTTGAAAAGTGGGGACATGGGGTAATGTCCTGAAAAGTCACCTTCTCCTTGTAATACCTATTTTATACCCTTGTCATTATGTATATTAATGGTTGAACTATTCCTTTAATGTTTTATTAAATATAAGGCAGACTATTTTTTTTAATCTACTGATAAAGCATTCAAAGTGAGACCACGAACATGCATTGAGGAAAGTAAATAGGGTCAATTTTGATTTCATGTTGACTTTAAATGTGTCATGCATATTCTATATTACAAAGACTTCACTCAGATATGTGAAAAAAATAATATCTTGAAATGTTTCTTTAGAGAGTACAGCAATAAAATGAGAAATTCATCATAATATCAACTGATTTGTATTCAAATATAGGACATGCAAGGAAATGGAAATTTCTTTCATCTGCCTTCAGCATTATTATACAATTGGCATATATTTATTGGTACACATAGGAGTGTTAATATTCATGTCTGAGGTTCAAGGAAGATTCTTTATTTTAAGCTACAGACACAATGTACATGAAAGTCTGGGAAGAAACACAAAATCGGTTTTATCAGTGAAAAGTGTACTTTTTTTCTGGGAGTTTCTGCATTAGCACAATGACCCCAGGGCCTTTTATTTCCTGTATTGGAAATATCATCCTTTTAGATTTGCACATGAAAGGCCAGTTCTCTCTCCTCAACAAAAAAGGGACATTTTTGAACTTCAAAGAATTCAAATGACGAACAGAACTCTTGATAGGCTTTGTGATAACACATGAAAAACACTGTTCAGACACTGTAATTCCAACACGGAATAATTTCTTTAAGATTATGACGTCCTTGCTCAGATGTTAAGGGCCACGCTTAAGATTTCACAAAGCTAAATGATTGCCGTACACAAGGTTTGCTTTTGATACTGCATTCAAAATTATATGTATACACAAATATGAATATCTTTCACAGCACCCTATAATCTAGATCTTTACAGCATTTAACCAAAGCAACAACATAAAACCCTAATTCATGATTTATGAATTCATTAATCAAATACACCTGTGCAATCAAACTATGTGCAATTTTCTACTTTATCAGATCTATTGCAATAAAATCTTCCGAGGAACCCTTGAGGTATAATTTTAATCAACAAAATTGATGATATGCAGTTTAGGGTCATTCTGTTCTGAGCTTCATTATTTTTCAAAGAAATGCTTTATTGGATGTAACTTGAATTGCCACACGCCACACATCCTTAAGAGGAATTTCTTTAATCTACATTTCTATCAAGACTCAATCAAAAGTTCATTTTCCATAAAGCCACTATTTTTCCAGTTAAAATGAAGAAAGTCAAAACTGCCACTGGACTTGATCTATAAATGTTAGTGTATTACTGTCGGGTTTGTTTTTTCACAATGCTTTGTTACTGTAAAAGTCATTTTGGAGAAGACAGTGGAAAATAGAATAAAACATATGCCAGATCTAGTTTCTTTTCTGCCAACTTCGTTTCTGTTGTTTATGACTTAGGTGCACATAACCAACAGAAAGTGAAATACAAACAGTTACTAAATTTAACTGTAAGCTTGGGTTGAAAAGTCGTTTCAACTCGACACCCACAACCTTGACAGAAGAAAGGAGGCAGAAATAATGGATTCCAGGGGGAAATGATTGGAGGTTGTCCCATAAATCTGCAGCAAGAGAGCCGTTGAGGGCCGGCCATGCTGTGCACCAGCTCATTCTGATATTTCATGTCATGGCTTGAGCATTGCATATAACTCCCCTGTTTGTGGTTGCAAGGGTGTTAATTTTGGTTAATGTGGGTGTTTTTGACTACTTCCCTTGCAGTTGCAATCACCTGGACTTTACCATCTAATGTGGTAATGCTTTCCTTCTAAAAATTTAGATCGTTTCATAGTACTGAGACTGCTCTCATTAGAGTTACAAATGACCTTCTCTTATCTCTCTATTAGTGCTACTGGATCTTAGCGCTGCGTTCGACACTATCGACCACAACATTCTTTTGAATAGACTAGAAAACTTTGTTGGCATTAGTGGAAGTGCATTTGTATGGTTCAAATCGTACTTATCTGACCGCCATCAATTCGTAGCAGTGAATGAAGAGGTATCATATTGATCACAAGTGCAGTATGGAGTACATCAAGGCTCAGTACTAGGGCCGTTACTTTTCACGCTTTACATGTTACCCTTGGGAAATATCATCAGGAAACACAGTGTTAGCTTTCACTGTTATGCTGATGATACTCAGCTCTGTATTTCTTTGCGGCCTGGTGAAACACACCAAATTGAGAAACTAACGGAATGCATAGTCGATATAAAAAACTGTATGATGAGTAATTTCTTACTGCTAAATTCTGAAAAAACAGAGGTGTTAATTATCGGACCTAAAACCCCCACATGTAATAACTTAGAACACTGTCTAACACTTGATGGCTGCTCTGTAAATTCTTCGTCATCAGTTAGGAACCTAGATGTGCTAATTTATAGCAATCTTTCCTTTCAAAGCCACATTTATAGCATTTGTAAAACTGCATTTTTTCATCTTAAAAGTATATCTAAATTGAGACCTATGCTCTCAAAGTCAAATGCAGAAATGTTAATTCATGCATTTATGACCTCAAGGTTAGATTATTGTAATGCTTTATTGGGTGGTTGTTCTGCACGCTTAATAAACAAACTCCAGCTGGTTCAAAATGCAGCAGCTAGAGTCCTTACTAGAACCAGGAAGTATGACCACATTAGCCCGGTTCTGTCAACACTGCACTGGCTCCCTATTAAACATCGTATATATTTTAAAATCTTGTTAATTACTTATAAAGCCCTGAATGGTTTGGCACCTCAGTATTTGAGTGAGCTCTTATCACACTATAGTCCTCCACATCCACTACGTTCTCAAAACTCTGGCCATTTGATAATCAACTGTGAGTGGCAGATCCTTTTCCGATTTAGTGCCAAAACTCTGGAACAATCTACCTAACACTGTTCAGGAGGCAGACACACTCTGTCAGTTTAAATCTAGATTAAAGACCCATCTCTTTAACCTGTCGTACACATAACACACTAACATGCTTCTAATATTCAAATCCGTTAAAGGATTGTTAGGTTGCATTAATTAGGTCAACCGGAACCGGGAACACTTCCCATAAGACCCGATGTATTTGTTACATTGTAAGAAGAATGGCATCTATGCTAATATTAGTCTGTTTTTTTCTTATTCCGAGATCAGCGTGGCCACCCGATCCAGTCCGTATCCAGATCAGATGGTCAATGCAGTCACCCGGATCCAGTATGTATCCAGTCCAGATGGTCAATGCAGTCACCCGGGTCCAGTCTGTATCCAGATCAGATGGTGGATCAGCACCTAGAGATGATCTCTACAGCCCTGAACATCAGCGGAGATCAGGACCCCTAGATGAGCCCCAGAGACAGATCCCCAGTGAAGACCTTGTCACCTAGACGGCCATCGGGACAAGACCTCGGGAACCACAATCTGATTTTGCTGCAGTTGGAATTGAACTGCTGGTTCATCTGGCCAGAGGAAAACTGGCCCACCACTGAGTCTGGTTTCTCCCAAGGTTTTTTTCTCCATTCTGTCACCGATGGAGTTTTGGTTACTTGCCGTTGTCGCCTCTGGCTTGCTTAGCTGGGGACACTTAATTTCCAGCGATATCGTCGACTTGATTGCACAGATACTAATTAAACTGAACTGAGCTGGACGATGACATCATTGAATTCAATAATGAAATGCCTTTAACTGAAAATTGAGTGTTTAATCTTGTCATTTTACATTATTGACACACTATTTTCCTATTTTGATATTGGAAAGTTTCTTTGACACAATCTGTATTGTTAAAAGCGTTATATAAATAACGAGAAAAAGGTGACTTGACTTCTAAAACATGTTTGTAAACAGCTTGATTTTAGCAAATCACACAACTAAATCCATTACATCCAGGCAATCAAATAAAACCACACACCTAACAGGGACTAAAAAGCAGTTTGTTTTCTATTCCTTTTTCCTAAAGCTATATACATGTGTTTTTCTTTGTGAGGTCAGCAACTTCAGCAAATTGTTGTAAGAGCCGGAGGGCCATGCCTCAGGGATAACGTGAATGATCCCAGCCATAAGATTCAGTGATTAGTTAAACGTTCCTAGTGTTTCAGCTTGCAGAAGCTTAAATTTCAAGCAATTGAGACATGTTTGAACCAACATCTCGATCTAAGTTAAAGTATTTATGTACTGTACTTCATATAACGATTAACATACATAATCTTTGCAGAAAATAGTATGGGTCTTCTCTAGTATTCTCAAAGTGATGTTTTTTTGCACACCTGCTCTATTGTGCAGTTTTGTCTTTTCATTATTCAACAGAATGCATAATTCATTCCACTGAGATATAGTGAATAAATATTATTTAATTAAATAAAGACACTGTCATATATTTTCTTTTCTACTGCAAATGAAAAATGTCCTTAATGAACTCAATGTGTCTGTTATTTCTACATCATATACTGAACTGAAAATGTGAGATTAATCTATTGGCAAAATATTTGTTATATTAAAGTCAACATGAAAGCAAAAGTTACCCTATTTACTTATTAATTACTTATTAAACAAATTTCTGGTCTTGTTGAACACAATTTAAGAAATATAAGAGGAAACAAACACTTCAATCATTTATTTATTCTTGCATCCCTATGTTTTGAAAAGATTTGTGTAGGTCTGTCTTTTATTGCTTGGGTGTCCTGCAGGATCAGAGACAAACAGGAAATAGCCCTTTTAACATCTGAAGTTTGCACAGAGCCCTATTAATTTTAGACTAAATTTGCTGGGAATCTGTGGCATTTATACAACAGGTGACTTCATAACTTAAGTGAGGAAAGAGGAAAAAAGTTTGTAGAGAACAAACAAAAAGTTTGCACAATTTTTAAAGGAACAGTTCACACAAAAATGAAAATTTACAAATTAACTCATCATCAGGCCATCTAAGATGTAGATAAGTTTATTTCTCATTGGAACAGATTTGGAGAAATTTAGCATCAAATCATTTGCTCATCCTATGGATTCTCTGCAGTGAATGGGTGCCGTCAGAATGAGAGTCCAAACAGCTGATAAAAAAATCACAGTAATACACAAGTAATCCACACAACTCCAGTCCATCAGTTAACATCTTGTGAAATGTTGTATGTTTGTAATAAACAAATCCTTCATTAAGTTCAAAATTCATAATAATGCTTCCTCCAGTGAAAAAGTCAACACTCTGTTGTACATCCACATTAAAATCCAATTTGTTTAGAACGGTTTTGGACTGTTTTTTACCGATTATAAATGGTGCTTTATCTGTGCATATTTCTCCAGATCTAGACAAGACTATTTTTTTGTTCCAATTAAGAAACAAACTCATCTACTGTACATCTTGGGTGCATCTTGTAGTAAATTTTCAGCAAATTTTGTTTTTGGTTAAACTATTTCTTTAAGAGTAGTCACGCATCACACTGTATCTAAAAATACATTTTCAGTACACCAATTGTCACATGTTGACCCAGTTTTCCTCTGTTCCCTTATTGGTTAATTAACTCCTCACCTGTTTCTGTTCCCCCTTTGATTACGTTGATTATTTAAAGCCTGTGTTTCCCCATCATTCTTTGTCTGCTATTATAAGTTTGCCATATGTGTTTTGCTACTCCTTGCTCCTGGAATTCTACTGTGGATTATTAATAAAAGACTTTCTTTTGTCCTACTCCTCGTCGTGCGCCTCATTAGCAGACACATAACCTTACAGAATAGCAGACCGAAACCGTGAGTAATTAAGCGGCGTTTTTCTTTGTTTATTTTTTCACTGTCCTCTCCCGGTATGTATCTGCCCGCCGTCCAACTCCTATGCCTGAAGCAGATGGACCGTTCGCTGGAGGACCATACAAGGGACTTTCTCGATCTAGCGTGCCTTACACACTTCCCGGACCGCTCGCTCTGTGTTTTTTTACATCATCAGCCTGAGCGAGCAGTGTAAGGCACGCCTGCCAGCGAACGGTCCCAAAGAGGATTTCGCCGCTTGCGTGGAGTGGGTGCTGGAGAATAATGGACTGTTTTTCTCCGTCTGCTCTGCCGAGGACAACTCCAGCCCCACTCCCGAACCAGAGACCAGCCAGCCGTCACCCCGATCTACGGAGACACTGCCTGAGCCCGCTGCGACTGAGCCTATAGAGCTTGGCAACCGACGTCACTGCGCAGTGCATTCTGGGACGTAAACAAGAGGGCGCCGCCATATTGTGAGGCCACATCGGGCGAGACTTAAAACGTTGAAAAGTCGATTAAAAGAACGAAATGTACTATACAGAGACAAACTTCTACCGGACGCAAGAAAACGGTACCTGGAAAAGATGGCCAACCACCCGCACCTATATTTTTGTCTGATTTAACCGCACCCGATCGTCACATTCAGGGTTCATATACGGTCATGAAAAACCTGGAAAAGTCATGGAATTTTAAAACCGCAATTTCCAGGCCTGGAAAGTTTTGTAAAAATAAATAAACCCAGAAAGTTTTGGAAAAGTCATGTTTCACAATTCTATGTACAGTAGAATTATGCTTAATCGGGTCCTGAATTTCGGTGTGGGATTGCGCATATATTCCCGCAGCTTTCGACTTTAAAATGAGGGAAATTCCTGCAAAACATTTATTCAATATAGCGTGTAGGTTAGATGAGTAAATAAATTCACACAACCAGTCATTTGAACACAGCGTGAGTGATTCAGCTGCACCGCGTCCTCTCTCTTTGACCTTCTCTTCACATCTGCTGCACGCTGCGATACAAGACTTTAGCTCGCGTTTCGGTACAGCTGACAGAATTGTCAATTGCCTAATCGGTCATTGTTGCATCGTCACATAAATGTATTATTTGCACGTCTTTTTAAGTCTTTCGGTACTCGTGAGCTCCAGAGGCGCTTTTCTGTGCGCTGCAGTCACACCCAAAGCGCGCGCTGCGAACAAACAAACACAGCTTGTTGCGCTTAAGTGGCCAAATACACACAAAATAACGTCAAAATGGTCGTCCTGGCGAGTATCCTCATAAGCATTGTCGGGTTTGTCTTAAGTTACGAAAGAAAACGCATATGTATAAGTATTGGATCCGTGAAACAGGTCTTGTGACAGCAGCCTAATAAAGCTGTGCCGTCTGTCATTAATGTTAATCAAACAACAAAAGACAGAAGAAATCCCTCACTGCTCTTGACTAAATAATGTTTTGTGGAATAACTTTAATATGTTGATTTACAGTTTATTCAATTTCTGTATCCTATTTAAAACATTCATATTACAACTTCCTCGGCGCGTCGCGCAACAAGTGGCCTCACAAAATGGCGATTTTTCCCATCAGCCACCGCGGCGCTAGAGCAGTGACGTCACGCCCCCATCCCCTATACCATCCTCTGACCAAGTGCGTGAGCCGGCAACATCGTCCGTCGCCGAGGGAGTTTTGGTGGTACTCGAGGGCTTGGAGGGAAGCCCCGCCCACACTCCTACGACTGAGGGTGAGTTACAACTGGTTTCTGGGAAATCTGAAGAGGAACTGAAGGACACTTTTCAGATAGACCTTATTGACTGATGGGGAGAAGTACAAACCTGTGCTCCTGAATCTCCTGCGTCTCCGCTGGTTCCGTCCAGCCCTGAATCTCCTGTGTTCCCACCCAGCCTCCCTCTCCCGCCTCTCAAGCCAGCCAGTTCCTCACTTCCAGCTCCACTGATACCTGTCAGTCCCTCAGTCAGCGCCTGCCATGCGCTCCACTCTGCCGCCTCGGGACTTCCAGTCTCCACTCCCAGCCTCCGAGCCCTCGACTACACCTCGGTCCTCCGACCTATCGGCTCCACCTCGGCTCCTAGCTCCCTCGTCTCCACCGTTGCCCCTCATCCCACCGGCTCCACCGGGCTCCCTCGTCCCTCCAGCTCCGCCTTGGTCAGTCGTCGACCATCCGCCGCCTCGGGACTCCACTCCTCTGGCTTTGCTTCGTCACTCGATCCCTCCGGTTCTGTCAGGCTCCACCTTCATCCTCAGTCGCACCGGCTCCACCGCGGTCTTCCGGATCCTTGCCGCCTCCTCAGTCGCCTGAGCCTTCAGCTCCGCCTTGGCCCTCTGGATCCTCAGTTCCGCCCCGGCTCTCCGTCTGCCCTGTTCCACCTGGGTCCCCTCCTCCAGCTGCTCTGTCTCCGTCAGTCGGCCCCCTGGTGTCGTCGGCCTGTTCTCCACCATGGCTCCTCCCGCTGTCGACTCCGCCGTGGGCCGCTATCCTGGCTGGCCTCTGGCAGTCCACCTGGCTCCTCCTGCTCCGGGCTCCTTCCTTATCAACTCCACCCTGGCACCATGAACTTTGTCTCTTCCCCATTGTCTGCCCTCCTCCTGCTCCACGCCCACCTCCAGAACCCCCACCCTCCCTCCTCCGTTGGACTGTTTTTGTCGGTGCAGGGACACGCTGTTCCGGGAGGGGGCGTTATGTCACATGTTGACCCAGTTTTCCTCTGTTCCCTTATTGGCTAATTAACTCCTCACCTGTTTCTGTTCCCCCTTTGATTACGTTGATTATTTAAGCCTGTGTTCTCCCATCATTCTTTGTCTGCTATTATAAGTTTGCCATGTGTTTTGCTACTCCTTGCCCCTGGAATTCTACTGTGGATTATTAATGAAAGACTTTCTTTTGTCCTACTCCTCGTCATGCGCCTCATTAGCAGACACGTAACGTTACACCAATATGATTTATAGTCAATATTTTAAATGATGTACAATGTAAACAAAATGGCAGGCGTTTATGGTTTTGTTGTTATTGACTGTTTTAATATTGAGTTGATTTATATATGTAATACTATGAACATTCCCCTGAAGCATTTATAAGGAAAAGTTAATGCCGTTCCATAAAACAAGTTTTCTAAAGGCTGATGAACATAGTGTCGTACCTCTCTGTTCTGTCTGTTGCATTTCCTTTCTCCCCACAATTCTCAGCAGCCCCTCCAGCAATCACACTACAGACCTGAAAGTGTGCATGAAAATGATATTAAATCAGAGCGTAGAGAGTTTATCATATCCACCTTATTTTTGTGATGACCCTGACCTAAAACAACTCATAAAAGTCTGTGACATTTGAATTTTAATATTTACACAATATGGTTTGCCATTATTTCCCATTAAGTGAAACTGCAACGATCTCATATGCTGATAAATCATCCTCTGCGACATCTCAATCATTACAGCGTTATTCTCAGAAGATTGTGCATTGTTATTCATTTATCCTGTTGTATTCAAATAAAGTCATCTGCTTGGAGGGCATTATCAAAAGGAATGATGGGTTTGTAAATGAGTATGTATGTATGCGAGGAGAGAGCCCTGAGGGATCCCTGAAAGCCTCCAGCCTGGTAGTTCATGGAATCTAAAAGAAGGCCATCCGCTGTTCTCTGCACAGAGGAGACAGTGAGAAAAGAGAGACATTTAGAGGCAATATCCAGATGCGCGGCGAAGATACATCTCTTTGTCATTACAGAAAACTTCAGTGTATCAGGCAATATTCTAAACACACCCTTGACATTTCATATCTAACGCGAGGATCTCAGAACAGACGTATGTGGGAGGAAATATCATGACATCGCACTCTGCCATATTCTCCACCATGCATGGTTGATCTGTGTTAACCGAAGACAATTTGTCTGCCATAAAATATGCGTGTGGGAAAGGTCAGGGGTTTGATAGTTAGACATTTGCTTCAAGGGTCACTTCCGCAAAGTTCTCTCTGTGATTGGCTCCATCCCACACACTCGTATCCAAATCAATAAGGACCGTTACAACTGATAAAGGAGCTTGACACACTCAGAGGCCGTATCACATGACCCCAATCAATAGTCTGGAATGCGTAATTCACCACTGAACCGCCCACCATGTTTTTCAATGACGTGAGAGATACTAGAGACTGAGATGTATTGTATTTAACCAAGTGGAAGCAGAGTAAAGGAGAGAGAAAATGAATCATGTTAATAATTAACAATTATTAAATGGTACAAATGACTGCAATTAGTGAAAAATGAATGCACAAGACAAACAAGCTCATCAGCAGGAGCCCCAGTTTTACAGAGGTACACACTGAATCCCAAAGACAGAGCCCTGTGAATTCAGGCTAAAATTTGCATCTTAACAAGACCCTTGATAAACCTGAAGAATAAAAGTGATGATGATTTTTCAGATTTTTCAATTTATGATGTATTCATAAATTGTCTGTTCACTGCAGTGAAAACACTTTTGCTGTTATGCATTATGTATGTACTGTATACACACGCTGGTAAATGGCAAGCTTGTGTTTGCATGATTTTAAATGTTCCTTGACATTTGGAACCCATTCATTTTGGTTCATATTTGTTCAGTTAGGCTGTGAGAATCGCAGTCAGATTACAAGAATTTCAACTTTTAAAAACATGTCTGCAGACACTGCATTCTGTTCCATTCCTGAGCGCTGCATCTTGTGTGTTTTTTTTGTCAAAATGAATGCACATTTTTACAGAATGCTTAGAGTTAATATAAGTTCTTTATCTTCCATTGGGTGCCTTACTGTAATCCTGCTGTTTGCTGCGACAAGTTTAAATAATTTTCTTGTGTAATCAACTTTATACAACATATGCTGTCTATTAATCGTACTGACCTGGACCATTATTTTAATGCAGGGGGAGTCAAAGGTGTATATGTGATATATATTCATGGATTAAAGGTAATTTTACAGTGTTTTAATGCTAGACCAATCAATTCTAACATAAGCATGCATGAATCACCTCGTATTACAGTAAGCCTGAATAACAAAAAAAAATCATAAATAGAAATTTCACACATTGTCATGAATTATGCTTTAGTGTAAATAAAACCAGTTTTTACCCCAAGGATTGTTAAACAACACTTCAGAAAAAAAAAAAAAACTGTTATGAATTAATTATAGATAAGTGTCAAGAAGTGTACTTACCCCTACAGTCTGGAAAAGAAACAAACAGACTTGTGTACATGTCAACGAATATCACATCTGGAACAAAAGCAGTCATGGCCTCACCCTAGGTCTAGTAAAAAATAAATAAATAAATTACCTCGATGGGCTTTGAATTATTTATGAGTTTTATTGCAATCTTGTCTTTTGAATGTAATCAAAGCAAGCTGCAATTATCTCCTGGAGAGGACCTTTCAACATAGATTCAGGGCTCTTACTGGGAATTTGCATTTATAATACTTTTCCCCATGCTTTAGTTGTCCTGAAGAGTGATTAGGTCTTTCCTGCCAGATATCCTGGAGAGCAGGAATACAGAAAAATCAAATCAACGCATCAACAAATCATCTAACCAATATCTTTACTGGACGTCTACTGCTGTGAACAACTTAACAGTGAGCAAAATCAGATTTTGTGTTGAAACATTTACTCAGAAAATGATTTATGTTGCTTTCTTGATCATTTTATGCCTTATTTATGGCACAGTAGGAATATGCAAAAAAAATGGGGGATTGAGAGGGGAAATGGAATCAGGACATGCCCCAAATCAGACTCACACCTTGGTTCTTGTGAGTCAGCTCTTATGTGTCACTAGCAAGTGCACTACATTCGGTTGCAACTTTTGTTTCATGCAGTGCATTTAATGAATAATCATAAATATGAATAATTTCCATTGGTGTTATTGTAGCATTGTTGAAACCAGACAGTTCACAGTATGCTTTAGATGAGTAAATATTGAAATAGGGTGACCATACATCCTCATTTTCCCAGGATTGGCTTTGTTTTCTGTTGAGATGCTCTCTACAGTTCTCGTAATTTATATGTATGCGTATTTGAATTGCTTTGACGGTTCTCTATAGATCCCACTTTCTCTTGATTGGTCGATTACTTACAATGCCTGCACACTATTGTTTAAACTAGTCATTACCTTAATCATATATGAAAACAAAGACAAAACTTGGGCATTTTAGGCAATTGAAAATCCTCATGGAGAAATGCATATAGAAGTTGAGGATGTATGGTCACCCTAATTGAAATGAAGTGCTCTTTTTTTGATGAGAACAGGATTTAGAAGAGTGTCTGTTGTGCTGAACGCTTGAGTTTTACCTTTGTTGTGAAGAGTGGGGTTTGTACTCAGATTGAATGTGTTGCATGCTGTTTTACTCAAAATGGAATTATTGTTGAAATGTCAGCATGACCAGTTTTCTTCCTTGTGTTTTATGTTGATGCAACACATTATATATTGCAAAATGATGCAAAATATTCATTTGGGTTACTTTGACATGTTGTGAGGTGTTTAAACTTTACAGTGTATCTGCAACATTCCAATGTTGGGAAACATTCAAGTCTGAATTATTTTTATTTTTAAGTTTATTACATTTATTTTAATATCAAGGCAAGAAACAAGTGTATTAAAAACACATGTGAGCACTGTGCTTTAAAAAAAAAAGGAAACAGCACTGTACAGAAAAAAAAAGAAAAAAGGAATGGTCACACTTGACAGTACTTTTTCATACTGGAATATGAAACTTTGCTGTGCTTGGGGAATAATTCTGAAACTTCTCAGACAGATAAATATTTTTCATAACCAGCGGAGTCATTTCTAATGCCTTTTTCTCCCCATGAGGGCAGTCAGTCTGTCTAAGGGTGTTAAACAGAGTTTGCACCTCGCTGGTGCTAAACAACGAAACTTAATGGGAAATCAAACTGTCTCTGAGAGATTTCTCAAACCTCTGAGATAAGCCTCCTCCATAACAACAGATGCCGTCCAATTGTTCTTAAGTTATTACATAGAGCCTTGGAGCTCATCATTATAACAACAAATTGTCTGTGCCAAATGTCATTATGTATGGCATTATTGCTAGTTGAAATAGTCAGTTCTTGCTTGTTTTCGGTCAAGTTCTTGTCAGTAGTGAAATCATGGCTTCTTTAATTACATGTATTATTTCCTCCTCGGTATGTTTGTACATTTATGAAATCTGTCAAAATATCATGCAAAAAAATTTGACATGCTTTGTTCTCTTGGTATATCGACATCAGCAGCTTGAGCTGTAATTTAGAATATATTTGTATTAGTTCCAGTAGATAAAAACATCTAATTGGATTATCATTACCTAAACTTCTCTCTTTAACAAGGTTATCCATCAAATGCAGTTTAATTACCTCAAAAGCAAACACTAAGAGGGCTGACTTGCAGCAACGTGATCAGAATGGTTAGAGTAGGCTAGCCAGTGTGTAACAGCGCAGACGTGAATGACACAACTGACTTCAATGTTTTATGGATGAGTTCCTCTAGGCTCCTAGGGAATATCTGTCTAAGCACAGCTCCTCAAGGATTGAATTAGTCTTTTGATCTACTAATTGATTTGGAAAGCTAAGAAAAAGAAACACTGGAGTTTTCAACTAGCAAGCATGTAAGAAATAAATCACGTTTGGCTGCTGGCTGTAAGAAGCTGTGGGGAAAATGCAATTCTTTTCACCTGTTTTTCAAACTGGTGTATAGATACTTCACATCCTCATTCATTATGATGAATATACAGAGTTTGTCATAATGATGTATGAATGTAATTTCCAGCGTTCAATTTGGAAGTGTATATTTGTATATACTGTTTGCTAACAATGTTTGGAATAACAAAACTCATTCCAGTCTTACTCTTAAAGAAATAATTCACCCAAAAATGAAAATTTGCTGAAAGTGTACTCGCCCTCAGGCCATCCAAGATGTAGATGAGTTTCTTCGTCAAAACAGATTTGGAGAAATTTTGCATTACATCATTTTCTCACTAGTGGATCCTCTGCATTGAATGGGTGCCGTCAGAATGAGAGTCAAAACAGCTGATAAAAACATCACAATAATCCACGCAAGCCATCTATTCCATATTTAGTCCATAGTAATGCTCTAACTTTAGTCCATAATAATGCTTCCTCCAGAGAAAAAGTCCATGTTTGTCCTTGTTTACAACTGTTTTGGACTGTTTGCACTTGCACTTGTAAACGGTGATTGATCTGTGCATATTTCTCTCCTGATTCAGATGAGACAACTTTATTTTGAACTTTTATTTTTATTTATGAACTATTCAAGATACTGCTATCTCCATGTATTACTCTCAATGTGCACAGGTCCATATTGAGCAATATTAATCATTTAACAGGGCAGACTTTAGAAATTTGCATGCAAGCGATGGCATATTGAAATGTGGATGGATGGAGCAGGTAAGTGTGTGATGATGACACAAAGCCCTAAGAGAACTAGAAGTGATTAATGAGGACTGAACACAACCCACACCAATCTTACACACCACACAGGCCAGAAAACTGGGTCAGACTCAAATGTTCATATAATACTGGTTTGGAACAGAAGTTGATTATACTTAAAGGGACATTTCACCGAAAATTATTATGCTTTCATCATACTCACCCTCATGTCATTCTAAGTATTCATTCTAAAGCATAAGGAGTGCTTAACTTGTCTGTAAGTTCTGTGTGAAACTGCTCTATTTTTTGCATTTTCGCTGTAAAGCTGCTTTGGTTTTCTCTGTAAAGCTGCTTTGATTACTGTGTAAAGCTGCTTTGGAACAATATATCGTGTAAAGCAAAATTCAGACCAAACGAAGTAAATTAACCCTTGTGTTGTGCTAAAAATCCTAATCTTAAATCCTGACCAAAAATTACCAGACTTTTTCATGTAAATTTTTACTCCTAAATTTTTAATCAACATGTTTTCTTTCAATTAGCACAAGTTTTGTATTTCATTTTAGAACTGATTGGTCATGGGCCTCATTGATCTGAGTTTATGCACCTCAGTTTTAGAGTGAAAAATAAAACCACTATTTGTGGACATACATTTTGCCAATGTTCACCCAAAAACGGAGATGCAAAAGCTCGGTTTAGTAAGGCCTATGATAACTCAGTTTCAAAAGCAATTTTTGTAGGCCAGTCATGTTTGACTAGGAACACCAAAAAGGTAACATGGTTGGGAAAAATTCCAAAAAGTACAAAAATTCTCAATTTTTTTTTGTTACACCCTGTGTGAGCAATGTGATAACATTTTTGGGAGATCACAGGAACACAACACAAGGTCTACAGTTTTCAGCTATAATCTATAATTTGGTTATAGACTTATCAACAATCATGCAACCTCTCTGGAAGGACATCCTGTTAGAAAAAACAGTACTATCAGGAGCAGAATGACCTGGTCGACTCAAAGCTGCACCACACACTGCATATTTCATCCATTAAGCACAAATTGCTAATTTTGGATGCCTCAGCTCAGTGAGTTCATGGTTTTGAAACAGTATTTAAATTCTGATCACATCAGGGATGCAATTAATCATTGCATGGTTTTAGGGTCAAACTGATGAATATTTAGATATCTATATAAAATTGCCTTGACCTCTCTTGCCATAACTTTCATTTCATTATTCTAACTAGAGCAGCGGCTTACCTGATATCCCAGGCCGCAGCCTTAAGAGGCATCTGCCCCTTCATGGATTCACAAATTAGATTCATTGCGCATAAAAATTGATCAAAGTTCTGCCAAACTGCTTGATATGAATTCATCTTAATCTTATTGAGAGTTAAAGGTGTTTATTCTTCTCCTGTTTTAAACATTTAAAAGGTTGATTTTTCTATTTTTGGGACCCTATGGAATGGAAATGGATTCTTTTGAAATTTGAACCTACTTTCAAGATATGAATAAATGAATGAATGAAAAAATGAAAGAATGAACTAATAAAAATAAATAAATAAATAAATAAATAATACATTCTTTACCTGGACAAAACTCATTGCTTTCCCCCAGAGATAAAACAGTCTTAGTGCTGCTGCTATTTTAATGTCTCAGCTGGACTTTTCTACACAGCAGTCTTCTTGCAAGTATGCTAATAATCTACATTACATTGTGTTTACAACTTTGCAATGTTTTAACATTTCAGAGCAGATTACATTGCCTTTTTTTCCCTTTTTTTGCGTCAGCCAAATACATTTTCGAAGGCAAGCCATGCTGAGCTGCTAATAGACATTATGTTAATGCAATCCAATATTTTTTTCAATCTTAAAGGGATAGGAATTCTTTCATCATTTACTTACTCTCATGTTGTTTCAAACTTGTATGAATTTCTTTGTTTAGTTAAACACAAAAGAAGATATTTTGAAGATATTTTGGTAACCAAATAGTTGACAGTACCCATTGACTTCCATAGCATGGAAAAAAACTACATAATTCAATGGCAACCGTCAGCTGGTTCTTTCTTTAAAATATCTTCTTTTGTGTTCAGCAGAAGAAACTATAGAAATTCTTAATGACTTATTTCAATGATAAGGGCAGATGCACATTACTACAGTGGAAAATGTATTAAATTAATATTACAATTCATGCACATCTATGAATAATCGGCAACAACAATGTATCATTGCTGTACCAGGTCTAGGTGCTTGTTCACACCAAGAATGCTAACTATAAAGATACCTATAATAAACATTTAGAGTCCACACCATGAATGACAAAATTATGAGTGTGCACTGCCATTATGTCGTCTGCCACTATGATTACTTGAGCTCTTTAAAATCAGGTGGATTCTGATTAGCTGTCAATCTTTTTATCGTTCATCAAGCTGGAAAAAATCATTCTGAAGGTAATTCCAACGACATCACTTTTTTAGAACGATTATTAAATCTTTATAGTTATCGTCCTTGGTGTGATCGGTCCTTAAGTGGCAGCTTTGAATGAACATTTTATGTTTCATCATTTCTTGATAGCCTGACATTTTCCGTTTCAAAATTGAGCTCTCTCTGCTTCTCTTCTTTCACTTTTTCATAGCCGAAATGGATCTGTTCCCTTGGCACTTTGGAAAACCCATTTTTGCTGCAGCTTCATTGTTCTGAAATGATGTATTTTTAAAGAGACTGTCTTTAAAAGTTTTTCTTAACCATCAGTTTTTGAATAATAGTAAACCACATGATGGTCCCAGCATAGTGTGACTAGACCCTGAAAATGAAAATGTGCATAGTAAGAGGGTTTCAGCTCATATATGTTTGATGGTTATTGATCGGAGATTGGCAATATAGAGCAATTACTCGCCACTGGACAAGCTGAAGCTTGATCTATAGCTCTGGTTTAACTGTGCCCGATCAATGCCTGTGCACAGCAGACACATACATCATAATATTCTGACATTCAAAAGTCACAGGGCAAGAATGGAGTGCCAGTCTCAGAGACTGATGATAAAGCAAATATTCACAAGCAAATATGTTGTGACAGCAGTTTGACAAACACTTTTCAAAAATTGATCCTGCATGTCTGTCTATTTCTCTAGGGGATACATATGCAGAGGAGGCAAAAAAAGAAGACCTGAGAATATCCTATTTATGCAGTCACAGTTTGGTTTAATAGTGGATGTTATTTTAGTATCACTGAGATTCTATTGTAGTTAATATTTTGAATCCATTTTTGTTTGTATATTTTTCATTTAATTTTAGTTAATGTTTTAGTAAACATCTGTAATTTTTAGCAGTTTTTTTTCTTTTACTATAATAACCATGTTATTACACACATAATATAATTTTATATATTTTATATATATATATATATATATATATATATATGTGTGTGTGTGTGTGTGTGTGTGTGTAAA